>NC_053028.1:683836314-684142266 GCF_003073215.2 Triticum urartu
CTCTGAATCTCCAAAAAAATCATGTTGGCAGAGATGATTGACTGAAAATTAAAAGTTTTCAGGTGATTGTATTTTTTTCTTGATACCAAAACCACAGGTTCTTTCTTTTCCTTAGTTGTTATACTGATAGAGCGTGCCTAGGCAGTAAATGAACTCCTGCACGACCAATTATGTATGAGTTTTACAGGACTGAATTCCTTTATGTTCACATGCCTCTGTCCGACTGTGTATCGGTTGTACGACTCCTGAATTAATATGCACAAATTGGATGGAAAATCTTGTGTGTTGTCTGAGTTTTTTTTTTCTTGTTTCTCCAGATTCGGTGGAGGTCGTCATCAGATCAGCTTTCTGAGTTCAAAGCGAGCGCGGTTCTGATAGCATGGGGTTGTAAGTTGTGACAGAAGTGATCACCTACATTTCTGACACGATGGCGCATGACAGTGAATTCATCTGGCAGTAGTCATGTGTAAGGTGATCTTTTTTTCATGGTACTTCTAGCTTTGATGGTACTGTAGCAAATGGTGTGGCTGTTCCTGGCCTAAAGTAAAGTCAGGCAAAAAGAATTTGGTTGTTTGTTATTGCTCTTCTCCACTGGGCTGAGGGCAGCGCTAAGCTGAGAGGACCATCCATCCATCAACAGGGGGGGCGACCTGCAGATCCTCTGATTGATACAGCTTCTTCTCTTATGGCTGATGGATATAGATGAACGCAGTGCCTTCCATTTCGCAAGCAAACGGTAGCCATGAAACAAAGGTAAAATAAATAAGTACAATGATCGTGTATTAGCAATTATTATTATGTGGACACCCTGTTTTGTATTTCTTTCTTTTCTGTGACTCATTTTTGTGCTGGGATGTCAGGCGGCACCTAGTGTGTTGGTTCTCGCTACCAAATACACCAAGGGTCTTTCAATTCTTTTTTTAGTTACAAGTTTGTTATATACTGGACTACTAGGTTCCTAGATAGTATATCACCTCCTGGAACATGAATGTATCAATTCTGCATGACTCAAGTTTTTCACAACTCATTTCCTTATTATGCCTCTGTCTGGCTATGTATTCCAACCTGTGTGACAAATTGCAGTGCTGAGAACACTGAAGCGAGTGTTTGCTGTCACACATTTCAGATTCAGCTGAGATCGGTATTACCTATATATATATATATATGTGATACTACCTCTTTGAACTGCAAAAACGTTTTATGTTTTGGGACGGAGGTAGTACTACATAATCGCCTATGATTTGCTTGTTTAATAACTTGTAAGTTCTCGAATATTCGTACAAGTTGGACCCCAAGTTTCTGATCTGGCATCTAAGCTTCTGTCTTCTTTGTCCAAATTCAGTGGAATCGTCATCGGATCAGCTTTCAGAGTTCAAAGTGGTTGTTGTTTTGATAGCGTGTAGTTTCTTGCAGACATGATCACCTTTCCTGACAAGGAGAGGCATTTCTACTTTTCTGTACACATGTTTTAGAGTCTGAGGTCCTCCCTTTCTCTTGTTCAGATAAGTCTTTATCTTTGCCGGAGATGTAAACCCAGTTCCACCTTCAACTTCAACTGCCATCTCAAGCTGCACGTGTCGACCCTACTGCCTTGGACGCGCTCCGCACGGGCCACGGCGATCACCATGCCGTTTCTGGTGCCTCCTGGCCCTTTTCGGCGTCCCGGCGAATGCCTGGTCTCGGCGGGCGGCGGAGTCGTTGCCCTGGGGGCTTGGCATCGTGGTCAGAGTGGCAGACTGCACGACGCGGCGGGACGACATGTCTGCGTTTCGCGTGTGGTTGCGCACGGACGACCCGGCGAGGATCCCTCAAAGGCGCATTCTTGTGGTGGAAGAGGCAGGGAGACGCTCGATCCAGCGGAAGGATGGCCTTCCGGACACGCTTTGGTACCCGGTGGATATCGTTCAGGAGGCGCCGCCGGTTGCTCCTAGGATTGTAGGTCCGTGGCCGCCGGCAGGATCTCCTCCGCCGCCGCCGTCGTCGGCCGAGGAGGACTCTGATGGGCAGCTTGGGGGTCGTCGCGGGCGTGGTCGCTCCAGATCACGCCGTCGCCGGCGTGGGGCTGCTCCACGTAGGGTTCCGGCTCGGGAGAGGTCGCCGGAGTCCGCTCGTTCCTCCGCCGGCTCGGTGCCGCGTGCGGGGCTGTCCCCGATTCAAACGGCTTCTGTCGACCAGCCGACCCCACTGGACTTGCATGGCGCGGCTTTTGCAGACGATCACGCAACCCCACATGACATGCATGCTGCGGCTTTATCTGAGGATCAGCCTATCCTCCCGCAGTCGGTGCGTCAGAAGCATCTTGGTAGGACGACGGCCAGCTCCCCAAGGCAGCAGGATACGGGAGTGGGTGACACGGTGGGCCAGTGCCCAACGATGGATCCGAGGCTGCCCCCCTCCCCTGCATTTGCCACGCCGTCTCCCCCCCCCCCCCCCCCCCCCCCCCCCCCCCCCTCGGCTGCCGTGCGCTGAGCAACAGCTGTCGGGACGGGGCGTGGGGGCTGAGGAAGATTCTCCTTCCCGAGTTCTCATTGCCTCCTGGGAGCTAGAGGTGGACACCTGCGCGCGGACTGGGCGACGGACCCCACGCGGCTCCCTCCGGAAGACCAATTTCTGTCTGCTTCCTCGGGTGGTGAGTGGGAACAGGATCCCGTTAGCACATGGGAGAGCGACGCGTGTGGCGACATGCGTGATCCCGCTCAGCGGCATGCATGCAGGGGTGATGTGCCTACGTGCATGGTGAGCCTTTCGGCGCTCTCATGCAGATCTTTGCGGGATGAGTTGCATGCGCTGGCTGCACCAACGCCCGGCTCCCTGGAGGTTGGGTTCGACGCGGAGATGGATCTGGAGGCCCAGGGCTTTGCCTCCTAGATCAGGGATTCGCCAAACCCTATTCTGCCCACCCCTCTGGGACGGAGGCCATCGGCGAACAGGCAGAGAAGACCCAGGACCAAGAGGAACCTGGATGCTACACCTAGAAGAAGCGTGCGGCTTGCTAAAAGAATGGGCAGGGGCTCGGCTGCATCCAAGCAGCAGCAGGCCATCATCAGGAAGCTATGCTTGGCCAACGAAGGGGAGACTATTGGAGATGAAGCGCTCAAGGCATATGTGGAGTTATTCTCGCAGCCTCTTTCGGATAGCCACATCGCTGCTACCTTGGCCCTCTTTGGCTGGGAGCCCCCTGCAGCTCCGCTACAGGAGCAGCCCGCCGGTGTGGTAGGTGCGGCATGATCTTGCTGGCTTTGGTGGACTTTGTGGATGTGTTTCTTATGGATGCACAACCAAATAAAGTGCTTGTGTGGAATGTCCGGGGCTTGAATACTCCGGCGAGAAGGACGGCAGTCTATCAAGTAGTAGTGGCGGCCAAACCATTGGTAGTCTGCTTTCAAGAATCGAAGCTCGAAGTTGTAACTCTGGACGTAATTCGTCACTGTATGGGTAATAGATTTAAGGACTTCTTTTATTTGCCGGCTGCTGGCACGCGTGGCGGCATCATATTGGCTTGGGATGCCACACAAGTGGCATTGTCCAACCCACACTATACGGATAACACCTTAACGGCGCTGGTCAAGCCGCACGATGGGTCTCATTGGTGGCTCACTGGGGTATACGGCCCTCACCTTGATGCAGACAAGGTTGCGTTCATGGAGGAACTTTGTGAGATACGTGATCTCCATGCTGGCCCTTGGTCCATAGTTGGGGATTTCAACCTCATCTTAAACCCCGAGGATAAGAACAACCAAGCAATTAACAGGAGGATCATGTCTCGGTTTCGGTCCATGCTTAATAGGCTTGAGCTCAAGGAGGTGTACCTCAACGGAAGAAGATATACTTGGTCCAATGAATGGCAGCTGGCTACTTTGGAGAAAATCGACCATGTTCTTTCGACGAATGACTGGGATGACCTTCATCCCTCATGCTTTCTGGGAGCCTTGGGTTCGTCCATTTCAGATCATTGCCCCCTGCTCCTTGAGCTTAACGCCGAGTGGAAGGTTGGCCGTCGCTTTCGTTTTGAAGTTTTTTGGCCTAAAGTGGACGGCTTCATGGATATCGTTCAGGCAGCTTGGGGTTCAATCCCTTCTTTGGGCAACCCCTATGTGGTTTTGCACCTTAAGCTAGGGGCTACGGCCAAAGCCCTGCAGAGGTGGAGTGACAAGTGGATCGGTAATGTAAATCTTCAGGTTGGGGTGGCAATGGAGCTGATCTATCGTTTGGACTTGGCATCCGAGACTAGGATACTCTCCGTCGAGGAAGTAACTCTCCGTCATATTCTAAAACGCAAGCTCCTCGGTCTATGCTCGCTGCAAAGGACGATAGCCCGGCAAAGATCTAGGATGATCTTCCTCAAAGATGGTGACGCGAATACGGAGTTTTTTCATCGTCATGCGAGGCACCGAACAAGGAAGAATTATATGACTCGGCTAACTAAGGATGGAGAGACTTTCTTGGGGCAGGAAAACATTGCTGCAATGGTGGATGGCTACTACGACAATCTGTTGGGCACTCCCACCCAGCGGGCGCACACCATTAATCTTGATGCTCTGGATCTCCCCACTCTAGACCTCTCGCACCTTGAGCTTCCTTTTACGACAGAGGAAGTGGAGCGGACTGTTAAGTCTATGCCTTTGGATAAGGCCCCTGGGCCGGATGGATTTACTGGGAGATTTTATGCCTCATGCTGGGGTATCATTAAGGAGGATATAATGCGCGCATTCCACACGTTCTATCTTGGTGATATGCGAGGCTTGCAGGTGATTAATAAAGCGCTCATATCATTGCTCCCGAAGGTGGATGGGGCTGTGGACATTAAGGATTTTCGCCCGGTTAGCCTTGTTCATGGAGCTATTAAGCTATTTGACAAAGTCTTGGCGATCAGGTTGGCGGAAGATCTTCCTAGACTGGTGGGTGTGCATCAGAGCACGTTCGCAAAAGGGAGATCTTTGCATGACAATTTCATGTTAGTCCAATGCACGGCGCAGAGGCTATATGCGTTGGGAGATCCAGCGGTAATGCTCAAGCTGGACATCACTAAGGCATTTGATACTGTTCAATGGCCTTTCTTGATTGAGGTTCTTACCCGGTTGGGGTTTGGTCAGAGATGGATCTCTTGGATTGTTGGTCTACTAGGCACGGCGGTGACACGGGTCTTGATAAATGGAGTGCCCGGTAAAGATATTCTTAACTACTGTGGATTACGCCAAGGCGATCCGGTGTCTCCCTTGCTCTTCATCTTGATCAATGGAGCCTCTGCATAAGTTATTTGAGCTAGCTGCTTCTCGCCGCTTACTTTCCCCGCTGGCAAGAGTTGGGCTGAAGCAGAGAATATCCATCTTCGCGGACGATGTGATGCTCTTCGTCAAGCCGGGTTGTTTGGAATTGTCAGTCACGGCTGACATCTTTGAGGCTTTTGGCGTGGCTTCTGGACTTCGGGTAAACCATAACAAGAGCGCGGCCTTCGCTATTCGTTGCTCGGACGATCAGAAGATGTTGGTGGGGAAAATACCGGGTTTCCCATTCAGCCACTTCCCATGCAAATACTTAGGGCTACCCCTCACCATTCGGAAGCAGACTCATGCGCAGCTGCAGTACCTGGTTGACCAGCTGGCAGGACGCCTCCCCACATGGCGCGGTTCCGCCATGCCCAAGAGTGGAAGACTTCTGCTTGTGCAGGCGGTTCTCTGTGCCATTCCCATTCACGCCATGATGGCTCTGGATCTGCCGGCCAAGACAACTAAAGCGATGAACAAGATCATCAGAGGTTTCCTCTGGTGTGCAAAAGCGGAGGCTAACGGTGGACAGTGCTCTGTTGCGTGGGATATTGTATGCACGCCTAAATGGGCAGGTGGATTGGGAGTTCCAGACTTGAAATGGTTGAACATAGCTATGCAGGCGAGGTGGCCTTGGTTGCGCCGTGCTGATGCCTTAAGACCATGGAACGAGTTTGACATCCCTGTTCCGATGGAGTCCCTACAACTATTCCGCTCGGGCGCGCACACTAAGCTGGGTGACAGTTCGAGTACATTATTTTGGGAAGACCGCTGGCTGGACGGGTCTAGGATCCAGGATCTCGCCCCGAAGATCTATGCTAAGGTGCCGCCGAGGAAGCGCTACAGCATGTCGGTGCGTACGGCTATTCAGGAGGGCTCATGGCCTTTGGATATTAACCCAAATCTTGACTTGGAGGAGCTGCGCGAGTATGTGAACCTCTGGCATCGGGTGGCCATCATTCAACTACAGCCCGACTCCCCGGACATGCTCTCTTGGGCTTGGGAGAGCAATGGAACTTTCTCTGTTCGATCAGCTTATGCAGCCAAGTTCGTAGGAAGGGTGGTCAGCCCAACAACGGATTTCTCTTGGAGGTCAAGGGCACCACGGCGATGTCGCTTTTTCTCTTGGTTGGCTTTACGGAACAGATGCTGGACCTCCGACAGACTGGCTCGGAGAGGACTACCACACCAGGACTCGTGTCCGTTTTGCAATCAAAGTGAAGAGACTATCAATCATATCTTGTTGGGATGTGTCTTTGCTAGGATGGTGTGGCATGAGGTTTGCACGGCTCTTGGTAGACCTGACTGGGTGCCCACCACGGTCGACACCTTGGTGACTTGGTGCCAGAGCAAGTTCGGCGCGGATGGGCGGCTGCGAGACCACCGCACAATCTTGGTGCTAGTCTGTTGGGAGTTATGGAAGCATAGGAATGGTATTGTGTTTGATGGCGAGTCGCCCTCGTCCACACGCATCGGTACTAGAATCTTGGAGGAGGGTAAGGCGTGGGCTGCAGCCGGTCTCCTTAAAGGTGATATGAGTGTTTTCTTTGGTAGTTTGGCGCGGTGGGTAGATCATGAGTAGTCCGCTTTTGTAATCTAGGTGGATTGGGCGAGTTTGCCCATAACGCTGTATTGGGGCTCTTTACCCCCGTTCTTTCTTATATATACGACGTGCATGCTTGTGCGCATTCGAGAAAAAAAAGAAACAAAAAAGAGGGACATTCTCATACTGAATATCATATGGGTCCATACAATGTTGCCTCGACGATTCAATCCAAATCCACCCTCTCAAGGGTTTTTCCACCTCAACGGTGACTCTCGCACTGAGATATCCAACAACATGATCAAACTAAACATATATTGAATATCATATGGGTCCATACAAATGTTGCCTCGACGATTCAATCCAAATCCACCCCCTCAAGGGTTTTTCCACCTCAACGGTGACTCTCGCACTGAGATATCCAACAACATGATCAAACTAAACATATATAGCGTTTCTATCAATCTAGGCAGCAATAGACTTGCTCCAGTTCTCATCATGAAGATTGAAAGGAAGATTCACTACTCTAACCCACATTTGCAACTCTAGTAAGTTCTTATTTGAAGGTGCCAAGATCAAGAACATAACAAATGTACGGTACATAATTTTTTGTTGGTGTGGGTAGATCTCAGTCGACTAAGATTTAACCAATTCTTAGTAAAGTGATTGAACATATGAAAAAGAAGAAATAAAAAATTAGAGTAATTTTTTTCTTTTTTGCATGGATCTCCACGTAAGATCCTCCAACACATATAGCATTGACCGAGACTGAGATTTAGCAATCCCGAAAACATTTCGTAAAGAATCGAATGAAGCTAACTTGGTGTTTATACATGTTTGTATATTTTCGGGTCAAAGTTAAACACGTTAACTTCGATTACTTTGGAACGGATGAAGTAGTTATCTTTCGCAAAAAGAAAAAAAAGGCTGGGCCTGAAAACTGCGCTCGTTGTTGGGTTACCGGTTAAGGGCCCATTTTAGCAGCCAACACAGGACACGACTCGACTCACTCTCCCTTCCGCACGCAGCCGCCGGCTCTCCCCTTCCCATCTCGCCGTGGGTTCCCCGGCGGCGGGGCGGCTGCCCTCCGACGGCCGGTTTTTCCTCCCAACGAGCTTCCCCACTCCACACCAATTGCAACCAGCAAGAAGAAGATGGCATCGTCTCTGACGGACCTCCCCGACCACCTCCTGACCGAGATCTTCCTCCGCCTACCCGACCTGGCTGACCTCGCCCGCGCCTCCGCGGCCTGCGTCAGCTTCCGCCGACTCGCCACCGACGTATCCTTCCTCCGCCGCTTCCGCTGCCTCCACGCACCACCACTCCTCGGCTTCCTCGACCGCCACGGGTTCCATCCAGCACTACCGCCTCACCCCTCCGCACCCGCCGCCCGCGCGCTCGCCCTCGCCGCCGATTTCTCCTTCTCTTTCCTCCCCTCCCATGGCCTTTGGACCGTCCAGGACAGCCGCGACGGCCGCGTCCTCCTCCAGCGCTGGCCCAAAATGGGCGAGGTCAGCCAGGAGCTCGCCGTGTGCGACCCTTTGTGCCGATGGCATCTCGTGCTCCCCCCAGTACCTGACGACCTAGTCGCTTTGTTAGGCAGATGCCGGTGCAAGCCTTCTCTCTTTCCCCTCGGCGACGATGAGGAGGAAGCTGCTGTTGAAGAGGCATCGTTCCAAGTGATGTTGATGGCATACTGCGAAACTAAGCTGGCCGCATTCGTGTTCTCGTCGAGCACCGGACAATGGAGAGCTGCTGCATCCAAAGGTGGAGCGATTTGGTCCTTAGTGGCAGCGAGTCCGCCATGATGCCACAGGTCCACCCTCTTTTTATCAGGCACCATTATGCTTATGGGTGCTTCTATTGGGACTGGACGCTGTTCTGGAGAAAAACGTTGCTCATGCTTGACACAAGAAGGATGGAGTTCCCCTTTGTTGTCCCCCCACCTGGAGAATGGAGAAAGGAAGATTTTGCCGTTGTGGAGGCAGGGGAAGGCAGGCTTGGGATGTTTGGTACCTATACCTTTGCCGCAAACCTCTTTTTACCGTTCCCGGGATGTACCGGTGGTTCTCCAACCAATAAAATCCTGCCACCTCACAAGTGGTATCTCTGTATTCCCCACATATCTTCATTTAACATCCTGTATTTCACCAGCTGGACCCCACTCACATGATTTGACCAGCTGGGCCTACCACGTGATTCCAGCCACGGCCCTCGCTTTACACGTACGCTGAAGCCAGTCTCACTTCACACACATACAGTAATGTCAGCTTATTTTTCAAAGGATAAACTTCTCTCACTTTAAATTGATATGAAATCTGTTAAAACATATATAAGAATTTGAAAACTTATTAAATTCATTTCAAATAAAACTCTTTCAAAAAATGCAACAACACATTGAAATGTCAGTTTCACATTTTTTGTCCACAGCTCATCTACAAATAGCTATTTCAATTAGTATCTAACTGAAATAGCATTTCAACTCTTTCAAAAAGCATTGCAATCATTTTCATAAATATATAACACTTCCACCAGCTAAAATGATCTGGTTTCACCACATTGAAATATAAATTTCACATATCTTGCACAAACCATTACACTTAAATTAGTTTAACAACTCGTAACACCACATTGAAATATATTTCTGGAAAGTAATTACATATTTTTCAGGAAAGTAATTTCACATATTTCAATACATATCACACTGATATAACAAGTTACAGATGTGACAAATAGCAGTTTCATATATTTCAGAAAAGTAATTTCATATATTTTCACGGAAATTAGTTTCACAACTTGTAACAACGCATTGAAATATATTTCAGGGAAGTAATTTCATATTTCCCAATACACATCTCACTTAAATAACAAATGCCAGATAAGAGAAACAACAGTTTCATATAATTCAGAGAAGTAATTTCATATATTTTCGCAGAAATTAGTTTCACAACTTGCAACACCGCATTGAAATATATTCCAGGGAAGTAATTTCTCAATACATACATCACTGAAATAACAAATGACAGATAAGAGAAATAGCTGTTTCATATATTTCAGAGATCTAATTCCATATATTTTCACAGAAATTAGTTTTGCAACTTGCAACAACACATTGAAATCCCAGTTTCACATTTTTGCACATCTCAACTACACATAGCTATTTCAATTCAAATCTCACTGAAAATCATTCCAATCTCACTCAAAATCATTACAAATCTCACTCAAAATCATTACAAATCTCACTGAAAAATCCTGAAATTGAAGTAGCAGAGGAGGCCGACGATCTGGTGGTAAAGAAACATAGAGTGTTCAAATCATGCTAAATAAATCAGAAATCATGAAATACATATGGAGAGAGGTTAGGGGAGATGGGATTCATTACTCACCAGATCCGGTGGTAGTCAGGCTTGGTGTCGCCGGATCCGGCGACAACCTTGCGTGATGACCCCTCATGGTGCCCGTGCTGAACGGAGACACCAACGGCGACCATGGCTGCCGGGGCAGCCAGGATGCCGGTGGACGGGCTTCTGGTTGGCGGGATCGAGGAACCTCGCCGGATCAGCCACCCCCCGACGGCCAGTGGATCCGGCCCCCGCTCCTCGTCGGCCTCATGGTACCGCTGCGCCGCCGCCGGCCTTCTATGTGCCCCCCGTGGTAGGTGCCGGCAGTGGAACCCGAATCCGGTGCCGGATGTTGCTGGAGAAGGCAGATCTCGCGGCGGCCATAGCCGGGATTAACCACGGAGTCCCATGGAACGAACTGACGAGAAATGGGGCGGGGAGAAAGGAGATCGATGCGGGAAGGAGACAGCGGCGTGGGGTTGATATCCTCTCTTTCGTCGGGTCCATCACGTATTTGCAGTTGTATACAGCTTGTATCCTGGAATCTGAGATGGAAATAAAAAACTAGTAGGGTCCACCCGCACGGATCTAGAAGCACCGAGGGATGGTGGATTGAGCACCGGTACATCCCCGCTCCGGTAAAAAAACTTATTCAATACCTTTGCACAAAACAAAGGCGAGTATCCCAGTCAGTGGCATATGGAGAAGACAATCTCACTAGATTCTGGTTACCGGTATTATATCATCGCTGCAACTGGAAGGTATTTGCTATTGATAAGGACACCAAACATATCTCAAGAGAACCCACTCTTTGAATATTTTTCGATTGACGTCAAGATGTTGCAGCTTCAGAGGGTTTATTCATATTATAACAGTATTAAGTTTGCGGGGACACACATATATACCAACTTCCCGCCATCATTGTTCTCTTCAGACGCATATCTGAAGTGGTAAACTTTCATTCGCATCCTAGTTAACTCCTTCCCTTCCTAATTATCACACGAGTTGTTCATTGATTACTTTCTTGTTGCAATTGATGACTATTGTTTACTTGATTTAGTAGTGTCTAGTTTCTTGTGCTCGTGGGATAATTGCAAGCTCGGGAACGTAATTGTGTTCCTTGTTTTGTTTTCTTTTATTCACATTTATAATTTTACATCACAATGTTTTGTTAAAATAAACCTGCATAACTGCTGCTGTCACAAATAAGATCATGGGTCACTGCTCTAAATAAGAACTGCTTGTGCTCACAGGCAACTGAAATTTTATCTCAACATTCTGAAATCAGCCTCAAAAGATCAAGGGAATGCTTCTCATTGCACAAGCAACTGAAATTCTTCTTTATTCCTGTTAATCTCCACCAATCTTTGAGCCTCATATCATGGTCATTCTACCAATCTCAAAGTAAACCATATGGGTCAGATGATTGACTGAAACTTGTGGAGGTTTCAGGTGATCGTGTAGTAGCAATAATGATTTGGACACCCTGTTTTGTGAGCCAGTTTTCGTACTGGGATGGTTTCTGTTGGTTCTTGCTACCAGCACACCTAGTTTCTTTCTCACTTTAATTATAGCTTTGTTATACTAGTAGGTTTCTAGGTGTATATGAACTCCTGCAACATGAATGTGCCGATTCTCTAAGGCTAAGTTTTCCATGACTCATTTCTTTATGTTCATGCCAGTATGGCTATGCATTCCAACTTGTATTGCAAATTACAATGCTAAACACACTAAAGCTGAGCGCTTGCAGTCACACATGTTTCAAATTAGTTGAGGTGAATATTGCCAATGTGACAATGCTGTTCTGCATCTACCCTGTGATACTACCTAGGTACCTACATCTTGTTACTTTAAGCTCGTAAACTCTTCAGTAGGCACAAATTGGGCAGATTTTTTTATATGATGTTTGAGCTTTCTTTGCCTTATTTTTCCAGATTCGACCGCGTCATCGTCAGATCAGCTTTCCGAGTTCAAAGTGATTGTGGCTTCGATAGCGTGGAGTTTCTCGCTGTTGTGATCACCTTTCGGACAAGCCGGCGTGTGACAATCTACATGAGTTCTCTTGGGGGTGGTCATGTTTACATTGTTTTTGTTTTCATGCTAGTTCTAGCTTTGGGTTCTGTAACATGGGATGTGGCTGCTCTCCGCCTACAATGTGACAGTGAGTTTCAGTCAACCAACAATTGTGGGTAAAGCTTGCTGTTGTATATTTACAAGCCACATCCTTTTCTCAACTATTAGAGTTTGTTATTATAGAAAATGAAATCTGACAAATGGCAACGCTATATATTAGTTGTGTTCTACGTTTTCCCTTTCCTCTTTGCATCCGTTTGTTCCTCACACAATGCTCAAGTAATTATCTGAATGCAAGCTTACCCGCTGTTTCTGGCAAACAATGCACATTTACTTTTCTGCTGAGCAAAAAGCAAATATATAGGCAGAGAAAACAAGTCTTAAAACCTACATGGTCGAGGGCTTTACTAGCAAGCACTGAATGATCTTCTGTTCTTGTGCGTCTGCCACCTTGGCCTGCCTGCCATGCATGTCCGGCCTGCTGGTCGGACCATCTTCCTTGCTGGGGAGTTCTCCCCTGCTTCCATCCATCAGAAATGCACACAAACGATAAAACTGTGAAAACCAAAGGTGATCCACTGTGATTGTGGCTTGTATCCTGTAAATATTGAAAAACAACACTATCATCAGGAAGAAAAAACAATCTTCATTGCAGAAATTTGCCTAGACAAGTAGACATTGTTGCAGAAACCAGCTGGATTGGGGTGACCGTATAAAATGGGGGAACCCTAGTCGCGCCGCCGCCAGGCCCTACCACTCCTCCTTCCCCCGCATCGCCGCCGCCGGAGCGGACGCCGGCGAAGCCCGTGCGTGCCCAGTGAAGGTGGCGGCGGGGCGTTCGTTCTACACTCGATTGCGCCGCGACCCAGGTGGATCGGCCACCCGTGGGGGCGGGGCGCGGTCTTCCCATCCTGGCGGCGGCTTCTCTCGGCGTCGGTGTTCTGCTCGTCTCCGGCAGCTTCGTGCGTCTCGTGGTAGAGGGCGTGCAGCGGCGGGCCCGTATGGGCGGCTGGGAGGACCAGATCTGACTGGCCTGCTCCCTACGCGCTCAGGTGGGTGCGGTGCCGGGCTGGCGACCTCCGGTCGTGCTGTCCAGGGTGAGCGTCGGAGGCGCTCGGCTCGTTGGCTCTGGTTCCTAGTCCGGCGAGTTAGGCTAAGGAGGTGGATCTGGGGGTGGAAGTTGGTGGTGGAGGAGTTGTGGCGGCCAGGCTTGACCTCCCCTCCTGTCGGCGCTGGTGCTCGAGGTGAGCAGCTTTGTCAATGGAGGTGCACCCCGCAGTCGGCGGTGAGGACGCTCGCCGCGGAGTTGCTGGATGTTGGGAGGTCTCGCACTCCTATGCTTGCCGGACACAGCGACCAACGTATGCGGAGAGGTCAGGCCTGTGATGCTTGAGGCGAAAGCCTTGTGCCGGCCTTGCTGGCAGCGATGATGGCGACACCTTCCGGCGCCGTCTTCCTCCTTGGAGGAGTCATTGTCAAGCTCCCGCCTTGTGTCCTCTAATGTGCTCCGGGCGAAAGCCTAGATCCATCTGTGGATTGGACATCGATGAGGTCTTTGACATCATTACCCCCTTGGGGGCATTGTCTTTGGAGCCATTGAGCTGCTATTGTTCGTTTGTCGTCTCGGCTCGAGTGCGGTTGGTCTGTTGGTGTGTGGTTGGGCTGGTGGATTGTTTGGTGGTGGTTGTGGAAGTGAATTGTGGCGGCGTTCTTTGCCTTGGTCATCCTGGAGCTATTGGTCGATCTCTCTCTTGGAGGCTTGTGGCAGCGGTGAGGTCTCGGGTTTTGGTGCCCTTCGACGACGCTTGAGGTTTGGTTGCCTCGCATAGTGCTCTGGTTTCCTCTATTTGTGATGGTGGCCGTGGTGTGGCCCAGAGGAGGTGCGGGACTGTCTTAGCGGAACATTGCCCTTCGTCACGGTCTGTGGCTCTCCGTCGCGTCGTGGCTAGGCATTGGGAAGCCCTTCGACGTTGGTTGCGACTCTCCTAGTTCTTCAAGGTGCTGAGTGATCACAGGGTAGCAGGCGACTTCTTCTCTTGGTCTCTCAGTGTTGATTCTTCTTTCGACTGATTCAACAATGCTAGTTTCCGCTCTTCTTGGTCTGCCTAGTGGTGATGGGTGCTAAGTTCTTGGTTTTGGGCTGCTTGTCGTAGATCATTTTCTGGTTCTCCTCTGTTGTACCTCGGTCCTTCTTGTGTGTGTTGGGTGCTGCAGTTGTGTAGCCGTTGTGATGTATCTCAATCTTACTTATGATAATGAAAATGGTTCAGGCCGGCATAAGCCCGCCGTAGCTCCGTAAAAAAAAAGTTTCCCTGCTCCCTGTAGTATATGTGGTGATCCAGACATTACAGTTTCCAGAGCTTATTGCAACGGGGAGAGGGTGATGATCTCTTTCAGAACAGATTTTGGTGTGGAGGAACGTAGTACGTGAGCTTTGGGATTCTCTTATAACGGAAATTGGAATTAGAAATGTGCATCTGGGGCTCTGGGCTGATGAGGTGGTGTGGCACCTGGACAAATCTGGTGTGTTTTTTACTACTAGTTAATATATAAACAACTTTTCATGCAAGGGGAGTCAATTTGTATGAAGAGTTTCGTCAGGTGGCTGGCAGCCGTTGCTTGAGAAGTTGCCTTCGAGGTTCCGATTGTGGAAAAGAAGAGGGCACGTCAATGGGATGTGTTGCTGGCAGATTTGTGTTAGTTGCTGGGAGAGTTTTAAGCAGTTCTGGATCCTTCTTGCTGCTTAATTCTGGGCTTTATGTAAGATGCATGATAATATGGTTTTTGAATGGAAATTTTGCGAACCATCCCTCTAATTACTTGCTCGCGGCGTCCGCCTATTTTGCAGCGAATGGATGCCTTTTTGGATAGGAAGGCCACAGGAGGGGATCAAGAGGACCATTATGCTAATCCAAGCACAAATTGCCAGTTGAAGCCAAAGGCGAAGACACAGCGAAAGCCAGGCGGCATACGCTTAGATGTTGTTTGGAGCACGCTAAGTGTCCTTCTTACTCTTTTTCGGCTGGTTTGTGATCTCAATAGCTGCAGTTATCCCACCTATTACAAACCTGGCAGTGATAATGTCTATGGTTTTCTTCTTTTCATGCTACTTCTATATTGGGTTAGTGTAAGCAGCGATGTCGTGTTCCATGGCTATATAAGATTGTCGCAATGAAATTAAGGGTTAGTATCAATCAACAACCGTGCTAATTAATGCTAACTGATGTACTTCATATTTTTCAAGTGACCATTTTAAAAACTTAAGAGTAATTATAACAAAGAAAATCTAACAATGGCCAACCCAAGACAAGCACTACCGTTGTAAGGACATTTCCCCATGTCTGAATTTCGGTGGAAGCAAACCGGTGAGAGGTTTGCGGGCGTCCGGGCCTAACCAGCAAACCCCATATATTTAAGTTGTCCGGCCTCGCCGGCAAACCCCATCTCGCCAGTATTTGCCCTCCGCGCACCTCTGCCTCTCCTCTCCTCTCCAGTACTCTCATCTTCTTCACAGAGATGGTCAAGTCCGGTAGCGGCTCCGAGTGTTTCTCAACGCCGGCATGTGGATCCCCGAGGTCGTCCAAGTCGTGGTGTTGGTTTTGATCTGACGGCTTAACAGGCCAGTTAGATCTATTAGTCTAACAGAAAAAAGGGGAAGAAAACGTTAAAGAAAAAGGCCCCACGCACCAACGTATGTGGGCTTTTTATCCCAACTAAGGCGTCCTGATCGGGGGCACCCAAACCAACTGATGGTTTAGGTCCCCTGTCGCCAGCGCTACATAAAAGGGGTACAGGAGAGGGTTGGCAGGCTGCGCAATCACAATTTTCATACGGTTTCACTCCCCTCCCGATATTCTCTCACCCCATCCGATCGGGGGGAGCGCTGCAGCGACGGGAAGACCTACTCCAGCCGCCGCTGCTGTCCCCGGGCAGTGCCGGTGGCGTCCTGAGGGCATCAGGACGTTGAGGAGGACTGCTACCGCGACTACATCACCCCTGCATCAAGCCTGCACCAAGCAGGCGATCATGTCCACTGCTGTGACATGTAATGATCCCCTAAACCCTTCTCTGTTCATGCTTTTAGGTGATCTAGATGCAATCAGTTCCTGCTAATGGCATCCCAGAGATGCATAATTTATCCAACAATGGTATCATTCGCCAATCTTGATTGCAATAGATCCCTTTATTGTTGATCAGTAGATCACTACCATGTTTAGATCAATGTCAAGTTTAGGGTTCATGATCAAGATTGAAAGTTTTAGCCCCTGGTTAGCCCAAATATGCATGCTACTGTCTTGCTGCCCCCTGTTCATCATCATGTTGTTTTCTAATTGCTACGGATTAAGTACTGCTATCTTTTGATCAATCAATTTTTTAATTAATCTAAGTTAAGATCTAATGCTCACTTTCATGTTAAGTTGATTAAAATTGATCATGCTTAAGTACTGTTTCCATATGCATTAGCAAAATATTAGGCAGAGGGATACACGCAAGTCTACAGTAACAACCCCTCATGATGAAGAACCCTAGAAAAAATCCCCAATTTCGTAAGAACCCTAGTTCTGCAATTGGGACTGTTTTTCCCCCAAATCAAGCACTGATGTACACGAATTGAAGAAGCAATGAGGAGAATCCTCACCTAATGCGTCGCGTAGCCGCCTCTTCCCTTCGGGGCCCACACCGCGTCCACCGCGGTTGCGAGGGCGGAGACGCCGTGACGCCGCCGTCCTCAGGACGACGCGCGGGAAGAACTTGAGCCGCTGCCGCCGCCCTAATGGACGTGCTTCCTGTGTGGCCGACGCCGCACAGGTCGCCGTCGTCCTTCATGCCGCGGTGGCCGGCGCCCATCCTCCCTCCTTGATGCGCCATGTATGCGGACGCTAGCAGCCACGCTCGACGAAGGAGCACGCCGAACGTCGTCCACGGCATGCTGCTCCGGCGAGCGCAGCCGCCGCGCCGCCATGGCCGGCGTGCCTTTCGGGCCACCGTCGCCCCGCCAGTGAGTGGGAATCGGGAGGAGGGTTAGAAATGGATAGGGTTTGGACCCAGCCACAGGTTTTGCTCGGGTTTGGGGCGATCCGAGCCGTCGGCTCGATCCGACGACTCAGAGCATCGCGCGGCTCCTTGCTGGGCCGGCGGGCGCTAATGGGCCGATTCCGGCTGTGGGCTACGGCCCAGGTTATGTCAGTCCAGCGAAAACACACACACAAAAAAAAACTTCTTCTGGGCTGGGCCGTTTTACGTGTAGCTGTGGGGTCTTTCGGGCCAAAATCACTGTCGCGATTTTCTGTTTTTACAGTGCGTTTAAGTTAATAGTTATTATGTTTTTGCACCGTTAAAAATAGATGCCTAAAATTAAAATGAACACATTATTATTCTGGGTAAAATTGAACCAATGAGATATTTTATTCAGGATTTATTATGTGTTTTGCATGATGAATTTTTAGACATAAAAAATAATGATATTTTCTTTTATGTTGATGTTTAAATTCAGAATGAAATGACTCTAATTTTAATTCGGACCAACGTTGTTTTATTATTATGAGTCATCCCCTATGATATTTTAATTGCATGTTTTTTCTGCCCAACGGTGTTTTGACATGGAGTTGAAATTAAATACTTGGCATGTTCGTTTATTTACCAACGTAAATTTATAATCATGCAAGTTTACTTATGAATTTTTATGATGATTTCAGCTTCCGCTCCATTTCGGTCTGACACGATCGAACCACTTACGGGGAGTAACTTCCCTCGTTGGAAGTCCCAAGTCGAATTATGTTTGGGTTGTAATGAATTTGACTATGCCTTGAGGGAAGACAAACCTGTGGTAGGTGCTACAGGGTATGCAGAACTCAAGAAGGACTATGATGCTAAGATGGAAAAGTGGAACAAGTCCAACCAGATTGCGCTTCTCATCATGAAAGCGACAATATCGCCGGACATTTCTGAAGCATCCCTAAGAAAGACATGGCTAAAGAATTCCTCACTGAAATGGAGGAGCAATTTAAAGGATCCGACAAAGTGTATGCTCATGAGCTTTTTGCTAAGCTTCTTCAGACATACACTATTGACGGAAACGTTAGGCAACACATATTGAGGGTGGTAAATGCTTTCACCAAACTTAAGGCTTTGGAGTGTTCTTTAAGTGAAGCCCTTCTTGTCATAATTATTCTTGAGTCTCTTCCAGAAGAGTTTGAACAATTTAAGGTCAACTATAACTCTCTAAAGGAAAAATGGCCACTCTCTGAGATGACCGCAAGGATCGTCCAGGAGGAAGAGAGGATCATGAGGCAGAAGAAAGACCATGTTTTTCATGTTGGCTCTAACAAGAGAAAGCATGACGGGCACGGTTTTCCCAAGCCTCAGAAAAAGCAAGTCAAGAAAGAAGGCACTAAGCCATTCAACCCTAAGGCATTCAAGGGTAAAGAAGCCGGCAGTTCTTCTTCTGCTCCTAACAGCTCCACTGCTGGAGAAAATGCTTGTAACTTCTGCAAAGAGGAGGGACACTATCAAAGGGACTGCCCAGGCTTTCTAAAATGGATGAACAAAAGAGGTATTGATGAAATTACTTTTGTAGATGAATCTCTTTATGTCGATTTTTCTATAAAGTCATGGTGGATTGATTCAGGGGAAACCACTCACGTTGCTAACTCTATGCAGGGATTCGATACGATCCAAACTATAAGAGGAGGAACAAGAAAGCTTAAGGTTGCGAACGGAGTTGAGGCCGATGTTGAAGCTGTGGGATCTCTCACGTTGGAGCTACACACTGGCCACACTCTTAGATTGAATAATGTTATTTATGTGCCTACCTTAAGTAGGAATTTGATTTCAGTTTCTCGTTTAGATGATGATATGTATGAGTGCCATTTTGGCAAGAAACAATTTGCTTTGATCAAATGTAATAAGAATGTAGGCATCGGTGTTAAACGAGGCCAACTATACATGTTATCTCTTAATAATGATTCAGTTATGCATGTGAGTGATGAAATTAATGTTGAGAAGAACTGGAAAGGAGTTAGTAATTCTTCGAAATTGTGGCATTGTCGTTTGGGCCACATTTCGAGGGGGAGAATGGAACGCTTAGTTAAAAATGAAATACTCCTCTCATTAGATTTCTCAGATGCAGACAAATGTGTCGACTGCATTAAAGGAAAATTCGCAAAAACAATTAAGAAAGGAGCAGTAAGAGCCATAGGGGTTTTAGAATTAATTCACACCGACATATGTGGACCCCTTAATGTTAAGTCTGTAGATGGTTTTGATTCATTCATTACATTCACATACGACTTTTCCCGCTATGGATATATTTATCCCATACGTGACCGATCGGATGCTTTGGAGAAATTCAAAGTCTATAAAGCGGAGGTTGAAAATCAACTGAACGCAAAAATCAAAGTTGTACGGTCTGATCGCGGGGGAGAGTATTATGGTAGGCATGCTCCTTATGGGCAGATTCCTGGACCTTTTGCCAAGTTCTTATCTGAAAATGGAATCATTGCTCAATACTCAATGCCTGGTGAACCACAACAAAATGGTGTGGCCGAGCGTTGCAACCGCACCCTTATGGATATGGTGCGAATCATGCTTAGTCACTCGAGTTTACGAGTAAGCCTTTGGATAGAGGCATTAAAGACAGCTGCACACATACTAAATTTTGCTCCAACTAAGTCAGCACCGAACACACCTTACGAGATGTGGGCGGGAAAGAAACCGAGATTGAATTACTTATGGGTGTGGGGTTGCCCTGCTGAAGCTAAAGTTTTCAATCCACAACTTAAGAAATTGGATCCAAAAACAGTTAGCTGTTTCTTCGTTGGATACCCTCATAGGGGAAAGGGATATCGTTTTTATTGTCCAAGTCATACCACCAGGTTTGTGGAGACTAGACAAGCGGTATTTTTTGAGGATAATAAGGTCACTAAGTTAAGGGAGATCGATCTTGAGGAGAAGCGGGTTTGTGCACCATCCCCGATTATCCAAGAGATTGTTTTTCCAATACGAAGAAATGTGACAACTGATGATCCTGAATCTCATGGTTCAGTTTCTCAGTCAAATGGTGATCCGGGGACTAATAATGAAAATCCAGACACAAATGAGGACCACCAGGAAAATAATGATTCACAAAATGATGATGTACCACCACCACCTCCTCCTGTGGGTAGACCACGGCGTGAGAGGAACAAAGCCATATCAGACGACTATATCACTTTCATGATTGAGGATATGAATGATCTAGGAAAGGTGGAGGATCCAACCTCTTATAAGGAGGCCATTAAAAGCGAAAATTCATCGAAATGGTTGGTTGCCATGGAAGACGAGTTGAAATCTATGGGCTTAAACGACGTATGGGACTTAGTAGAAGTTCCCGATGGAGCTAAGAAAGTAGGCTGCAAGTGGGTCTACAAAACCAAGTATGATTCCAAAGGGAATGTCGAACGGTTCAAAGCAAGGCTAGTGGCAAAAGGGTATACACAGAGAGAAGGCATTGATTATAAGCAAACCTTCTCTCCTGTGTCAACCAAGGATTCTTTCAGAATCATAATGGCATTAGTAGCTCATTACGACCTAGAACTACACCAAATGGATGTTAAAACGACATTTCTAAATGGTGACTTAAAAGAAAACGTTTACATGGCTCAGCCAGAAGGCTTTGTTGTGGAAGGGAAGGAACATTTGGCATGTCGTCTAAAGAAATCGATTTATGGCTTGAAGCAAGCTTCAAGAGAGTGGTACCTCAAGTTTGATACAATTATCAAAACTTTTGGTTTCACCGAAAATGTTGTGGACAACTGCATATACATTAAGTTTAAAGGCAGTAGGTTCACATTTTTAGTCCTATACGTTGATGACATATTGTTGGCATGTAGCGATAAGGATATGCTGCATGAGACCAAGAATTTTCTGTCATCCAGTTTTGATATGAAAGATCTTGGTGAAGCCTCGTATGTCCTCGGCATCGAGATTCATCGAGATAGGTCCAGAGGAACGTTAGGACTATCTCAAAAGGCATACTTTGATAGAGTACTGAAAAAAAATTCAATATGCATAAGTGCTCACCCTCACCTGCTCCTATAGTTAAGGGCGATAAGTTTGGGACATTTCAATGTCTGAGGAACCAATGTGAAACTGATCAGATGAAGTCGGTTCTTTTTGCTTCAGCTGTCGGAAGCATCATGTATGCTCAAGTGTGTACACGCCCAGATTTATGTTTTGTAACCGGGATGCTTGGCAGATACCAATCAAATCCAGGACCGGACCACTGGAAGGCCGCAAAGAAAGTCTTGTGTTATATGCAAGGAACTAAGGATTTCATGCTTACATATAAAAGAACTAATAACCTAAAAATTGTTGGTTATTCATACTCTGATTTTGCCGGGTGTGTGGATAGTAAGAGATCCACGTCAGGTTATATATTCACACTCGTGGGAGGAGCTATATCGTGGAAAAGCTCCAAACAAACATTAACTGCTGGATCTACGATGCAAGCAGAATTTGTAGCATGTTATGAGGCCACTGGGCAGGCTGTATGGCTAAAGAATTTTAGTCCCGGACTTAAAGTGGTTGACAGCATATCTAAACCAATTTTATTATACTGCGATAATGAACCCGCAGTTTTCTATACGAGTAACAACAGGTCAAGTGATGCTGCCAGACACATTGACATAAAGTATCGTGTTGTGAAAGATAGAATCCAGGATCAAACAGTTGATGTTAAACACATAAGAACGAAGCATATGCTTGCGGATCCGCTAACAAAAGGCTTACCACCCAGTATTTTTCGTGAGCATGTTGCCGGCATGGGACTACTGGAAGCCTTTTGATTCTGGAATAAGAGGACCATTAAAATGAACCACTCCCCAATTAGCAAAATGTTTTCCATTTCGAAATAGGCGGGTGTGCTATAAGTGTTGAGGTTCCATGGTGTATCGAGCTGTTGTAACACCTCACTTTGGTACATCATTCCTATGTAGAATGGGCGAATGAAGTTAAGCCTAACGATCAAGGGGGAGAATGTTGGTTTTGATCTGACGGCTTAACAGGCCAGTTAGATATATTAGTCTAACAGAAAAAAGGGAAGATAACGTTAAAGAAAAAGGCCCCACGCACCAACGTACGTGGGCTTTTTATCCCAACTAAGGCGCCCTGATCGGGGGCACCCAAACCAACTGATGGTTTAGGTCCCCTGTCGCCAGCGCTACATAAAAGGGGGCACGGGAGAGGGTTGGCAGGCTGCGCAATCACAATTTTCGTACGGTTTCACTCCCCTCCTGATATTCTCTCACCCCATCCGATCGGGGGGAGCGCTGCAGCGACGGGAAGACCTACTCCAGCCGCCGCTGCTGTCCCTGGGCAGTGCCGGTGGCGTCCTGAGGGCATCAGGACGTTGAGGAGGACTGCTACCTCGACTACATCACCCCTGCATCAAGCCTGCACCAAGCAGGCGATCATGTCCACTGCCGTGACATGTAATGATCCCCTAAACCCTTCTCTGTTCATGCTTTTAGGTGATCTAGATGCAATCAGTTCCTGCTAATGGCATCCCAGAGATGCATAATTTATCCAACACGTGGCACCTCTGTCGATGGTCTCTGGGCCCATTGGCGTCTACCAGTCCATTGACGGCCACGGTCAAGGAGGGGTGGTGATCTCCGATGACAACAAGGAGCAGCATCAACCACACTAACGGACAAGGAGTACGCGCGCCAGCTTGAGCTGCTGCTTGAGCGGTCGTTGTTCGACCGTGGTTTGGTGCCGCCCTCACCGCCGCGTCACCGCATCAAGGAGCCGGCGGCTCCGAGTGGTTCTCGACGTCGGCAGGTGGATCTTTGGGGCCGTCCAAGTTGTGGCACCTCAACCGATGGTCTCCGGGCCCATCGGCGTCCACTAGTCCGTCGGCGTCCACGGTCAAGGAGGAGGTGGTGATCTCTGACGACAACAAGGAGCAGCAGCAACCGCACTGACGGACGAGGAGTACGCGCGCCGGCTTGAGCGGTTGTTGCTTGACCGTTGTCGGATGCCGCCCTCACCGCCACGTCAAGGAGCCAGCGTCGACGCCATGAGGCGCCCTTCTCGCCACGCAGCCAGTACGGGCACCTCGTCCTAATCCGCGCCTCATCGCCCTGTTTCGGCCGAGGCAAGGAGGTGGCACCACCATCCCTGCCTAGATGGCACATAGACATAGCCTGATAGGTGATAGCCGTCGTGAAGGAGGATACCTCCCCAACAATCACCAACGTGTGTGCCACCTCCTTTACTACCTCGGACGCGGCAGCGGTGCCTTCTGTTTGTGCGCTGAGATGGTGATCGACAAGGCGGCCTTTGAGGAGGACCGCCGGGAGAGGGGCAATGTGGCACGCCGCTCTGCCTTCGCCAAGTCGGATGTGGCGCCGGACTGGGTGCTCGCCAACCCGGACGTCGTGCTGGTCTGTGCCGAGGATTGATCCTGGACCACCACACAGACGACCTCCCACTGTTGGTGCCGGATCAACGACGAGCTCTACAAGATAAGTTGACCTAGTCTGAGCGCGCAATCCTTGTTCTCGCCGGCAAGGGCAAGGCCAAGAACGGGCAGCGTGGGCTGGAGTCTGCGCCCGAGAGTCGTCGCGAGCCGGACGTAGCCGACTACGCGAGGCGGAGCGGCTCCGCCACGAGCGCACAATGGCGGCCAATCAAGGCTATCACAACCCCTGGGTAGTCGTCCGCCACTGGAAGGACGACGGTGACGAAGACAACAACCTGTCTAATGCTTAATCGTTCATTATTGCAATTGGTAATTCTTGGTTACATGGTTGAGTAGTGTTTATTTTCGTGTGCTTGTGAGAAAGCTAAGCCAGTTTGTTTCAATTGCCATTTAATAGAAAGAGATTGGTAAGAAAAATATATCTTGCACACTACGAGTAGCTTATGCAGGAGTCTTGATGGAATCACAAAAAACTAGATCACAATAAATATTTCCAAGTAATTTTGATGGTTAAGGTAATGTAGAAGGAATACAAGTGTACATCCATTTTACTAGCTTTAATTGTTTCACCTTGAGGAAACTCATTAAGGTAAGCGCGAGTCATTTTGTACACTTCTCTTGTGATAGCTATAGGAGGCAGAAACATTTTCTTTTAGTCATCTTCACATGTATATTTTATCTCACCATGTTATTTTTGTTAGATGTGTATACCCCTTTTTGGTTTATCCCCATTATATAAGGGGTCTCTTGCACTTTACCACACGCATGTATATATATTGGCCTTTGGCCCTCCTGTGAAAGTGGTTGCTGATTATCCAACATGGTATCAGATGCCAGGCTAGCCCCTCCCTCCCGCACGATGCAACTCCGTGCGCCTCGTTCCTAGCCTGCTCGTCTCCGGCCGTCCGGCCGTCGTCTCTCCGGACCGGCCACCGTCTCACCCGGCCACCTTGTCCGGCCGCCGCTCCGTCCGGCCGTTGTCCCGTCTCGTCGCCCCGTCCGAGCGCCGTTCCGCTCGCCCGCTACTCTGTCCGGCCTCCCCCTCGTCCCGTCTCCCCCGGCTGCGGCCGCTGCCTTGTCCGGCAGCCGCGGGAGCTGCTGGCCCAGCCGTTCCTCCCGGCCGGCCCTCTCATCCCGCTGCTGCGGGCGCTTCTGGCCCTGCCGGCTCTCGATCCAATCTGGGGATCGATCCAGGCTGCTGCGGGCGCTGCTGAATCTCGATCCAGTTTGGATCGATCCCGCAAGCGTTTCCGCCGCTGGTGAGCGTCTGCCCATCTCCCTCGATCCAGAATCGGGGGTCCTGGCTCGAGCGGGTGAGCCTTATCCCCCGATCCAGATCCGTTGACCAAAAAAAAGAGGGATATCTCAGCATGTCATCTTCGGGCTATGTGGCTGTTCCTCGCTGTTCGGTGATCTTTGATGGCATCAACTATGCTGAGTTTGTGGGCTTCATGCGCATCCATGTGCGTGGACTTCTTCTGTGGGGTGTTCTCTCTGGCGAGGTCCCCTGTCCGCCATGTCCTATTGCGCTAGTGGCCCCAATTCCACCCGTGCCGCCGGTCCTTGCTGTTGATGCTTCTCAGGCTGACAGGGATGCCGCCAAGGCCCTAGATGATGCTGCGGTTGATGTCTATGATCAGCAGGTATCTGCTTATTCAGATGCTCTTTCTGTGTGCCGTGATGACCTATCTGCTTACACTCAGTGGTGCAATGAGGATGCTCGAGCTGCTGCTGTTCTCACTGCGAGTGTCCTCCCTCAGTTTGCTTCGGAGTTCATGGGACTTGGCACAGTTGCAGCGATGTGGTCTTACCTCTGTCAGCGCTATCAGCCCTCTGGTGATGCTCTCTACCTCTCTGTGGTGCATCAGGAGCACGCACTCTAGCAAGGTGATCCTTCTGTTGATGAGTTCTATTCACAGTGCTCTGCCATCTAGCGCCAGCTTGACTCTCTTCGGATAGTTTTTTGTGGCACCTGCCGTTGCTGTCAGACTACCCGGTCTGATCTGGAGTTTCAGAGGGTTCATGAGTTTTTATCTCGTCTCCGGTCTGAGTTTGAGCCTTGATGGGCGCATCTGCTTGCTCGTGGTCGTGTTCCTATCTCGGAGGTCCTTGCCGAGCTTCGTGCTGAGGAGACCCGCCTTCGCTCTGCTGGGTTGCTTCTGGTTCCGTCAGTATTTGGCTGCCCGAGCTCCTGTGTCGTCTGCTCGCCTCACCGCTCCGCCGCTCCTGCCTACTCCTCCAGGGGGGTGAGCCGTCCTCCTTATGCTGAGAAGGGCACGTCGCGTCGTGACATTTTCTGTGGTTACTGCTCTCGGTCAGGTCACCCAGAGTCTGATTGTCGCCAGAAGAGCGAGACCAGAGGCGCTCCTCTTCCAACGGGACTCCCGTGTCTTGCTCGACTCCGCCACTCACTGACCAGGACATTGTACGCCTCAAGCGTCTACTTGCTTCCTCCGGCTCCTCATCGACTGGTTCCACTGCAGCTGTGACTGCTTCCCCTTCTTCACCATCGCCGGCATCTTCACAGTCAGGTACATCTTCATGGGTTCTGGATTCTGGAGCTCCTTTCATATGTCTTCTGATTCCTCCGCGCTGTCTTCTCTCCGACCTCTTGATTCGCCTGTTAATGTTCTTACCGCCGATGGCACACCTCTTCCTGTTGCTAGTCGTCGTATTCTTTCCACTCCATCTTTTTATGTTCCAAGTGTTTCACATGTTCCTCGCCTTACCATGAATCTTTTTTCTGCGGCCCAACTTACTAATTCTGGTTGTCGTGTCATTCTTGATACTGACACTTGCTCCATTCAGGATCGTTGCACCAAGGCTTTGGTTGGTGCTGGCCCCCGGCGCCGTGAGTCAGAGGGCCTTTGGGAGGTTGACTGGCTTTGTGTTCCTTCCGCTGCCACCACTTCTAAAGGAAATATGCCCTAGAGGCAATAATAAAGTTATTATTTATTTCCTTATTTCATGATAAATGTTTATTATTCATGCTAGAATTGTATTAACCGGAAACATAATGCATGTGTGAATACATAGACAAAAAGAGTGTCACTAGTATGCCTCTACTTGACTAGCTCGTTGATCAAAGATGGTTATGTTTCCTAGCCATAGACATGAGTTGCCATTTGATTAATGGGATCACATCATTAGGAGAATGATGTGATTGACTTGACCCATTTCGTTAGCTTAGCACTTGATCGTTTAGTATGTTGCTATTGCTTTCTTCATGACTTATACATGTTCCTATGACTATGAGATTATGCAACTCCCGTTTGCCGGAGGAACACTTTGTATGCTACCAAAGGTCACAACGTAACTGGGTGATTATAAAGGAGCTCTACAAGTGTCTCCAAAGGTACATGTTGGGTTGGCGTATTTCGAGATTAGGATTTGTCACTCCGATTGTCGGAGAGGTATCTCTGGGCCCTCTCGGTAATGCACATCACATAAGCCTTGCAAGCATTGCAACTAATGAGTTAGTTGCGAGATGATGTATTACAGAACGAGTAAAGAGACTTGCCGGTAACGAGATTGAACTAGGTATTAAGATACCGACGATCGAATCTCGGGCAAGTAACATACCGATGACAAAGGGAACAACATATGTTGTTATGCGGTTTGACCGATAAAGATCTTCGTAGAATATGTGGGAGCCAATATGAGCATCCAGGTTCCGTTATTGGTTATTTACCGGAGACGTGTCTCGGTCATGTCTACATTGTTCTCGAACCCGTAGGGTCTGCACGCTTAAGGTTTCGATGACAGTTATATTATGAGTTTATGAGTTTTGATGTACCGAAGGAGTTCGGAGTCCCGGATGAGATCGGGGACATGACGAGGAGTCTCGAAATGGTCGAGACGTAAAGATCGATATATTGGACGACCATATTCGGACATCGGAAAGGTTCCGAGTGATTCGGGTATTTTTCGGAGTACCGGAGAGTTACGGGAATTCGCCGGGGAGTATATGGGCCTTATTGGGCCATACGGGAATAGAGGAGAGAGGCTAAAAGGAAGGAGGCACGCGCCCCCCCTCTGGTCCGAATTGGACAAGGGGTGCAGCCCCTTTTCCTTGTTCCTCTCCCCCTCTTTCCTTCTCTCCTACTCCAACAAGGGAAGGAGGAGTCCTACTCCCGGTGGGAGTAGGAATCCCCCCTTGGCGCGCCCTCCTCCTAGGCCGGCCGCCTCCTCCCTTGCTCCTTTACATACGGGGGCAGGGGGGCTCCTCTAGACACAACAATTGATCCTTGAGATCTCTTAGCCATGTGCGGTGCCCCCCTCCACCATAATCCTCGATAATATTGTAGCGGTGCTTAGGCGAAGCCCTGCGACGGTAGAACATCAAGATCGTCACCACGCCGTCGTGCTGACGGAACTCTTCCCCGACACTTTGCTGGATCGGAGTCCGGGGATCGTCATCGAGCTGAACGTGTGCTAGAACTCGAAGGTGCCGTAGTTTCGGTGCTTGATCGGTCGGGCCGTGAAGACGTACGACTACATCAACCGCGTTGTTATAACGCTTCCACTTTCGGTCTACGAGGGTACGTGGACAACACTCTCCCCTCTCGTTGCTATGCATCACCATGATCTTGTGTGTGCGTAGGAATTTTTTTTGAAATTACTACATTCCCCAACAGTGGCATCCGAGCCTAGGTTTTATGTGTTGATGTTATTTGCACGAGTAGAACACAAGTGAGTTGTGGGCGATATAAGTCATACTGCTTACCAGCATGTCATACTTTGGTTCGGCGGTATTGTTGGATGAAGCGGCCCGGACCGACATTGCGCGTACACTTACGCGAGACTGGTTTTACCGCCGTGCTATGCACACAGGTGACTAGCGGGTGTCAGTTTCTCCAAATTTAGTTGAACCGAGTGTGGCTACGCCCGGTCCTTGCGAAGGTTAAAACAGCACCAACTTGACAAACTATCATTGTTGTTTTGATGCGTAGGTAAGAATGGTTCTTGCTCAGCCCGTAGCAGCCACGTAAAACATGCAACAACAAAGTAGAGGACGTCTAACTTGTTTTTGCAGGGCATGTTGTGATGTGATATGGTCAAGACGTGATGAGTTATAAGTTTTTGTATAAGATGGTCATGTTTTGTTGAAGTTATCGGCAACTGGCAAAAGCCTTATGGTTGTCTCTTTATTGCATAAGATGCAAGCGCCAAATAATTGCTTTACTTTATCGCTATGCGATAGCAATAGTTGCAAGAGCAATAATTGGCGAGACGGCTATGTGACGACACATTGATATAGATCAAGATGATGGAGATCATGGTGTCATGCCGGTGACGATGGAGATCATGACGATGCTTTGGAGATGGAGATCAAAGGCACAAGATGATGATGGCCATATCATGTCACATATTATGATTGCATGTGATGTTTATCTTTTATACATCTTATTTTGCTTAGTTCGGCGGTAGCTTTATAAGATGATCTCTCACTAAATTATCAAGGTATAAGTGTTCTCCCTGAGTATGCACCGTTGCGAAAGTTCTTCGTGCTGAGACACCACGTGATGATCGGGTGTGACAGGCTCTACGTTTAAATACAACGGGTGCAAAACAGTTGCGCACGCGGAATACTCAGGTTAAACTTGACGAGCCTAGCATATAACAAATATGGCCTCGGAACACTGAGACTGAAAGGTCGAGCGTGAATCATATAGTAGATATGATCAACATAGTGATGTTCACCATTGAAACTACTCCATCTCACGTGATGATTGGACATGGTTTAGTTGATATGGATCACGTTATCACTTAGAGGATTAGAGGGATGTCTATCTAAGTGGGAGTTCTTAAGTAATATGATTAATTGAACTTTAATTTATCATGAACTTAGTCCTGGTAGTATTAGCATATCTATGTTGTAGATCAATAGCTCGCGTTGTTGCTTCCCTATGTTTATTTTGATATGTTCCTAGAGAAAAACTATGTTGAAAGATGTTAGTAGAAAAGATGCCGATTGGATCCGTGATCTGAGGTTTATCCTCATTGCTGCACAGAAGAATTATGTCCTTGATGCACTGCTAGGTGACAGACCTATTGCAGGAGCAAATGCAGACGTTATGAACGTTTGGCTAGCTCAATATGATGACTACTTGATAGTTTAGTGCACCATGCTTAATGGCTTAGAATCGGGACTTCAAAGACGTTTTGAACGTCATGGACCATATGAGATGTTCCAGGAGTTGAAGTTAATATTTCAAGCAAATACCCAAGTTGAGAGATATGAAGTCTCCAACAAGTTCTATAGCTAAAAGATGGAGGAGAATAGCTCAAGCAGTGAGCATGTGCTCAGATTGTCTGGGTACTACAATCGCTTGAATCAAGTGGGAGTTAATCTTCCAGATAAAATAGTGATTGATAGAATTCTCTAGTCACCATCACCAAGTTAGTAGAACTTCGTGATGAACTATAATATGCAAGGGATGAAGAAAACAATTCCCAAGCTCTTCGCGATGCTAAAATCGGTGAAGGTAGAAATCAAGAAAAACATCAAGTGCTGATGGTTGACAAGACCACTAGTTTCAAGAGAAAGGGCAAAGGGAAGAAGGGGAACTTCAAGAAGAACGACAAGCAAGTTACTGCTCAAGTGAAGAAGCCCAAGTCTGGACCTAAGCCTGAGACTAAGTGCTTCTACTGCAAAGGGACTGGTCACTAGAAGCGGAACCACCCCAAGTATTTGGCGGATAAGAAGGATGGCAAAGTGAACAAGCTATATTTGATATACATGTTATTGATGTGTACCTTACTAGTGTTTATAGTAGCCCCTGGGTATTTGATACTTGTTCGGTTGCTAAAAATTAGTAACTCGAAACAGGAGTTACAGAATGAACAAAGACTAGTTAAGGGTGAAGTGACGATGTGTGTTGGAAGTGGTTCCAAGATTGATATGATCATCATCGCACACTCCCTATACTTTCGGGATTAGTGTTGAACCTAAATAAGTGTTATTTGGTGTTTGCGTTGAGCATGAATATGATTTGATCATGTTTATTGCAATACGGTTATTCATTTAAGTTAGAGAATAATTGTTGTTCTGTTTAGATGAATAAAACCTTATATGGTTACACACCCAACGAAAATGGTTTGTTGGATCTCGATCGTAGTGATATACATATTCATAATATTGAAGACAAAAGATGCAAAGTTAATAATGATAGTGCAACTTATTTGTGCCACTGCCGTTTAGGTCATATTGGTGTAAAGCGCATGAAGAAACTCCATGCTGATGGGATTTTGGAATCACTTGATTATGAATCACTTGATGCTTGCGGGCAAGATGACTAAAACTCCGTTCTCCGGAACAATGGAGCGAGCAACAGATTTGTTGGAAATCATACATACTAATGTATGTGGTCCGATGAATATTAAGGCTCGCTACAAGTGTCATTATTTTCTGACCTTCACAGATGATTTGAGCAGATATGGGTATATCTACTTGATGAAACATAAGTCTGAAACGTTTGAAAAGTTCAAAGAATTTCAGAGTGAAGTAAAGAATCATCGTAACAAGAAAATAAAAGTTTCTACGATATGATCGCAGAGGTAAAATATTTGAGTTACGAGTTTGGCCTTCAGTTAAAACAATATGAAATACTTTCACTACTCACGCCACCTGGAACACCACAGTGTAATGGTGTGTACGAACGTCGTAACCGTACTTTATTAGATATTGTGCGATCTATGATGTTTCTTACCAATCTACCACTATCGTTTTGGGGTTATGCATTAGAGATAGCTGCATTCACATTAAAAAGGGGCACCATCTAAGTCCGTTGAGACGACACCGTATGAATTATGATTTAGCAAGAAACCAAAGTTGCCGTTTCTTAAAGTTTGGGTTGTGATGCTTATGTCAAAAAGTTTCAACATGATAAGCTTGAACCCAAATCGGAGAAGTGCGTCTTCATAGGATATCCAAAATGTTGGGTACACCTTCTATCATAGATCCGAATGCAAGACATTCGTTGCCAAGAATGGATCCTTTCTAGAGAAGGAGTTTCTCTTGAAAGAAGTGAGTGGGAGGAAAGTAGAACTTGATAAGGTAATTGTACCTTCTCCCTTATTGGAAAGTAGTTCATCACAGAAATCCATTCCTGTGATTACTACACCAATTAGTGAGGAAGCTAATGATGATGATCATGTAACTTCAGATCAAGTTACTACCGAATCTCGTAGGTAAACCAGAGTGAGATCCGCACCAGAGTGGTACGGTAATCCTGTTCTGGAAGTCATGTTACTAGACCATGACAAACTTGCGAACTATGAGGAAGCGATGATGAGCCCAGATTCCGCGAAATGGTTTGAGGCCATGAAATCTGAGATAGGATCCATATATGAGAACAAAGTATGGACTTTGGTTGACTTTCCCAATGATCGGCAAGCCATATAATATAAGTGGATCTTCAAGAGGAATACGGACGTTGATAGTAGTGGTACTACCTACAAAGCTAGACTTGTCGAAAAAGGTTTTTGACAAAACTCAAGGTGTTGAGTACGATGAGAGTTTCTCACTCGTATCTATGCTTAAGTCTGTCCGAATCATGTTAGCAATTGCCGCATTTTATGAAATCTGGCAAATGGATAAACAAAACTGCATTCCTTAATGGATTTATTAAAGAAGAGTTGTATATGATTCAACCAGAAGGTTTTGTCAATCCTAAAGGTGCTAACAAAATATGCAAGCTCCAGCGATCCATCTATGGACTAGTGCAAGCATCTCGGAGTTGGAATATATGCTTTGATAAGTTGATCAAAGGATATAGTTTTATACAGACTTGCGGTGAAGCCTGTATTTACAAGAAAGTGAGCGGGAGCACTACAACATTTCTGATAAGTATATGTGAATGACATATTGTTGATCGGAAATAATGTAGAATTATTCTGCAAAGCATAAAGGAGTGTTTGAAAGGAGTTTTTTTTTTAAAAGAAGGACCTCGGTGAAGCTACTTACATATTGAGCATCAAGATCTACAGAGATAGATCAAGACGCTTGATAAGTTTTTTCAATGAGTACAATGCTTGACAAGATTTTGAAGTAGTTCAAAATGGAACAGTCAAACAAAGAGTTCTTGCCTGTGTTACAAGGTGTGAAATTGAGTAAGACTCAAAGCCCGACCACGGCAGAAGATAGAAAGAGAATGAAAGTCATTTCCTATGCCTCAGCCATAGGTTCTATAAAGTATGCCATGCTATGTACCAGATCTATTGTATACCCTACACTGATTTTGGCAAGGGAGTACAATAGTGATCTAGGAGTAGATCACTGGACATCGGTCAAAATTATCCTTAATGGAATAAGGAAATGTTTCTTGATTATGGGCGTGACAAAAAGGTTCGTCGTAAAAGGTTACGTCGATGCAAGTTTTGACACTAATCTAGATGACTCTAAGTCTCAATCTAGATACATATTGAAAGTGGGAGCAATTAGCTAAAGTAGCTCCGTGCAGAGCATTGTAGACATAGAAATTTGCAAAATACATACGGATCTGAATTTTGGCAGACCCGTTGACTAAGCTTCTCTCACAAGCAAAACATGATCACACCTTAGTACTCTTTGGGTGTTAATCACATAGAGATGTGAACTAGATTACTGACTCTAGTAAACCCTTTGAGTGTTGGTCACATAACGATGTGAACTATGGGTGTTAATCACATGATGATGTGAACTATTGATGTTAAATCACATGGCGATGTGATCTAGATTATTGACTCTAGTGCAAGTGGGAGACTGATGGAAATATGCCCTAGAGGCAATAATAAAGTTATTATTTATTTCCTTATTTCATGATAAATGTTTATTATTCATGCTAGAATTGTATTAACCGGAAACATAATACATGTGTGAATACATAGACAAAAAGAGTGTCACTAGTATGCCTCTACTTGACTAGCTCGTTGATCAAAGATGGTTATGTTTCCTAGCCATAGACATGAGTTGCCATTTGATTAATGGGATAACATCATTAGGAGAATGATGTGATTGACTTGACCCATTTCGTTAGCTTAGCACTTGATCGTTTAGTATGTTGCTATTGCTTTCTTCATGACTTATACATGTTCCTATGACTATGAGATTATGCAACTCCCGTTTGCCGGAGGAACACTTTGTGTGCTACCAAACGTCACAACGTAACTGGGTGATTATAAAGGAGCTCTACAAGTGTCTCCAAAGGTACATGTTGGGTTGGCGTATTTCGAGATTAGGATTTGTCACTCCGATTGTCAGAGAGGTATCTCTGGGCCCTCTTGGTAATGCACATCACATAAGCCTTGCAAGCATTGCAACTAATGAGTTAGTTGCGAGATGATGTATTACAGAACGAGTAAAGAGACTTGCCGGTAATGAGATTGAACTAGGTATTAAGATACCGACGATCGAATCTCGGGCAAGTAACATACCGATGACAAAGGGAACAACGTATGTTGTTATGCGGTTTGACCGATAAAGATCTTCGTAGAATATGTGGGAGCCAATATGAGCATCCAGGTTCTGCTATTGGTTATTGACCGGAGACGTGTCTCGGTCATGTCTACATTGTTCTCGAACCCGTAGGGTCCGCACGCTTAAGGTTTCGATGACAGTTATATTATGAGTTTATGAGTTTTGATGTACCGAAGGAGTTCGGAGTCCCGGATGAGATCGGGGACATGACGAGGAGTCTCGAAATGGTCGAGACGTAAAGATTGATATATTGGACGACCATATTCGGACATCGGAAAGGTTCTGAGTGATTCGGGTATTTTTCGGAGTACCGGAGAGTTACGGGAATTCGCCGGGGAGTATATGGGCCTTATTGGGCCATACGGGAATAGAGGAGAGAGGCCAAAAGGAAGGAGGCGCGCGCCCCCCCTCTGGCCCGAATTGGACAAGGGGTGCAGCCCCCTTTTCCTTGTTCCTCTCCCCCTCTTTCCTTCTCTCCTACTCCAACAAGGGAAGGAGGAGTCCTACTCCCGGTGGGAGTAGGACTCCCCCCTTGGCGCGCCCTCCTCCTAGGACGGCCGCCTCCTCCCTTGCTCCTTTATATACGGGGGCAGGGGGCACCTCTAGACACAACAATTTATCCTTGAGATCTCTTAGCCGTGTGCGGTGCCCCCCTCCACCATAATCCTCGATAATATTGTAGTGGTGCTTAGGCGAAGCCCTGCGATGGTAGAACATCAAGATCGTCACCACGCCGTCGTGCTGACGGAACTCTTCCCCGACACTTTGCTGGATCGGAGTCCGGGGATCGTCATCGAGCTGAACGTGTGCTAGAACTCAGAGGTGCCGTAGTTTCGGTGCTTGATCGGTCGGGCCGTGAAGACGTACGACTACATCAACCTCGTTGTTATAACGCTTCCGCTTTCGGTCTACGAGGGTACGTGGACAACACTCTCCCCTCTCGTTGCTATGCATCACCATGATCTTGCGTGTGCGTAGATTTTTTTTTGGAATTACTACGTTCCCCAACAACTTCTGCCAGCTCTCATGCTCTTGCTGCCTCTTCGTGTGCGTCTTTCCAGCAGTGGCATCATCGCCTTGGTCACATCTGTGGCTCTCGCTTGTCTTCTTTAGTTCGTCAGGGCCTCTTAGGGTCTGTATCTGGAGATGTCTCCTTATATTGTAATGGTTGCAGACTTGGCAAACAGACTCAGTTACCTTACCCTACTAGTGAGTCCGTATCTCAGCATCCTTTTGATTTAGTTCATTCTGATGGCTGGGGTCCTGCTCCCTTTGATTCGAAAGGTGGTCATCGCTACTATGTTTTGTTTATTGATGATATCTCTCGCTACACTTGGCTCTACTTCATGAAATCTCGTAGCGAGGTTCTCCCTATATACAAACGTTTTGCTGCCATGGTTCGCACCCAGCGTCCTTTTGACTTAGTTCATAATTTTCGTGCTGACTCCGCTGGAGAGTATATCTCTCAGCTATTGCGTGGTTTTCTCGCGGAAGAGGGTACTCTTGCCCAGTTCTCTTGTCCTGGTGCTCATGCTCAGAATGGCGTTGCCGAACGAAAGCATCGTCATTTGCTTGAGACGGCTCGTGCGCTGATGATTTCTGCTTACCTTCCACCCCATTTTTGGGCTGAGGCTGTTTCCGCATCCACCTATCTCATCAACATTCAGCCATCGACTGCTCTGCAGGGTGGTATTCCTATGGAGTGTCTCACTGGTCTCTCTCCTGACTACTCAGCTCTTCGTATGTTTGGATGTGTGTGCTATGTTCTCCTTGCCCCCCGAGAACGCACCAAATTGACTGCTCAGTCGGTTGAGTGTGTTTTCCTTGGCTACAGTGATGAGTACAAGGGCTATCAATGTTGGGACCCTGTGGGTCATCGCTTGCACATCTCGCGTGATGTGACGTTTGACGAGTCTCGTTCTTACTACCCACGTTCTTCTTCCTCGAGTATCTCTGTGGACGACCTTTCTTTCCTTCTCCTTCCCGACACACCCTGCTATGTGCCTCATGTGTCACCTCTTCCTCCGGCACCTCTCATTCCTTCTCATTCCCCACCGACCCCGTCTTCTCCATCCTCCTCCACCTCTCCACCATCATCTCCAGTCCGTCGCCCTCTCTCACCGTTTCCTCTCCACTATACTCGTCGATCTCGTACTGAGGATGTCTCCTCTGACGAGCCTTCCACCTCTGGTGCACCTCCTCTCATGCCTCCCCGGTTCACAACCTTCATGCTAGGCCTCGCCCCCCGCCTGATCGCTACTCCCCTGATAGGTACGGTCTCTCTGTTATTGCTGAGCCCACTTCCTATCGAACTGCCATGACTCAGCCTGAATGGCATCTTGCAATGGCCGAAGAGCTTGCTGCTCTTGAATGCTCTGGCACATGGGATTTGGTTCCCCTTCCTTCCGGTGTCCGTCCCATCACCTGCAAGTGGGTCTACAAGATTAAGTCTCGCTTCGATGGTTCTCTTGAGCGCTACAAAGCTCGTCTTGTTGCCCATGGTTTTCAACAGGAGTAGGGGCGCGATTAAGATGAGACATTCACTTCTGTGGCCCACATGACCACTGTCCGCACTCTTCTTGCTGTGGCTTCTATTCGTCAGTGGTCTATCTCTCAACATGATGTTCAGAACACTTTTCTCAATGGCGAGTTACGTGAGGAGGTTTATATGCAGCCACCACCGGGATACTATGCTCCTGATGGTATGGTGTGTAGACTTCGCCGCTCCCTCTATGGTCTCAAACAGGCCCCTCGCGCCTGGTTTGAGCGTTTCGCCTCTGTGGTGACCGCCGCTGGTTTCTTGCCCAGTGATCTGATCCCGCGTTGTTTGTTCGCATGATCATCACTGGTGACGACTCTGATTACATTGCCTTTGTTAAGGCTCGCCTTCGCGACCAGTTTCTTATGACTGATCTTGGTCCACTTTGCTATTTTCTTGGGATTGAGATCTCCTCTACCTCTGCTGGCTTCTACATCTTCCAAGAAAAATATATTGAGGATCTTCTTGCTCGCGCTGCTCTCGGCGATGAGCGCACAGTTGTGACTCCCATGGAGCTCATCGTTCAGCTTCGTGCCTCTGATGGTGAACCTCTTCCTAATCCCACTCGCTACCGTCACCTTGTTGGTAGTCTTGTCTATCTTGCTGTTACGCGTCGTGACATCTCCTATCCTATCCACATTCTGAGGCAGTTCGTTTCAGCCCCCACCTCTGTCCACTATAGTCATCTCCTCCGTGTTCTACGATATCTTCCTGGCACGATCTCTCAGCGCCTTTTCTTTCCCCGCTCCAGCTCTGTTGAGCTCCAGGCCTACTCTCATGCTATCTGGGCTAGTGATCCCTCTGATCGACGCTCGCTGTCTGCTTATTGTGTCTTTCTTGATGGCTCTCTTATTGCCTGGAAGACCAAGAAACAGACTGCAGTTTCTCGCTCGAGTACAGAGGCTGAGTTGCGCGCCATGGCTATGCTGACGACTAAGGTGATCTGGTTACGGTGGCTACTTGAGGATTTTGGTGTGTCTATGTAGGATCGAAAGTATGTCTAGAGGGGGGGGGGTGATTAGACTACTTGACCAAATAAAAACTTAACCTTTTCCCAATTTTAGTTCTTGGCAGATTTTAGCTATCTTAGGACAAGTCAAGCAATCATCACACAATTCAAGCAAGCATGCAAAGAGTATATTGGCAGCGGAAAGTAAAGCATGCAACTTGCAATAATATAAAGGGAAGGGTTTGGAGAATTCAAACGCTATTGGAGACACGGATGTTTTTCCCGTGGTTCGGATAGGTGGTGCTATCCTACATCCACGTTGATGGAGACTTCAACCCACGAAGGGTAACGGTCGCGCGAGTCCACGGAGGGCTCAACCCACGAAGGGTCCACGAAGAAGCAACCTTGTCTATCCCACCATGGCCATCGCCCACGAAGGACTTGCCTCACTAGCGGTAGATCTTCACGAAGTAGGCGATCTCCTTGCCCTTACAAACTCCTTGGTTCAACTCCACAATCTTGTCGGAGGCTCCCAAGTGACACCTAGCCAATCTAGGAGACACCACTCTCCAAGAAGTAACAAATGGTGTGTTGATGATGAACTCCTTGCTCTTGTGCTTCAAATGATAGTCTCCCCAACACTCAACTCTCTCTCATAGGATTTGGATCTGGTGGAAAGAAGATTTGAGTGGAAAGCAACTTGGGGAAGGCTAGAGATCAAGATTCATATGGTAGGAATGGAATATCTTGGTCTCAACAAATGAGTAGGTGGTTCTTTCTCAGAACATATGAGTTGGAATGGTGTATGTGTTCTGATTGCTCTCTCCATGAATGAAGAGGAGGTGGAGGGGTATATATAGCCTCCACACAAAATCCAACCGTTACACACAATTTACCAATCTCGGTGGGACCGAATCAGAAAACTTGGTCGGACCGAAATAGTAAACCTAGTGACCGTTAGGAATTTCGGTGGGACTGACATGCAACTCGGTAGGACCGATTCGGTTAGGGTTTGGGCATAACGTAATCTCGGTGAGACCGATTACACAAACTCGGTGAGACCGGGTTTGGTAATAAGCTAACCAGAGAGTTGGTCAGGTAAACTCGGTGGGACCGATTTGCTCTTTCGGTGAGACCGAAATGTTACAAAAAGGAAACAGAGAGTTTACATTGCAATCTCGGTGGGACCGATTCGCTCTTTCGGTGAGACCGAAAAGTTACGAAAGGGAAACAGAGAGTTTGCAATCCCATCTCGGTGAGACCGAGATCCTTATCAGTAGGACCGAATTGCTAGGGTTTGGCAGTGGCAAATGACAAGTGAAACTCGGTGGCGCCGGATTGAAACAATCGGTATGACCGAGTTTGGCTTAGAGTTTAGGTCATTTGTGGCTATGGAAAAGTGGTTGAGGATTTTGGAGCATATCACCAAGCACATAAAGCAAGAGGCTCATTAAGCAACACCTCATCCCTCCTTGATTGTATTGGCTTTTCCTAAAGACTCAATGTGATCTTGGATCACTAAAATATAAAATGAAGAGTCTTGAACTTTTGAGCTTGAGCCAATTCTTTGTCCTTAGCATTTTGAGGGTTCCACTTTCACATCCATGCCATGCCAATCATTGAGCTTTCCTGAAATAATCATCTTGGAATAGCATTAGCTCAATGAGCTATATGTTGTTATGAATTACCAAAACCACCTAGGGATAGTTGCACTTTCAATCTCCCCCTTTTTGGTAATTGATGACAACATATAGATCAAAGCTTCGACAAATTATAATAATCATGAAATACATCGTCGCTTTGAGAAGTATGTGACAAGTAAGAGCTCCCCCTAAATTTGTGCATATTTAGAATTTGCTTTGGACTGCAAATGCACAAGGAATGAGAGTCATGGGTTACTCTTCCATGTCACATACATCTTGGTGGAGCGCTAAAAAATGATAAGAATGAAATACATGCACTCATCACCAAGAATAGTGGGTGATCACGTAAGATGGATAGAATGATAATATTAAGCAAACATTAAGTGTAGCTTATGATCAAACACATGATCATCGATGTCTCACACAGATAAGGGCGTAGTATCTCACACACAAGCAAATGAAGTTCGAAAAACCACCAAATAAAACAAGAGAGAATAAAAGCAACACTCTCTCTTGAAGCCTATGATCTATACATTTTCTCCCCCTTTGGAAACAAGTTACCAAAAAGTTCCTAGAAAATGCATAGTGCTAAGTCGACACTCAGGCTTGATCTTCAGGTGGTGGTGGAGTCCGGAGCACTCCAAGGACGAATCCTTCAGTAGACGTGGTCGGAGTCGAGGCTGAAGTGGACGCTGGAGCTGGTGGAACTGAGGCTGTAGCTGGTGGAACTGAGGCTGTAGCTGGTGCAGACGTGGTGGCTCTGGTGTCAGCAACTGGCACTGCAGACGACCTCGGACCTCGTGGCACCCTGGCAAAGGCATCAGTCGTAGTCCTGCCTCTCCTCTCATTCATGTCATCCTGGAGCTGCTCCACGGCAGTCTGTATCTCTGTCACCTTGATGTCCAAGTCATAGAACCTTTGTTCCATGATCCTCTCTAAGCTTGCCTGGTTCTGAGTTAGGGTGGCTAGTCCTTGCTCAATCCGCAGGGTGGACGCAATCAGGTAACCAAGCTGCTCTTGTTTGGTCTTTAGGAAGTATTCAGATGCCTCCTCTTGAGTGCGCATCCTGCCAGCTTTCTCCTTCTTCGCCTTCTCCTTCTTGGCTTGTGCTTGGGCAGATGATGGCTCATTCTCAGTCATGATCACTTGATTATCTTCGAAGTTTGGACGGATGGGCAGGTGTTCCTTATCCAATAAATATACGCCCGTGCCCATCTTGGAGTTGATGAGCTCCTGAATCTGAGGGGCATATCCACAGCTCCTCTTCTGATCTGCTGTAGTCCTTTTGATTGTTTCCACTATGAGGCTCATGACTTTGAATCTTTGAGGCACGTCAAAGACATGAAGCAAATTGATCGCGTGACCTCTGATCATCTTGTGATCTCCAGACTTAGGTAATAGGGTGTGCCTCAGTATCCAGTTGATAGTGGGCAGTCCTGATAGAAGATAATGCACTGAGCCAAACTTGAACGTGTCAAGTGCTTCATTCGAAATCTCCTTGTACATGTTGGACATAGAGTTGTGGTCCATCTTTTTCTTGGCATAAATGTCCAAGTCATCATCCTGCTCTTCTGGGGCATTGATAAGCTGTGCCCATTCAGCAACTGTGGACTGGTATCTCGTGCCCTCTGACATCCAAGTTATCATACCATCTGGATAAAAGTGGGCTGTGGAGTAGAACTGCATGATGAGTTCCTCGTTCCACTTTGTGAGCTTCTGCCCAACAAAGTCCTCTACTCCACACGCCTTAAAGCTGTCCTGCACTCCAGGGTAGTACTCTTCATTGTCCTTGATATACTGCCAATCGACCCATCTCATATCGCAGAAAATTGGCTTCTTGTCTAGCAGCACTGTCTCATAGAAATCCTGCTGCTCCTTGGTGTGAAACCTGTAGTCAACTGCAGTTCTTCTCCTAGAAGCATATGGGTCTGCTTCTCTCCACTTCCTCAGCCCTGAATCTCTCCTGAGCTTCATATCCTCAGCCACAGGATGAGCATCGTTGTGGTCTGGGATCTTGGGCTTGAGATTTCTAAGAACACTCTCTTCCTCTTCTTCTGCAACTTCAGGCACTGGGGCCTTGTTCTTCTCAGTGGCTGGGATGCTTCTTGTGTTCCTCTTTGGCTTTGGCTTTGGAGCTGACTTGGCCTTGGAAGCAGCTCCCCTTGATTTTATGGCATCTCCCATTAGCTTGGGTGCCTTAGGTGCTGGTGCAGCTACCTCTTCTTCTTCCTCCTCATCTTCCATGATGGAGGCCTTGCCAAGCACTCTGGCTAGATTTTTCTTTACTCTTTCTTTCCTCTTTTTGCCTTCAGCAGCAACTGGCTCTGTGGGTGCAGGCTTCTCAGTTGAAGCTCTAGCCTTTGACATAGGCTGCCTGCCTGCTGGCCTTTTGATCTTCAGCCCTGGCTTTGTGCCCTGTGCTGGCTCAACTCTCTTGGAGGTGGCTTCCTCCTCTGCCACATAATCCTCATCTTCTGAGTCTGAGGTTCTCTTCTTTCTCTGACATGTGGCAGCTTTAGGCAGATTGCTGGGGGTGCTTCTGCTGCCATCATCTGAGGAACTTGAGGGACTAGTGCCCTCACTCAACTGTACTTGCTGCTCTGACAAGTTCTGGCTGTCACTTTGGTCTGACATGATGCAAACTCTGACTGCTGACCCTGTGAATAGATTATAGATGAGATAGAGGGGATGAGCATCACAAAATGCAGAGATTTTTGCAAAAGAGTAATTCAAAAACTTAGTTTTAGTTTCCCACTGAAATCATCTCGGATCTACCGATTTTCAAACTCGGTGACACCGAAGCAGTTTTGGCACCAGAACTAGTGAACTCGGTCAGACCGAGCCACAGTTCGGTGGCACCGAGACTGCTAGGGTTTCACAGAGTTCCAAAATCGGTCACATCGATAAGTAATTCTCGGTCAGACCGAGTTTTACTTGTGCAATGGCATAAGCCAAATCGGTGGGACCGAGTTTTTCAACTCGGTGGGTCCGAGATGGTTTCGGCGGAAACCTAACCCTAATTTTTTTGAATTAAACCTAATCTATGAGTTCATTGTCTGGATAGGAGTTTATCAAACGTGGCAAGAATCATGATGATCACAATGTGCTAGGAATCGGATTGGAGAATAGCACAAAGATCGAGTCCATACCCTAGTTCGGCGGAGACTCGCTACGGCGGCAACGGCGGGGCAGAATTGCTGTTGACGGCGACAGAGACCAGCGACTGGAGGCGGCTGGCGGTGAGGAGACGATCCGGAGACCAAGTTGGCAGAGCAGGCTATCGCGCGGGCGAAGGGGTTCGGAGAAATTTCCAAATTTTGCCCGTGACTATATATAGCCCGACCCTGTCGGTGTGACCGAGTGGAACAACTTGGTGGCACCGAGATGCAAAACTGCATACAGTTATTGCAACTCGGTGTGACCGAAGAGTTCAAATCGGTTGCACCGAGATCAAAAACCTAGATCAACTTAATGATCTCGGTAGGACCGAAAGTATGGAATCGGTCAGACCGAGAATCACAAAGAGGTTTTGGGAGTTTAAGTCTATGACGAATCGGGGACTCCGAGCGCTCCTCACACAGAGTGGTTCGAATCTGACTTGATCAAATTTTGTGATGCAGCATGAATATAGTTTGAGACGAGAAAAGCATAGATAGCTAGAGGAGGTTCTTAGGCATTCTTGTCCATCCACTTGGCAAATAGAAATAAAACCAAACAATCAAAACAACAAGTGGATGTCCTTGAATGAGTAAAATATGCAACCAGCATGCTCACACAATAAGATGGCAAAAGAAATATGTGACAAAGCATGCACAAACAATTCTAGCATCTATCAAGCAATTTGCGATGACTAGGTCATCTATATATGAGTATATTGACTTAGGAGTCAAGTGAGAACACTTGATCGTAGGTCATACTCATTGTTTAAGCTCAAGTGGGGTTACCACTTTTACATAAAGCATTGTTGTATTCACATCTTTAGAGTTGCTTTAGCTCAAGTTTTAGAGTAAAGCTCCCCCTAGATGTGATATCCCCCCTAAGAGGGATGAACTAACCTTGGGTTTTGTCGATGATGACTTCATGTAGATGTTGAAGATGTGGATGCTCAATGTTGATGTAGATCACTTGGAGCTATTCATTTGAGTGAATTGCACTTTCAATACCTACATGGGTTAGTCCCACAAGGAACAAACAAGGATATCCATAGACAAAGAGTGATGCACACACAAGATGATGTCCATGAAAACTTTAGGTTACCTTGTCCCTTGTCTTACCAACACGAGGGTTTGTGACTCCTTGAACTAGTGCAAGATGTGGAAGTTGATTGCACTTGTTCTTGCCAAAATGATAAGAGTGAAGTATGTTGGCGGAGTCACCCTCAAGAACTCTCTAGTTCTTCTTCTTTTGGATCCACACCATCTTGATGGGAATCCTTGGAGTTGTAGTTGTACTTGATGAAATGGAACTTGAAGTAGTCTTGGGAATCCACTTGACTAAGGTCTTAGGAGCTTGTTCAAATGCATCAATCTTCTTGTGGTGGAAGATCATCTTGAGCTTGTGTCCCCTTGAAGGACGTATCATACTTCTCTTGTTGGGGAACAAACTTTGTCTTGGGGTATTGATCTTCTTCCCACTCAACTCCATTGGGATTGAACTTTCGTTCAAAACCAACACCTTGATTCTTCTGGTGCATTCCTTGCTTGCGCACAATTTCCTCGAATTGCTTACTCCCGGCAAGGCTTTTGTACACTCCTTTCTCTATAATTCCCTTCAATAAGCTATTTTCTTGCTCAAGTGTAACTTGGCTAAGAGAATCATTAGTGGAATCAAGAGAACTACTAGAAGCAACAATATTGGATTTAGCATGATCATTGTTACTACTAGAGGAAGAATCTTTCTTGTTCTTGTTACTAGACTTGACTTGAGGCATGTAAGTGGATAAAAGTAAACGCTTGGCAATGTGAGAAGAACTTTTCTTGCGGAGATCATCATTGATTAATTTTAAGAACTCATGCTCTTGCTCAAGATTAAGCTTTTCAAAGCGTAATTTCTCATGAGCTCTTAAAAGTTCTCGATGATCTTCGAAGATAGTTTCATGATCTAACTTAAGGTGTTTAGTTCTTTAGTTAGAGCCTCAATCTTCTCCTTATCATTGTCATTCGTTTTAGCATGATTAATTGATGTTTCACCATAGTACTCATCACTAGAGTTGTCAACAAGCAAATCATCGTCACCTAACAAGTCATCTTCATCACTATTAAAATCAACATACTCGGGGTGTGTTACCTTAGGGCCCTTGGCCATGAAGCATCTTCCATTCCTTCATTTGGCGAGTCAAATATGTCGTAGGAGTTGGTTGACACAAGTGCTAGACCGGCAACACCTTCATCTTGAGTATCTTCGGAGTCGGAGTGATAACTTCTCTCGGAGTGGCTGTCGGAGTCAGAGCCGGATACCCATTCACCAACATGAGCTTGATGTCTTCGTTTTGTGTAGCTCCTTGATGATTTTTCCTTCCTTTCCGAATCCTTGCTTCTCCGTGAGTATCTTCGTTCATAACGATCATCTCTACTCCTTCTCTCTCTTGGTGGTGATTCTTTGCTTCTTCTTTTTGGAGAATCTTCTCTTCTCTTGTAGGGAGCCGTACACTCATTGGAATAGTGTCCGGGTCTTCCACAATTGTAGCAGTTTCACTCTCGACTAGAAGATCTTTTGTCATTGTAGGACCTTGACTTGAAGCTTCTATCTTTGCTTCTACTCTTTTAGAATTTGTTGAAGTTCTTCACCATTAAGCTCAATTTTTCATTGAAGTTTTGTTTCTCACTTGATGATGTAGGGGCTTCACATGAGGCTTTGTAGGCACCACTTGATTTGTTGTGAAGTTCCTCTTTATCCTTAAGTGACATCTCATGAGCAACAATTCTTCCAATCACCTCCGTTGGCTTGAGATCTTTGTAATTGGGCATCATTTGAATCAATGTGCACATGGTATCATATTTTCCATCCAAGGCTCTTAGGATCTTCTTGATGATGAATCTATCGGTCATCTCTTCATTTCCTAAGCCGGCAATATCATTTGTGATGAGAGCAAGCCTAGAGTACATTTCAGCGACACCTTCACCATCCTTCATTTTGAACTTGTCAAGTTGACTTTGAAGCACATCCAACTTGGATTCCTTGACGGAGTCGGTACCTTCATGCATATCAATCAAAGTGTCCCAAATTTCCTTTGCATTCTCAAGACGGCTGATTTTGTTGAATTCTTCGGGGCACAATCCGTTGAAGAGAATATCACAAGCTTGAGCATTGTATTGCAACATCTTCAACTCATCCATGGTAGCTTCACGGTTTGGTTCTCTCCCATCAAAGAAGTCACCTTGCAAACCAACACAAACAATAGCCCATACGGCGAGGTTATGTCCAAGAATATGCATTTTCATTTTATGCTTCCAACTAGCAAAATTAGTACCATCAAAGTAAGGACCTCTACGGTGATAATTTCCCTCGCTAGACGCCATACTCTCCTAGGTTGTGAAACCAAGGCTATGATCACCAAAAGCTATGGAGATCAAGGCAAATGGAGACCAAAGCTTTGATACCACTTCTAGGATCGAAAGTATGTCTAGAGGGGGGGTGATTAGACTACTTGACCAAATAAAAACTTAACCTTTTCCCAATTTTAGTTCTTGGCAGATTTTAGCTATCTTAGGACAAGTCAAGCAATCATCACACAATTCAAGAAAGCATGCAAAGAGTATATTGGCAGCGGAAAGTAAAGCATGCAACTTGCAAGAATATAAAGGGAAGGGTTTGGAGAATTCAAACGCTATTGGAGACACGGATGTTTTTCCCGTGGTTCGGATAGGTGGTGCTATCCTACATCCACGTTGATGGAGACTTCAACCCACGAAGGGTAACAGTCGCGCGAGTCCACGGAGGGCTCAACCCACGAAGGGTCCACGAAGAAGCAACCTTGTCTATCCCACCATGGCCATCGCCCACGAAGGACTTGCCTCACTAGCGGTAGATCTTCACGAAGTAGGCGATCTCCTTGCCCTTACAAACTCCTTGGTTCAACTCCACAATCTTGTCGGAGGCTCCCAAGTGACACCTAGCCAATCTAGGAGACACCACTCTCCAAGAAGTAACAAATGGTGTGTTGATGATGAACTCCTTGCTCTTGTGCTTCAAATGATAGTCTCCCCAACACTCAACTCTCTCTCATAGGATTTGGATCTGGTGGAAAGAAGATTTGAGTGGAAAGCAACTTGGGGAAGGCTAGAGATCAAGATTCATATGGTAGGAATGGAATATCTTGATCTCAACACATGAGTAGGTGGTTCTTTCTCAGAACATATGAGTTGGAATGGTGTATGTGTTCTGATTGCTCTCTCCACGAATGAAGAGGAGGTGGAGGGGTATATATAGCCTCCACACAAAATCCAACCGTTACACACAATTTACCAATCTCGGTGGGACCAAATCAGAAAACTCGGTCGGACCGAAATAGTAAACCTAGTGACCGTTAGGAATTTCGGTGGGACTGACATGCAACTCGGTAGGACCGATTTGGTTAGGGTTTGGGCATAACGTAATCTCGGTGAGACCGATTACACAAACTCGGTGAGACGGGGTTTGGTAATAAGCTAACCAGAGAGTTGGTCAGGTAAACTCGGTGGTTCCGATTTGCTCTTTCGGTGAGACCGAAATGTTACAAAAAGGAAATAGAGAGTTCACATTGCAATCTCGGTGGGACCGATTCGCTCTTTCGGTGAGACCGAAAAGTTACGAAAGGGAAATAGAGAGTTTGCAATCCCATCTCGGTGAGACCGAGATCCTTATCGGTAGGACCGAATTGCTAGGGTTTGGCAGTGGCAAATGACAAGTGAAACTCGGTGGCGCCGGATTGAAACAATCGGTATGACCGAGTTTGGCTTAGAGTTTAGGTCATTTGTGGCTATGGAAAAGTGGTTGAGGGTTTTGGAGCATATCACCAAGCACATAAAGCAAGAGGCTCATTAAGCAACACCTCATCCCTCCTTGATAGTATTGGCTTTTCCTAAAGACTCAATGTGATCTTGGATCACTAAAATATAAAATGAAGAGTCTTGAACTTTTGAGCTTGAGCCAATTCTTTGTCCTTAGCATTTTGAGGGTTCCACTTTCACATCCATGCCATGCCAATCATTGAGCTTTCCTGAAATAATCATCTTGGAATAGCATTAGCTCAATGAGCTATATGTTGTTAGGAATTACCAAAACCATCTAGGGATAGTTGCAGGATCAGACTCTCGCTCTTCACTATGTGCCCTCTGAGTTACCGTTGGCAGACTTCTTCACGAAGGCACAGACTCGAGCGCAGCATAGTTTTCTTCTCTCCAAACTCAGTGTTGTCGATCCACCATGAGTTTGAGGGGGGGTGTTAGATGTGTATACCCCTTTTCGGTTTATCCCCATTGTATAAGGGGTCTCTTGCACTTTACCACACACATGTATATGTATTGGCCTTTGGCCCTCATGTGAAAGTGGTTGCTGATTATCCAACAATTTTGATATGAATCTGCTTAACTGGTACGGTCACAATCAAGATCCTAAGTTGCTCTAAATATCTAAATAATAAGAACAGCTTGTGCGCGTGAGCTGTTTAATCTGAAATCAACCTCATAAGACTAAGACTGCTTATCTTATCATTGCAAAGGCAACCAAAATTCTTGTCCATTTCCACGCAATTTTTTTTCTTGTCCATTACTGTCAATCTCCACCTTCAGATCCTCATAACATGACTGTTCTCCTAATCTAAAAAAAGTCTGTTGAGATGATTGACTGAAGCTTAAGGAGTTTTCAGGTGGCTGTGTATTAGCAAATCTGTAAGAATAATTAGAGGCAGATGAAGTTTCCTATTTATTTCCCTATTGTGGCTCATTTTTGTAGTTGGGTATTGGGCAACACCTATTCTGTTATTATAATAAGTGGATTTTTTTTCAAAACTATGATATATTATATAGCATTTTCGAGAACTATAGGACGTAATGCAAAAAAACCAAAACTAGTAGCCCGTCGGCCAGGTGTAGGCTGAAGTGGGACTTTTCGGTCGCAGCTTGGCCGAATTGGGCTTTTCGGCCAGCGCTTGACCGAAGATACGCATAGGTGGGCCGAAAATAGTAGCTTCGGCCTGGGGCCGACCAAAGTGGGCCTTTTCGGCCAGGGCCGGACCGAAGCGGGCCTTTTCGGCCAGACAGCGGCCGAAGTACTTTTCGGCCACGCACCGACCGAAAAGTGGCGGATAAGGCAACGCAGCATCTCCTTCCTCTCGCGTGTGTTCGCCTGTGTTCTTCTTTCTCTGTCTCGTTTCTTCTCTGTACCTCACCACCCCTAGCTGATCTCCTCCGTTTGCCACCCATTTTCACATCTGAGCCACTGAATCGGTAGATCGTAGCAATCTCAAATGGCCTACGGTGTTTTTTTTCTATGGGTTAGTTTTCTGTGCGTTTGGGGAGGAGTAGCCATGGTGGGGAGGAGGAGATGCGGTTGGGCAGGAGGTGTTGATGAGGAGGAGCAGGAGTTGTGGGGGAGCAGCAGCTGTGGAGGAGGAGGTGCAGCTTGGGGGTGACTGGAGTTGAACCTCCGGTCATCGAGGGGGCGGCAGTGGTGCTGTCGTTGTTCGGTGGTGCAAGCACCTCCGCTAAGGTATAAATTATATTGCGAATTGTAGTGTTAATTTGTATGTGGTGGCATTTTAGCGGAGTAATAGTTGTGTTAGTGTAGCGGAATAATAATTATTGTGTTAGTGTAGCGGATAATAAAAATTGTGTTAGTGTTAATTTGTATGTGGTGGCATTTTAGCGGAGTAATAATTGTGTTAGTGTAGCGGAATAATAATGATTGTGTTAGTGTAGCGGATAATAAAAATTGTGTTAGTGTTAATTTGTATGTGGTGGCATTTTAGCGGAGTAATAATTGTGTTAGTGTAGCGGAATAATAATGATTGTGTTAGTGTAGCGGATAATAAAAATTGTGTTAGTGTTAATTTGTATGTGGTGGCATTTTAGCGGAGTAATAATTGTGTTAGTGTAGCGGAATAATAATGATTGTGTTAGTGTAGCGGATAATAAAAATTGTGTTAGTGTTAATTTGTATGTGGTGGCATTTTAGCGGAGTAATAATTGTGTTAGTGTAGCGGAATAATAATGATTGTGTTAGTGTAGCGGATAATAAAAATTGTGTTAGTGTTAATTTGTATGTGGTGGCATTTTAGCGGAGTAATAATTGTGTTAGTGTAGCGGAATAATAATGATTGTGTTAGTGTAGCGGATAATAAAAATTGTGTTAGTGTTAATTTGTATGTGGTGGCATTTTAGCGGAGTAATAATTGTGTTAGTGTAGCGGAATAATAATGATTGTGTTAGTGTAGCGGATAATAAAAATTGTGTTAGTGTTAATTTGTATGTGGTGGCATTTTAGCGGAGTAATAATTGTGTTAGTGTAGCGGAATAATAATGATTGTGTTAGTGTAGCGGATAATAAAAATTGTGTTAGTGTTAATTTGTATGTGGTGGCATTTTAGCGGATTTGAGTTAGTGTAGCGGATAATATTAGTGTTCGTTGTGATTAATGAGAAGATGGCAATGTCTGACAGGTGAAAATGTCTGAATCAGTAAATTTGAATGTTTACAACGGCGCTGGTAATGTTCGATATAATGAGTTGGGGGTTGATCTTAGCGAGTTTAAAAATGGCGTCATGACACTAGCAGACCCGAACAGACTGGACATTAGACAATTGAAGTACTGGTTGACAACTAGTTTCGTGCTGGATCCTGAAGTATGTTCCGTCAGTATTCATGCATTGTGGACCAAATCTTGTAAAAATGTCAAGTGGGAGTTGATGCCGGTAGATAGGAGCCAGCATTGGTTGTCCTTGTTAAGACGGTGCCGAGACCGAAGAATCCACCCATATGCACTTGTGCAACCTGTGCCGAAGGAGGAGAATACCGTACAACTCCATAGGGGCTATGAACTCGGCCAAGGCAGTGAAGTGGCTAACAAGATTGTTTTATCCGGGTCACAGCCACAAGATGTGGATGCTAGCCAACCCGAGAAAGAGTCAGACTACGTGCCACACAATGTTTGTGGTCCTGATATTGGGCAGAGTAGCCAGTCGATAATATTAGCTGGTTCTGATTTTGCTGATGGGGATGAGGAAGGGGATGAAATGCAGAGGGTGATGGAGGAAGAGGACGAGGATGGATTGGTGGAGGAACTGGATTCTGAAAATTCCGACGATGAAGTGGAGGTACCGATTCCTTCTGCATGGGAGCAGGACATATCCACCGGCCTTACGGTCAACAATGGCCATGAGACTCCATGGCAGTATAATCTGAACCAAGTACAGATAGGGGCTATGTTTGATACAAAGAAAAAATTGAAGTATGTGGTGATAAAGTGGGCTATGTCTACGCAGAGGGTTTTCCGGACACACATATCAAGTCCAACAAACTATACCGTGAAATGTGTTGTAACAGGTTGTCCTGGGAAGGTGCACGGGCACGTGCCGAAGTATTACATCCACTGGGTTGTCACCATTGTCATCCCACATAATTGTGTCAGGAAGAACCTGCTGGTGAAGCATCCGAACCTGACGTCAAGTCTCATTGCGCAACTCATGTATACTGAGATAGTAGAGAAGAAAGATATGGAAGCAAAACACATCCAGACAGCAGTGAAGGTCAGATGGAATTATGTCATTCCTTATGGTAAGGTTTGGAGGTCTAAGCAGAAGGCTATGGAGGAAAGGTTTGGGACGTTCTTTGACTCATATGATAATGTTGTCCGTCTCCTGGGCATACTGAAGGAGAGGAATCCCGACACTTATGTGAACGTACAACACATGAGGTTGCTGAGTATACCTGATTTCAAGGTGTTGAAACGAGTGTTCTTCTCTTTTGCTATGTGCATCGAAGCTTTCCGGCATTGTCCTCCTGTTATTTTTGTGGATGGTACATTCCTGACCGGTCAGTATAGAGGGCAAATCCTAACTGCTATTGGTGTGGACGGGAACAATCAAATCATCCCACTTGCCATGGCATTTGTGGAGGGTGAGAATTTTCTCAGCTGGGTATGGTTCTTCCGCCAAGTGAAAATTGCCATCGTGAAGGACCGACCAAACGTGTGTGTCATTCATGACAGACATGCTGGTATATTGAAGGCCGTGAAGACACTTTGTAATCCAACAGATGACGAACCAACACCTTGGAGGGACTTGCAGAGCCGGTGGTGCATGCGCCATCTTGGGGCTAATTTTTTCTCATAGTTCAAGAATAAGCGGTTGATGAACTTGTTCAAAAAATTATGCAAGTAGAGCCAGCAGCGCAAATACGAATTTATTTGGTCAAAACTAGATGAGTTTACTAAGAAGCAGGTCCGTGCGAGGAAGAAAATGGAAGAAGATCAGGTTAAATTAGCAGCCCTCATCGCGGAGCTAGAGGAGCCAGTAGGTCTTTGTGACTTGCCAGCAATTGACCCTCCTAATACTAAGAGAAAGAAGGGAAGGGCAATAAAGAATTTTTCTGAGTGGATAGAGAAAGAGCCTCCAGTGAATTGGTCTTTGCTGCATGACACACATGGAGCTAGGTATGGCCACATGACAACCAATCTTGTAGAGGTGTATAACTTTCTGCTGAGAGGGAATAGAGCATTGCCACTCACAGCTATTGTGGAGGCTGTATTCCATGGCACTTTGAGATATTTCAGAGAAAGGCACGAGTTAGCAAAGAAGCATATTGAAGATAATCAGAACACACCTTATTGTAGCCGTGTCATGGAATACATGGCAAAGAAGATAGAGAAAGCAAAGAAGCACACTGTCAGACTCATAGGGAATCAAGAAAGGAGGTATGAGGTTCAGCTTCCTACCGATGGTTTTGGTTCAAAAAATGAGGTGAAGACACACGAGGTAAAAATTGGAACGGAATTTTATCCAACGTGTGAGTGTACATCGCCTCAGGCTATATCATCGAGGTACCCAGTTGGGATTTCTGGATTGTGCACTAGAGATCGGCACTTTTGGATGACCAAGGCCAAGTTGGTGTTTGACGTGACGGTTGAGGAGATGTCTCTTCATAGGGTGATGAGACAGTTCGTTCTATATCAAGAGCCTGAGATTCCAGTTATTCCACACTTGCCAGAACACGTGGACAAGTAAGTACTAATACTATTTTAGTTGTCAGCTCTGCATTCATAATATACCTAATCATGTATCGCGCATGTCAATCTCAGGGACAATCACCTAGGAGGAAACAAGTCCATGGCTTATTGGCTTAAGAGCATTACCCCTTACGTTGACGAATGGACTACCGCTGCGACAAATATCTGGGCTGAGGTTCGGGCCTTTAAGAGGGAAATGTTCGGGTTGTATCTGCAGCGTTACCGGCATACAACGAGGATCTACTTGGTTCCATCAGCTGCTCCTGATCAGATCGAAGCCCCTCTCACCAGCGATATGTACCCAACTGCCTCTGTTGTGGGAACCAGACACCACGCGGTAAATGCCTTGATTCTCATATGTTAAGTCTTTTGTTAATCTGGACATATTGGCTTGGTTGTCTATCCGTGGTGTCTATCATACAACGAGGATATAATTGGTTAACTCTTCGTGTACAGGGTGACTTGACAGTACAGGCGTGAGAGGAGGTTTCCGCTTTAATGCGGCGCTTTCAGAGGGGAGAAACTATCCCACCGCGAGAGGGCGTCTCATGGTTGAGGCGTCTTGATGACAAGCTATGCGGGATTTACGCAGCTGTTATGTGTAGACGGTCTTCGGATGTTGCACTTCCTCCTCCAGCACATCGTCCGCCACGTCCCTTTGTACAGAATTCAGAACCACGACCCTCTGTGCACCGTTCAGAACCATGACCCTCTGTGCACCGTGCAGAACCTCATCCTTCACAGCCAGGGAGCTCTTCCTAGCATGAGCCACCTCCTTCACAGCCAGGGAGCTCTTCCTGGCATGAGCCACCTCCTTCACAGCCAGGGCGCTCCTCCTGGCATCAGCCACCTCCTTCACAGCTAGGGAGCGCATACTGGCATCAGATGGAACTAGGTAACACTACTCACTACATTCTTTTCAACAGTGTAGTAATCGTTCTTGCATCCTGAGCAGTCACTGATGCTTACTGGTGGTGCTTCGTTCATGCATTTGTATCAATTTTACATGTTTTACTTTACCGCAGGTGGCAACCAGTCGCAACCGTTCATGCAATCAGAGCAGTCACCGATCCTTAGTGGTGGTGCTAATTACTTTGAGGGCGACCGCAAGGATGATGACCAAGCTACAAACATTTATGGCTTCTCGCAGACAGTGTTTCACACTCCACCACCACCACCGACACAGGAGACACAGACCGTGATAGACGAGGTTAACTATGGTCGTGGTTATCGCGAGCCTCGTCCACCGCCTCAACGCTTATCGCCTTCCGGTCCTCGCCCGAGGAAGACCCAGACTCATCGTCGTCCCCCGCAGTGATATGCTTATCTATCTATGTATGACTCATTATCTATGTTAGTTTCAGACTATTCGCAGCTGTGTGTAAGTATTTATGTATGAGACATGCTTCATGTATGTGTTACTATCGCACTTGCTTCTATCTGATCAGGAGACATATATTGTTTTATGTATGCGAGAGACATATTACTATTAATTCGCATTCTTATTCCAGTTACATTTCCAAATAGACTACAACCGATAATTAAGATACAAGTACATCTAAATTAAACGGTGCGGCTGAACTTCTGCAATACATCTTACATACTACAAAATGAAATTCAGATAGAACATAATGCCCTACAATAATACAATACAAACTAATAATGCAAATACATCTGAATGAAACGGTACAACTGGAATACATCTTACATACTACATGAAGTCATCATCGTCATCCTCCGTTGATGCTGCCCTCTTGCCCTTCGATGATGCGGTCCTCTTGCCCTTCGTCGATGCAGAACTCTTGCCCTTGCTGGATGCAGAACTCTTGCCCTTCGACGATGCAGAACTCTTGCCTTTAGACGATGCTGAACTCTTGCCCTTCGACGATGCAGAACCCGGAAGCGGCGGCATGAAGATATCTTCGTCGTCCTCGCTCTCCTTAGTCCATAAAAATGTTTTCTTTGCTGCAGTCCTTCTGAAAGTTTCACTCTTCGGCTCCACTACCTTCTTCCACCTTTCATGCAACCTAAGAAGTTCTTGACGTACCTCCTCATAGGTCCTTTCAAGCCACCCAGACCTACGTAATTGGTGAGTCAACTCATTCATTATGGTGTCAATACCGGTGAGTTCGTCCCATGGAACTATCCTATTGTCCATCCTGAAATCGGTAACTAGACTCAGAAGAGTGCTGCTCATCCCAGGGTGAAAACTATGATCGAATGGATAATGGGACATCTTGACTACACTACATTGGAATGCTTATCCACCTTCGCCTGAAGGGGGTTTTATAGATACAGAGGAGAAAACGGCGGGAAAGAATAACTGCGGTATGGCGGGAAAGGGTTGGCGGGAAGGGATTGGCGGGAAAATAAGGCGGGAAGGGATTGGCGGGAAGGGGTTGGCGGGAAACGGGTGGCGGGAACATATGGCGGGAAGGGGTTGGCGGGAAACGGGTGGCGGGAACATATGGCGGGAAGGGGTGGGCGGGAAACGGGTGGCGAGAAAATACATTTCAGCATGAGCCATGCAACTTCGGCCTACGGTTGACCAAAAAGTTACTTTTCGGCCTAGACTTGACCAAAAAGTCTATTTCGGCCTAGAGTTGACCAAAATGTGCCTTTTCGGCCAGGTACCCCACTCTTCGGCCAAGTGATGGCCGAAAACTCTACTTCGGCCTAACTGTGGCCGAAAACTACTACTTCGGCCAAAAGATGGCCGACGGGCTACTAGTTTTGGTTTTTTTGCATTACGTCCTATAGTTTCCGAAAATGCTATAAAATATATCATAGTTTTGAAAAAAAATCTAATAAGTGTTCTATACTGCCAGGTTGTGTATATGAACTCCTGTAACACAAAATGTACCAATTCTGCACCACTGAATTTTTCATGACTCATTTTTTTATGTTCATGCCAGTATGGTTGTGTTCCAACTCGTAGCAAATTACTACGCTAAGCACACTAAAGTTGATTGTTTGCAGTCACATGTTTCAAATTCAGTTGAGATGAATATTACCAATGTGACAACACTACTCTACCTCTTCCCTGTGATACACTGATACTACCCAAGTGCCTACAACTTGTTAGTTTAAACTCTTGAACTCTTCACTTTACACAAATTGGCAGAACATTTTCTCTGATGTCCGACCTTTCTTTGTGTTGTTTGTCCAAATTTGATGGAGTCATCGTCAGATCAGCTTTCCGAGCTCAAAATTATTGTGGCTTCGATAGTGTGGAGTTTCTCACTGTTGTGTTCACCTTGCTGACAAGATGGTGCATGACAATCTACAGAAGTTCTCTTGGCAGTGGTCATGTTTACATTGTTCTTATTTTCATGCTACTTCCAGCTTCGAGTTCTATAAAACAGATGTGGCAGCTTTCTGCCTACAATGTGACAGTGAGTTTCATTCAATCAACCACTGTGGGTAAAGCTAGTTGCTGTATATTTACAAGCCACATTTTGGCAAAACTATTGTACCAACATAACTGAAACATGACCACACCATAGCACATGGCTCAAGCAAGGTAAGAGTACACAATGCCTGGGGGTGGCCAGCGCATAGCTGACAATGATTTGTTTCTTCGGAGATGCAGAAACAAACGGTATGAAGCCCTTGCCATTTCCAGGGCAACATAATATATTTGTCCTGTCTAGGTTTTTCCTTTCTTCTTTCCATTCATTTCTTCATCACACAATGCTCAAGTAATTATCTTAATGCAAGCTTACTCTGTTTCGGGCGAAAATGCACACTTTCTTTTGTGCTGAGCAAAAAACAAATATATAGGCAGAGAAAACAAGTAATTATCTTAATGATTTTGTGTTGTTCTGATACTGTTTTTTCTGCATCTGCCACCTTGGCCTGGCCTGTTGGTTGGACCATCTTCCTTGCCGGGGAGTTCTCCCCTTCTTCCATCCATAAGTAATGCACGCAAACGATAGAAATGCGCGAACCAAAGGTGATCCACTGTCATTGTGGCTGCAACCTGTACATCAGGAAGAAAGATATTCTTCACATCATATCAGCAATTGTCTTGTGTATTGTAAATTTCATAGACATTGTTGCAGAAACCATTTGGATTTGGGGGCCGTTTAAAATGGGAAGATGACAGCTGTTTAGAACGTTCTCATACTCTAGCATTTTTGTTTCCCCACTCTCTTTCGTGAATGTGGTGATCCAGACATTCAATTTCCTGAAGCTTACTGCAATGGGGAGTTGGTGATGATCTCTGTTAGGACAAATTTTGATGTAGGAACGTACTCCCTCCGAAATGTAAGTCATTTTTTAGAGATTCCAATGCGGACTAAAATGAGTGAATCTACACTCTAAAACATGTCTATATACATCCATATGTAGCTCGCATTAAAATCTCTAAAAAGTCATATATTGAGAAACGGAGTGAGTAGTACGTTAGCTTTAGAGTTCTCTTACAACTGAAATTGGAAATGTGCACCTAGCCACCTACCACCTCTATGTGTGTGTGGAGTTCCGTGTTTAAGCCGGTAAATCCGTTGGATTTGTCCTCCAGTGCTCTCCTTGTTTGGTATATATGGATTTCTCTAAATGGTGTGGTGGTTATCGTCTCTGTCATGGGTTTGTCACGGCAGATGTCCTAGCGAAAGGACTTAGTCGTGGAGCCATCGCAACGGGTTAACTCGAAGGGGTTAAAGCGCACACAGGGACACAGAGAGTTTATACTAGTTCGGCCCCTTCGATGAAGGTAAAATCCTACGTCTAGTCTGTGATGGAATTGATGGGGTTTCGATGACTAGGGAGCAAACAAGCTTCGCCTAAGTCTCGAGTTGTGGTTGTCTGTCCTTGAATCGCTATCGGGTCGTCCCCTTATATACACGGATGACGCCCGTCGGTTCACAGAGTCCCAATCTCCGGTTCATACTCGTACCCGGGTTGGTCTCTCCTTATTCCTAACTTACAATACAAGTTTACATACAAACCGGTTTATGACTACAATCATTAAACCGACTACGGCCTTGGGCCCTTATGTAGCTCCTTGGGCTTTAACACTCCTGAACTACTGATGAAGTTAACCCGGCCCAGGTAGGCCGGTTTACGCCCAGTAGTAATATCCCCAACATTAGGCCCTAGATTGATTTGAATGAATTCATGTCAATCCTTGACAGAAATCTTCATCTTCAGCATCTTCTCATAGTTGTTGAACCGTTGTGTCGTCATCTTCTCTGGTCGCTATAAACCGGAATGATGTCATCTGTCATTACGAAGTGATACTTTCTTATTTAATAAATCTGCGACAATCGAGGCGACAGCTCCGCTTCGTGGCCCCTTGATTCTCGCGCCTGACACATATCCCTTTCCCTTATAAATAGGACCGAGGGGTCATTTCCTTTTTCCCTTGTGTGCCCTTCTGCTTCGTCTTCCTCAAGCCGTCCTGCTCCGGAGCTCCGCCGCCGCCGTCAACTTCTGCATCGACCTAGGCCGCTGCATCACCCTGAACGTACCAGAGCACCGCGGCGATCTCCCGCATTTCCACAGCTCCAGTAAGTCTTCTGTTCTTTTCAGCTCAGATCTGTTCTTAGGGTTTCCATGTTCTTCTAGTGTTCTTCGTCTGGTTCGAGCTCATATGAGATAGATCTTCAGATGAATCTGTGAACCTTTGCTCCGTACAGCAGTAGTTTTTAGCATCCGCCTTTACTGTGATATTTTTGGACCATAGATCTGATCCATAACTTTACCTCACTGATCTTGCACAACCCCTTCTAGGTCTTGAATATTTATCCCTTTTACGAACACGCTCCAGATCCAATGCTATAATAGAATTTTTTGAAATCTGTTTCCGCACACTTGCTCATCCGTAATCCCAACTGTTTCATCATTTAGACCCAGCGGTTTAACTTTGTAGAAGAGAATTACCAAACCGGTATATACCATTAGTCCCCTTGTTGAACCGCCAGAATTCCTTAGCCAATTATGCCGCTTTACAAACTCCGATTTATAATTAGCTTCCTCCGGTTTAACATTGATCATATCAGCATATAACATGTACTCAACACAATCTTGAACCGGAATCGCTTTGTTCTGTAGACTCCACCATGGCTAAACAAGTGTACGAGTGCAACTGGGCTCCTTCTCGGGTTACAGAAACGCAGCTGAACAACTTGGTCTTGACCGGCGCTTTAAGCAGTAAGAATACCATCCACTGGAGGGTCCCAGGCAAAGAGTGTCCTCCCACACCTCGAGAAGGAGAGGTTGTAGTCTTTGCGGATCACCTAGCCCGAGGTTTTAATCCGCGTGGTTCAAAATTCTACCGGGATGTCTTGGCTAATTTCCAGCTTCATCCGCAAGATACTGGCCCCAATTCTGTTACCAACATATGCCATTTCCAAGTGCTCTGTGAGGTGTTCTTTCAAGAGGAACCTACAGTGGAGCTGTTCCGAGATTGTTTCCATCTGAACCGCCGTACAGAATTTCCTGACGGTTCCAATATGGAGCTGGGCGGCGTGGCGATTCAAAAAAGGAAAGAGGTCACTTATCCTCATGCGAAACTGCACAGTCATCCCCAGGAGTGGAATAACACATGGTTCTATTGCAAAGATACCTCCCCTGCTAATGAAAATCCCTTGCCTGGTTTTCGTCCGGAACGCCTTAGCAACACGCACCCCTTTCCTCAGAGGTTAACTGGCAAAGAGAGGATGAAGTATGCTCCCCAACTATCCAAGCTCAGAGCCTTCATGGCTAACGGTTTAACAGGAGTTGATCTTGCCCGTTGCTGGATATCCTGGAGTATACTGCCCCTCAGCCAACGCTCCGGTTTGATGTGTGAATATACGGGCAGTGTTGACGATCCGATGCGGCATGTAAACATCCAGCTTACTAATGAAGAAGTCACAAAAGCTGTGAAGAAAATTTTGAACGAACCGGAGCACGTCTGCGCCCGTACCGGCCTGCTTCCTTTCTGCGCTACCAACAAACCGCCAGCCGTAAGTCTGCATTTTTCCCTTTCACTAGCTCTGATACTATTGTACTTACTTTTTATTGATACCAATATCTGCTGATGCAGGGCGATGATCCGTTTTGGAGTAAGAAGCTCCCACAAGAGAAGGCAGACAAACCGGAAAGACCAACCCGGCCTAAGACAAAGGCCGTTAAGAGGCCTGCTCACAAGAGGAAGACCACTGCCTCCTCTGATCCGCCCGCTGATGATGATGTGGGTAATCCGGACCTTGAGGCAGAACTTGATTCCCTCGGTTTGCTTTTTGTACACCTTATTGATGATACTATTTGTCAGGATGATGCCGAAGCTAGCCATGCTAACGATGCAGAGGTAATTACTCTTTCTTCTGATTCAAGTCTTCCGCCTTCACACAAAATCCGTCAGGCAAACCGAAAAGTTAAATTTTCTCATCCTCTTGCTTACTTGGATCCCAAGTTTCTTATGAAGACCCAACAGCATGAGGTGCGCCGCACAACTCGACACAGCGGCCAGGTAGTTACCTCCGCCGGTTTACCGAACAGTCCGGTTCGGAGACGTCGTTCAGAGGTCTCTAATTTGCTTGTCAGTATTCGTCCTAAAGCGGGCTGTTTTCGTCAACCGCTTAACCCATCTGACTCCGATTATCAGGTTACCTCCCACTCATCCTCTGGCGAATCAACTGGTACTTAGCTGCCTCCACTTAAAACCGTGCTTGGGTAAGCTTGCACTTATCATAATATTCCTGGTATTTATCTTGCAACATAGACCGTTTTTGACTTTGCTACTCCTTTCAGGGCCAAACCGAGGCCGAGCAAGAAAGCTCGCCTGGATAAAGCGGCCAGAGAAGAAACTGCTCCTGAACCGGGTGCCACCCCAAATGTTGAAGCGGTCATCCAGGAAGATGTGCCCAATGATCCGCTAGTGCAGGATGAAGTTGTTACCGCTGAAGAAGGTTTTGTTGACGCCTCCAGTCCTGCTGACCAGCCTGCCAGCCCCATCCGGATTGAGAGATCCACCAGCCCCTCCAAACCTGCCGATAAATCGACTGCGCCCGTGCAAACCGGCGAGTCTAAGGATGATGAAGTCATAATCACTGGCATTGAACGTTCCGAGCCAGGGAATCCCGTCGCTTTAGCCAAGCATACTGCCAAAGAAGAATTTTCTGCCATGAGCAAAGGCAAATGGGATGTTGATCTGGCGACGTATGCTGCTCTGAACGCCCAGGATCTTCATTTTGGTTATTTGAACCGGCTATATACTAGCCGTGATTATGAAGCTGGTCTAGTAAAGATGATGAAGGAAAAACTTGAGGTAATTTCCATGTGGTTCTTCCTGTTTATCCGCTACAATCTTATGAATTCCCTTAGCCCCCAAGAACCGGTTTGTAATTTTGTTTCAAATTGGGACTTGAATACAGATCTTAATATTTTCACTTTCGCCAATGTAGCCCCCAAGGGCCGGTTCAACTTATTATAATTGAACCGGGACTTGACATAAAACTTAATGCTCCAAAGTTCACTGATGTAGCTCCCAAGGATCGGTTCAACTTTAATGTAGTTAAACCGAGACTTTAAGTAACTGAACATAGCAGCATCAGAAGTTACTTTGAACAAATAGCCATTAGCCCCCAAGTGCCAAGTTGAATACTTGTATTGTGCTTGGGACTTTGCCAATCAAGGGACTGTTGTAGATCAAATAGGCATTAGCCCCCAAGTACCGAGTGCATAACTTGTTATGTGGTTGGTACTTCAATTCTTATACCGTTGGTGAAACCATATATCTGTCTGTATGCAGGTTGAGCTTAAGACCAAAGAGGACCGAATTACTGACCTTCAAGCAGTGTTGAAATCCCAACAAGCTGAAACCTCCAAAGCAAAGGAAGAATTAACCAGCGCTTTAGGCGTCATGGAACAGCTTAAGGAGGGCTTCAAGAAGGAGCGGGCTGATTGGGCCACTGAAAAGGCCGCTTTAACCAAGAAGATTGAAACTGCTGAAGCTGCCCTTAAACCGGTGATAGATGAATTGACCAGCATAAAGCGACAAGTGCATGCAATGACTGCCGCCATCTTTGGTAAGCTTCCTTTGACTTCTATGATAATTTTGATCCCTTTTATAATAGGTCCGGTTTGTGAACTGTTCTATCATGTTGCAGGCACCCGCATTAACCACTTGGGGTCAGATGTTCGGATGAAGCTAAAAGCTGCCTATACTTTAATCAAGCAGCTGTACACTGGAGCGCAGCGGATCATCTCGACTGCGTCACATAATAATCCGGCACCCACATTAATCCAAGATACGCTGAAGAGATTGTCAATGCTTCCTGCTCGGATTGAAGAGCTGAAAAAGTCTGCTGCCCAAACCGGAGCCATCAATGCCATAATCCGGGCCAAAGCATGGGTGCCTAATTTCGATCCTGTTGAGGCAGCTCAAGGCTATCCCAGCTTGAAAGAAGATGGCTCAGAATTCAACGAAGATGATCTGAGAGCGATAAACTGGGCGGTGCGCCCTCTGGCCTTCCAATTGGCAGAAGAAACAGATTTGTCGCATTATCAAGCTCAGTATAATGATCAGAACAAACGAGTGGCTGCACCAATTCCTGAAGCGGAGAACTTGATTCCTCCAATCCGTAAGCATACTTACGCTCCTGATATTGAACCGTCTTCACTGATCCATGAGGAGGCTGTTTTTCAAGCATTAATGGGAATCGACTGGACCACTGTTGACTTCCAGCCACTGGGTAGGGGTGAAGAGGCTGAAGTGGCGCAGGATGACCCGCAACCGTCAACCCGGGCTGGCGAGCAGGAGTGAACCGAAAGCCGGTTTAACTGGCTGCTTTATATTTCGCCAAAAATACAATGATCTTATTTGGGCACCGTGTTGCCTTGTAATAGGATAGCCAATACTTTTACTTTTAATATGCCATCGTGCATAGGTGCCGATACTTTTGCTTGAAGTCTTCAATCTATATTTCCTGCAATCATGAACTCTTAAACTGCGACGGCGGTTATACCGCCAGCCGATTTAGGACCTTTATAGATACATGCAATGAAATTAAGGTATATGATCAAATACGTGATACAAAATACCTGCCATTGCTGGGCATGAAGTTGGCTTAACCAAATTTGAATCGGCGGTTTAATAAACCTGCACCGTTATGGGAGAAAACAGCTCTTGTATATATATAATGCCGGTTTACTGTGTAAAACCATGCTTGGTCATAACGAACCCTTTGTTACTCCAAAAAGGATGTTTAACAGAAAAAGCATCAAACCGGGTAAATAATCGCCGGTTTAATAATGGACCGTGTTCCACCAAATTGGCTGTTGAACTGGTATAAAACGTTGTCGGTTTAAGAAACGCATCCAAGATAAAACAACAACTTATCAAGAAGAGATATTGAAGCAAGGGTAATGACAAAAACTTTTGCAAAAAGAGAGGCTTTACTGAGCCGATCAGATGGTGTTACCATGGTCGGACACGACCAAGCTCCCCAAAGGTGTAGCTATGGTTCAAGTCAGCCAGGTCCCCAAATGAAACCGTGGCATTACGCTGATCAAGTGGCATGGCAATGGTTCGGGTTCGACCAAGCCCCCAAGTGATTCTAAGGCCTTTAGGCCGATCAAGAGGCGTGACCGGTTCAGACTTGACCGTGTCCCCAAGTGATCTGGTGGCTTTCGTCGATTAAAGGTGTTGCATCGGTTCGGACACGACCGAGCCCCCAAGTGATCTGGTGGCTTTCGCCTATCAAAAGGTGTTGCATCGGTTCAGACATGACTGAGCCCCCAAGTGATATTTATAATTTTTTCAAGGGGTAAACCGGAGGCCGCTTTAAAACAGATCAACTCCATGTAACCACACATGATATAAAAGAACAGATACCCCGCCTTAGCCGAGGATCTGGTTTATTGTATTTATAATATATACACTGTCATAATATGTACATAAGCAGAGCCAATGGCTCAAGTATAGTAAGGCCGAAGATGAGCTATGTTCCACGGCCTGTTGGTCTCTTCCTCTGATGTACGTGAGTCTTTATGCTCTCGAATATCGATCAGATAGTATGATCCGTTGTGCAGATTCTTGCTAACCACGAAAGGTCCCTCCCAAGGTGGGGATAACTTATGCATATCGGTTTGATCTTGAATGAGTCGAAGCACCAAATCTCCCTCTTGAAAGGTTCTGGTCCTGACCCGACGACTGTGATAGCGACGAAGATCCTGCTGGTAAATCGCCGAACGGGCAGCTGCTATGTCTCGCTCTTCATCCAACCGGTCCAAAGCGTCTTGTCGAGCCGTCTCGTTGTCCGCTTCAACATAAGCCGCAACACGAGGTGAATCGTGACGGATATCACTAGGGAGAACCGCCTCTGCTCCATAAACCATGAAGAACGGCGTGTATCCTGTTGATCTGTTTGGTGTGGTATTAATGCTCCATAATACGGATGGCAACACTTCAACCCAACAACCCGGCGTCCTCTGCAGGGGAACCATAAGCCGGGGCTTGATGCCTCTCAAGATCTCCTGATTAGCTCTTTCTGCTTGACCATTGGACTGTGGGTGCGCCACTGATGAAACGTCAAGGCGGATGTGCTCTCGTTCGCAGAACTCTTTCATGGCACCCTTGAACAAATTGGTACCATTGTCTGTGATGATACTGTGTGGAAAGCCAAACTGGAAAATCACCTTTTTGATGAACTGAACCGCGGTGGCTGCATCACACTTGCTGACAGGTTCTGCCTCCACCCACTTTGTAAATTTATCAACCGCCACCAGGAGGTGGGTCTTTTTGTCCTTGGACCTTTTGAAAGGCCCAACCATATCTAGCCCCCAAGTTGCAAATGGCCAAGTGATTGGAATCATCCTCAATTCTTGAGCCGGTACATGAGCACGTCTTGAGAACTTTTGGCAACCATCACATCGTCTGACCAGATCCTCCGCATCAGCATGGGCAGTTAACCAATAGAAACCGTGGCGGGACGCTTTAGCCACCAATGATTTTGAACCGGCGTGGTGACCACAATCTCCTTCGTGGATCTCACGCAAAATTTCACAGCCTTCCTCAGGAGACACACAACGTTGAAACGCTCCAGATACACTGCAATGGTGCAACTCGCCATTGACAATTGTCATGGACTTGGACCGCCGTATTATTTGTCTGGCCAGAGTCTCGTCCTCTGGTAACTCGCCCCGGTTCATATACGCCAAGTAAGGAAGTGTCCAATCCGGAATGACATGGAGTGCTGCCACCAACTTAGCCTCCGGATCAGGAACAGCCAAATCCGCTTCACCAGGTAGTTGAACCGATGGGTTGTGCAGTACATCGAGAAAAACATTGGGCGGAACCGGTTTACCCTGTGAGCCCAGCCGGCTTAAAGCGTCCGCCGCCTCATTCTTCCGACGGTCCACGTGGTCCACCTGATAGCCCTTGAAGTGACCTGCAACAATATCAACCTCACGACAATATGCAGCCATGAGTGGGTCTTTAGAATCCCAAGTGCCAGACACCTGTTGAGCCACTAAATCCGAGTCACCGAAGCACTTAACCCGGCTTAGATTCATCTCCTTAGCCATCCGGAGACCATGGAGCAAGGCTTCATACTCAGCTGCATTGTTAGTACAAGGGAACATTAAGCGGAGAACATAACAGAACTTGTCACCTCGCGGGGAAGTTAATATGACTCCAGCCCCCGAGCCCTCCAATTGCCATGATCCGTCGAAATGGATAGTCCAATATGTGTGATCCGGCTTCTCTTCTGGGGCCTGCAGCTCCGTCCAATCATTGATGAAATCAACAAGTGCTTGGGACTTCACCGCCATCCGAGGCACGTACTTTAAACCGTGCGGCCCCAGCTCTATAGCCCACTTGGCAATCCGACCCGTCGCTTCCCGGTTCTGGATGATGTCACCCAAGGGGGCAGAGCTGACCACTGTGATTGGATGCCCTTGGAAATACTGCTTCAGCTTCCGGCTTGCCATAAAAACTCCATATACCAGCTTTTGCCAATGCGGGTACCTTTGTTTGGATTCAATAAGTACCTCGCTAATATAATAAACCGGACGTTGAACCGGATGCTCTTTGCCTGCCTCCTTCCGCTCTACCACAATAGCTACACTGACCGCGCGAGCATTAGCAGCAACATACAGCAGCAAGGGCTCCTTGTCGATGGGAGCGGCGAGCATGGGTGGATTGGCCAATTGCCGCTTTAAGTCCTCAAACGCCCGATCAGCGGCAGAACTCCAGATGAACTGATCCGTCTTCTTCAACATCTGATATAAAGGGATTGCTTTCTCACCAAGGCGGCTGATAAACCGGCTCAACACTGCAATCCGGCCCGCCAAACGTTGCACATCTTTGATGCACTTTGGTTTAGCCAAGGAGGTGATAGCCGTAATTTTCTCCGGATTAGCTTCAATTCCCCTGTTGGACACCAGAAAACCCAATAACTTGCCCGCCGGTACACCGAAGACACATTTGGCCGGATTGAGCATCATCTTGTACGTCCGTAGGTTATCGAAGGTTTCCTTCAAATCATCAACCAAAGTCTCCCCCTTCCTTGACTTAACCACAATATCATCCACATAAGCATGTATGTTGTGGCCAATCTGTTTGTGGAGACAATTTTGCACACATCGCTGATAGGTTGCCTGGGCACTTTTGAGCCCAAAAGGCATAGATACATAGCAGAAGGCTCCAAAGGGAGTTATGAACGCTGTCTTCTCCTGGTCCTTAACTACCATTTTGATCTGATGATATCCAGAATATGCATCCAGAAAACATAAACGCTCGCAACCCGCTGTAGCATCAATAATCTGATCAATACGAGGGAGGGCAAAAGGATCTGCAGGACAGGCCTTATTAAGATCAGTGTAATCCACACACATGCGCCAGGTGACGTTTTTCTTAAGGACCAGCACCGGACTAGCAAGCCACTTAGGGTGGAAAACTTCAATGATGAAGCCAGCTGCTAAAAGCCTGGCCACCTCTTCTCCAATAGCTTTACGCCTTTCTTCGTTGAACCGGCGGAGGAACTGTTTCACCGGTTTGTATTTAGGATCCACATTAAGAGTGTGCTCAGCGAGTTGCCTCGGTACACCTGGCATGTCAGAAGGTTTCCATGCAAAGATGTCCCGATTCTCATGGATGAACTTGATGAGCGCGCTTTCCTATTTCGGATCCAAATTGGCACTGATGCTGAACTGCTTGGACGAATCGCCAGGTACGAAGTCAACAAGCTTAGTCTCAGCTGCCGATGTGAACTTCAGGGCCGGATCATGCTCCGTGGTAGGTTTCTTCAAAGGAGTCATATCCGTCGGATCAACATTGTCCTTGTAATATTTCAGCTCCTCGGTAGCACAAACCGATTCTGCATAGGCTGCATCTCCTTCTTCACACTCCAAAGTGATCTTACGGCTTCCGTGAACCGTGATGGTCCCCTTATGACCCGGCATCTTGAGCTGCAAGTATATATAGCAGGGCCGTGCCATGAACTTGGCATAGGCCGGTCGACCAAACAGGGCGTGATACGGGCTTTGGATTTTCACCACTTCAAACGTCAGCATCTCTGATCTGAATCATGATCATCTCCAAAGACCACCTCTAGTGCTATCTTGCCAACGGGGTACGCTGACTTACCAGGTACCACACCATGAAAAACCGTATTCGAAGGTCGGAGATCTTTATCTGTTAGCCCCATTCGACGGAAGGTCTCATAGTATAAGATGTTAATGCTGCTACCTCCATCCATGAGTACCTTGGTGAACTTATAACCTCCCACCTGAGGTGCCACCACTAAAGCCAGCTGACCCGGATTGTCAACCTGGGGAGGGTGATCCTCTCTTCTCCATATGATTGGCTTCTCTGACCAGCGCAGATACCGGGGCACGGCCGGTTCAACAGAATTAACTGCCCGCTTCTGGACCTTCCGGTCTCGCTTGTCCAAGCTAGTGGTGAATACGTGATATTGCCCACTATTCAATTGCTTTGGGTTGCTCTGATAACCCGACTGCTGCTGTTGCTGATTGTAACCACCTTGGTTATTCTGATGACTCTGATTGTTATGTCCGCCCGGATTGCCACTAAATCCTGAACCGGAATTTCCTCCACCGTGACCCGGCCCGGATCCAGAACCACCACCGGAGCTGGGGTCATACCGGAAAGCACTGGAGCTCTTGAACTCCTGCATAATATAGCAATCCTTCCAAAGGTGGTTTGCTGGTACCTCCCTTGTCCCATGCTTTGGACAGGGCTGGTTCAATAGATAATTTAAGCGGTCCGGATTAGGACTAGGCGCTCCACTGCGGTTTTTGCCCTTACGCCGCTGGCCCCTGTCCTGTATGTTAGTATTAGCCACAAAATCCATGTTGCCATCTGCTTTACGCTTGCCTCCACCACCATTACCTGCTGAGTGATGCTGCTGACCTTTGGAGTTGCTGCTCTTCTTTCCCTTCCCTGTCTTTTCATCATCAGACTCGGGATCCTTGGTACTATCAGAATCAGAATACTTTACCAAAGCGGCCATGAGAGTGCCCATATCAGTGCAATGGCGCTTCATCCATCCTAACTTTAATTTCAGGGGTCCAAACCGGCAATTGCCTTCCAAGGTTATAACTGCGGTGTCAGCATTGATGCGGTCTGATGAATGCAGAACTTGTGAAACCCGGTGCACCCAATGAGTAGTTGATTCTCCTTCCTCTTGGACACAGGCAGCTAAATCCACTATCGACATGGGCTGCTTACACGTGTCTTTAAAATTATTGATGAACCGGGCTTGCAACTGGGCCCATGAACCGATAGAATTGGGCGGCAAGCTCTTTAACCAGGTTCGGGCTGCCCCTTCAAGCATCATGGTGAAATATTTTGCACACGCCGCTTCATCCACATCAAGAATCTCCATGGCCATCTCATAGCTCTCCACCCATGTCTCTGGGGGTTGATCCGCCGTATAGTTTGGTACCTTGCGCGGGCCCTTAAAATCCTTAGGCAGGTGCACATTGTGTAAAGCGGGAACAAGGCAAGGCACCCCCAATGCACTAGAAGTGAGCCCCGGTTCAACCAAAGTGGTTGGACGAACCGGCGTAAGCTGACGAGCCTGATGCTGTGCTGCTAACTCGGCTTCCCTGCATGCTCGGGCCCGGTCTACCACCTCCTGGGCATCATGGGCCGGATTGCCGCCACGGGGCGCTCCACGCCGTGCATTACTTGACTCAGCTGGCTCCTCCATGTGCCTGCTATAACTCCGGCTTGGACGCGGGGTAGAATGAATCCGATCGCGGCTGTACGAATACGCTTCCTGTTGGACCAAAGCCGTCCTGAGGAGCTCCTTGACTCGGCGCATCTCTATTGCCTGTAATGAATCGCCTCAACCGGAATAGCCTCCAACCGTGCCGCAGACGCAACAAGATTATCGAGCGGATTGGAATAGTGACCCGGAGGTGTGGGCACAGCCTGCGGTTCACCAGTATTATGACGGGCAGATCTATTACACGGGGCAGAACCGGTGCGCCTGTCCCAGGTGCCTCCGCCCGGTTTACCACCGGCGGATTACTGGTCCCCGCTCCAGGGGTATTAAAAAGGTCCCTCGCTTCGAAAACTGAAGGCAAACGAGATTGGTACTTCCTCCTCATGACTTCCTGTGATGCGTTCTGGTCCAGCATGAGCTTGTAGGCTTGCGCGTCCAAAGCGGCCCGCTCTGCAGTCATCCTAACCTCTTCCGCTGCTAGATCCGCTTTGGCCTGAGTGATCTGCTCCCTCACCTTTGAAATCTCTGCGTTTTGAGCGTCCTGATCCACCGGATTAGCCTCTGCCATGAGCGCAGCCAATGCATCAAACAGATCGGATAGAACTTGAGCCGGCGGGCGCACAGAGCCTCCTGCCCCGGCCGCTGTTGCTGCTGCTGAACCGGAAACCACTACTGCGGCCGTCGATGAGTGAAGCGCTACTTGTGTACCGGCCATGAATATTCCAACTCGGTTGGGTAGATCGGAGGGGTCTGGAATACTGTCGCCATCGGAACAGCCCCCAATCCGGCCATCTTGTAGCTGATACAATGACTCAGTTTCTCCGGTCGATGACTCGTCACTAGAGTAAACGACGGTTTCACCGCCAGATCCTGATCCGTCCTCGTAGCTTCCTCCATGGATGACTCCCACGAAGGCACGCTTTACGGCCAGTTTAGCCCGGGCAGGTCGCGCACGCTGAGCTGTCTCGATGAGGTCGGTGCAGGTGTCCAGCTCAGGGCCCGGTTCACCGATCTTGCCGATGAAGACGTGTATGCCACCAAAAGGGACCCGGTACCCGTACTCAATCGAGCCGGCCTCGGGGCCCCGGCCTGCATCGTCGATGTAGATCTTGCCGCGACGACTCTTGGTCATCCGGCCCACGGCGTATCCCTCGAGTCCTTCAAAGCGGCCCTCCAAGAACTTGAAACCATCGCGCGATAGCCCCACAGTGGGCGCCAACTGTCGTGGGTTGTCACGGCAGATGTCCTAGCGAAAGGACTTAGTCGTGGAGCCATCGCAACTAGTTAACTCGAAGGGGTTAAAGCGGACACAGGGACACAGAGAGTTTATACTAGTTCGGCCCCTTCGATGAAGGTAAAAGCCTACGTCTAGTTTGTGATGGAATTGATGGGGTTTCGATGACTAGGGAGCAAACAAGCTTTGCCTAAGTCTCGAGTTGTGGTTGTCTGTCCTTGAACCGCTATCGGGTCGTCCCCTTATATACACGGATGACGCCCGTCGGTTCACAGAGTCCCAATCTCCGGTTCATACTCGTACCCGGGTTGGTCTCTCCTTATTCCTAACTTACAATACAAGTTTACATACAAACCGGTTTATGACTACAATCATTAAACCGACTACGACCTTGGGCCCTTATCTAGCTCCTTGGGCTTTAACACTCCTGAACTACTGATGAAGTTAACCCGGCCCAGGTAGGCCGGTTTACGCCCAGTAGTAATATCCCCAACAGTCTCCGATGGCAACATCTGTGTACGATGGAGGACGATGGCTTAGGAACATGGATACCGGCTCGAGGGCGCTGAATCAGGTGATCTTCCTAGACGATGTTGGTGATATATGATGATTTTGAGGTTCAAGGAGCACATTGACAATCCTCGATTGATGTTCCACCTCGAGATTGGCTCTGCCGATGGCGGGCCTCTTCTTCGATTCACAAAGCCCTTTCGGTGTGATGCTCCCTCGTGTCCAATGACAATGGATGGTGATGGTCGAAGTACCAAAACTCCCTAAGGGGTTTCATTGTAATTTTATTTTTCTAGGCTTTTGTACAAATCTTTCTTTATATGTGTCCTCCCCCTGATGTTTCTCATGGTTTCTACATGTATGTTTTGCACAACGTTATTTGTTTAAGGACTGGACTAACTTCCGACTAGTCGGAATTTAAACAACAAATACGAACGATCCTAACCTAGCTAACCATCCATCGCTTGAAAAAACACATGCAATCCCGCCTCTTAGAGCATCTCCACTAAGGCCCCCAAGAAGCCTTCCCAGGCGCCTTTTTGGATGCCAGCGAGCAAAAAACGCCCCACTCGGGGTCCCAGGAACCTGTTTTGCGTCGGATTTGGCAAAAGTTACGGCCGGCATGCCCATCCCAAACCCAGCCCCCTGGAGGGCAGCCGGGGACGCCGGCACTTCTTTTTTGCATGCATCGGCCCTCTCTCTCATCTCTCCTCTCCTTTCTCTCTTTTCTTTCTCCTCTCTCCTCTCCTTTTCCTTCCACCACGGCACCACCTACCACACACAGCTAGAGCAGGGCTCGAGCGGCCGTGGCGGCGCACGCATGGCCAGGGCGGGATCGCGCTCGCGCGGCCGGAGCAGAGCATGGCCGGGGAGGGTGTAACACCCCGAGAATCATGATACAGTAACCCTGTGTGATTAAGCTAATCATGTTGCTAAACAGGGCTTGAACACATTGGAATCACATTTCTTTTCAAACTCCTAATTCAAACTTCAATCAAATTTAAAGTGGAAAATAAAAGTTGTCAAAATTGAAAACTAAAATGTTCATTAAGTAACAAATAATTCTGAAGCAATTATAAAATTGTAACTAAACTTAAATGGATTAGTTAAGTGACCCTAACAACCTCAAACTTTGGCAGGCAACAACATTTAATAACCTTTTAATTAATCTAAATTTAATATGAATTAGTATTTCACCCAAGCTAGTTTTTGGTGCAAGGATCTGATGCACTGCAACTTATAAGCTAGCTCCCATATTTTATAAATACCATTTAGGTGCTAAACATTTTGCAAACATAAAAATAAAGATAAATAGAAAAAGAAAAGAAGCAACCCCCCCCCCACGCTGGGCCAACCGGCCCAGCTAGCCAACCGGCCGGCCCAGCCGCCCCCTCTCTGGCCTACTTAGGCCTCCCCACCACCAAACCCTAACCACTCCCCACTCTTCCCCCCGCACTCCTCGCTCTCCCTCCCCAATCCAGATCGGGAGCGGGGGCGTTCGACTCCGCCCCCCTCCCCCCCGCCGCTCGACGCCGTCGCCTGAAGCCGCAACGACATCGCCGCCACCGCCTCGTCGGCGTCGCCTGTCCCCGCCGTCTCCTCCCCACGCCGGGCCTCCTCGTCCTCCTCCCCGAGTCGCTCCCCGCGCCCCGTTGCCCGGTCCCTACTCCCCCACTGTGAGCGCACGCCCTTCCTCCTCCTCCTCCTCCTCTCTCTCGCGACCTCGCTCGCTCACCACGTCGCTCCGGCGTCGCCACACGCCTCGTGCTCGCCGGGTCCGCGCGCGCCCCTGCTAGCCGGCACCTGCCCGCGCCCATCCCCGCGTTCGGCCGCGCCGCCGTGTGTCCCCACGTGCGTCGCCCGCGCCCGTCCGTGCCTCTGCGCTGCCCTGGGTCGCTGCTGTTGCTGCTGCACTACCTAGCCACCACTACTGCTTAGCTCCTCCCCGCGTCACCCCCCTTGCTGCTTGCTGTGGCCTCGCTTCCCTTGGCCGGCGCCCCACAACACCCCGGTGGCCATCACCGGCCACGGCCTCGCCGCTGCCACCTCAGGCGACCGGCCTTGCCCTGCCGATGGCCGCCCCAGTTGACCTGGGCATATGCCCAATCGGGCTGGGTGCCCGCGCCCGCAAGGCCCCTCTAGCCTATGACATGTGGGCCCCTAACCCCACGGAACGTTTAAATAAAAATAAAAATAGGAAAATAGAAAAAATAAATAAATAATTAATTATTTAAAGAATTAATTAACTTAATTAATTTTGATTAATTAAACTAATCAAATAACTAAACTAATTAAACTGTTAGTCAATGAATTAATTAGTATGATAGTGGGGCCCACCCCCCTAATTAGTTAATACGAATTAGGGTAATTAAATTGTTTAATTAAAATGTAACACTGATCGTAACTCGGATTAAATTAGGGGGGTGGGCCTAAATGTGTCACTGACCGTAACTCGGGTTAAACTCGGATTAAATTTGTCACTGACCGCTGCTGATGTCATAAATCCTTTTTTCGAATTAAATTAAATAATTAATTAAATTCCAAAAATTAATAAAATCTTTAGAAAATCATATCTTTTAATCCGTAACTCGGATTAAATTATTTTCAACATGAAAGTTGCTCAGAACGACAAGACGAATCCGGATACGCAGCCTGTTCGTCCGCCACACACCCCTAACATACCAAACTCGCAACTTTCCCCCTCCGGCTCCTCTATCCGAAAACGCGAAACACTGGGGATACTTTCCTGGATGTTTCCCCCCTTCACCGGTATCACCTCATACCGCGTTAGGGCACCCCTAGCACCGATACTTGTCATGTCATGCATCGCTTTTCATCTGTTTGCTTAAATATTTATTGTTTCTTCCCCCTCTTCTCTTGCTAGACACCGAGACCGACGCCGCTGCTACCCAGTACGACTACGGGGTTGACGACCCCTCTCTCTTGCCATAGCAACCAGGCAAGCCCCCCCTTATCACCAGATATCGCCTATTCCTTCTCTATACTGCTTGCATTAGAGTAGTGTAGCATGTTACTGCTTTCAGTTAATCCTATACTGCTGCATGGCCTGTCCTTGCTACTACTGTTGTTACCTTTACCTGCTATCCTACTGCTTAGTATAGGATGCTAGTGTTCCATCAGTGGCCCTACACTCTTGTCCGTCTGCCATGCTATACTACTGGGCCGTGATCACTTCGGGAGGTGATCACGGGCATATACTATATACTTTACACTGTTACATTACCTGTGATACTGTTCGGAGATGGGGGCTGAAGGGGCAGGTGGTTCCACCCAGGTAGTGGTGGGCCTGGGTTCCCGACGGCCCCCGACTGTTACTTTGTGGCAGAGCGACAAGGCAGGTTGAGACCACCTAGGAGAGAGGTGGGCTTCGCCCTGGTCGGCGTTCACGGATACTTAAAACGCTTAACGAGATCTGGGTATTTGATCTGAGTCTGGCCATTTGGTCTATACGCACTAACCAACTACGTGGGAAAGTTATGGGCACTCGACGTCGTGGTATCAGCCGAAGCACTTTGTGACGTCAGCGACTGAGCGGCGCGCGCCGGATTGGACTGGAAGGCCACTAGGCTAGGTCTGCTTCCGGCCGCGTTCGCAACGTGCAGGTGTGCTAAGGGCGATGGGCCCAGACCCCTGTGCTCTTAGGTTTAGACCGGCGTGCTGACCTCTCTGTTGTGCCTAGGTGGGGCTGCGACGTGTTGATCTTCCGCGGCCGGGCATGACCCAGAAAAGTGTGTCCGGCCAAATGGGATCGAGCGTGTTGGTTTATGTGGTGCACCCCTGCAGGGAAGTTTATCTATTCGAATAGCCGTGTCCCTCGGTAAAAGGACGACCCGGAGTTGTACCTTGACCTTATGACAACTAGAACCGGATACTTAATAAAACACACCCTTCCAAGTGCCAGATACAACCCGGTGATCGCTCTCCAACAGGACAACGAGGAGGGGATTGCCGGGTAGGATTATGCTATGCGATGCTACATGGAGGACTTCAGTCTGCTCTCTTCTACAAGTTGCAAGACGGAGGATGCCAGAAGCGTAGTCTTCGACAGGATTATCTATCCCCCTCTTATTCTGGCATTCTGCAGTTCAGTCCACTGATATGGCCCTTTACACATATACCCATGCATATGTAGTGTAGCTCCTTGCTTGCGAGTACTTTGGATGAGTACTCGCGGTTGCTTTTCTCCCTCTTTTCCCCTTTCCCTTCTACCTGGTTGTCGCAACCAGATGCTGGAGCCCAGGAGCCAGACGCCATCGTCGACGACGACTCCTACTACACAGGAGGTGCCTACTACTACGTGCAGGCCGCTGACGACGACCAAGAGTAGTTTAGGAGGATCCCAGGCAGGAGGCCTGCACCTCTTTCGATCTGTATCCCAGTTTGTGCTAGCCTTCTTAAGGAAAACTTGTTTAACTTATGTCTGTACTCAGATATTGTTGCTTTCGCTGACTCGTCTATGATCGAGCACTTGTATTCGAGCCCTCGAGGCCCCTGGCTTGTATTATGATGCTTGTATGACTTATTTATGTTATAGAGTTGTGTTGTGATATCTTCCCGTGAGTCCCTGATCTTGATCATACACGTTTGCATGCATGATTAGTGTACGATTAAATCGGGGGCGTCACAAGTTGGTATCAGAGCCGACTGCCTGTAGGAATCCCCCTTCCACACTCTTGGCCGAAGTCGAGTCTAGACATAGCAAAAACTTTTACTAACATGGATGTGTGCCTTACAGGCCCACGTCGCCATTGGGTGGTATTAGGATCTTTTATTCCTCGTCTATACTCCGGGATTCTAATTGCTCTTGTATTCGGGTTAAAAGATCTTACTAACTCTGAGTCTAGGTTCTCGTAAATATTTCTCCCGGAGAGCCCTCATTCCGGAAGATCACCTGCTTCGTCAGAAGATTCTGAGGACATCCCTCGATATTTTCTCGAGACCCTTGTGCTCATCGCCTTTGAAATTCACGGCCACCGATATATCCTTATGGATATCTGCATGCACTTGTCATTCTCATGATCATTTCTTGTCGCTCTTGTCGTAACAAGATGCCTCGATATACTCTCCGTTGTCCCGAGAATCCTTTGAGTTTACAGACTTGTAGTTTTATTTCGCATAAAAACCCTTACGGTTATTTCCTCACATTTATCGAGGATCCGTTATTATCAATTATTCATGTGTCTCACAAAATTCTTCGGATTTGATCTTTCGAAAATCCTCTGCAACCTGTTACTCTTGAAATTCTTGCTTGCTTGCATTATGGTTAATTCCATAGGACTAGTAGTCTTCGTTAACATCCTTTGCCTTAGCCATTTTGAGCCTATTGATTCAATGTGTGTGTATGCACGCAATCATCCGGTTATCCTTTTTAAAATTATTTTTTCGGCTCAGATGTCATTTCAGACATGAGTCGGTTCTCCACAATTCAAACCTTTATAGACTGTCCAACTAAGTGACTTCAACTTATCCATCATTGATCAGAGCGTCTGCTTCTGATCCTTTGTTTTGGAAATCATAATTCCTTTGTTATCTAAGCATCGAATTATTCCAATGTTCTACAATATGATGCCCGTGCATTCTTTCTTCCTCTGATGGAGTACCGATACTCACATCAGCTCCGTTGTGGATCGCCCGATCCATTGTTAGATTTCATCCGACATCGTCCTTCATATTCAATAACCTTGTGAGCCTTTCCACGGGGATATAATGCCTTTGGTAAATTGTATCATCTCCTTTTGCCAACCATGCTCTGCTTTCGAGCTGGTGATATTTACTCTTGAAGCTTGTGGTATATGTTCCTAAGAAGCCCCGATGGGTTGAACCAATGCCTTCCCTAATCTGTGCAAACTCGAAAGATTTCACAGGTCCTACTTATCTGGTATTGCACCAGGTAAAACTTTCAACAACTAATGCCATTTCGAAAAGAAATGAGAAGTGAATGAAAGGTTATGCATTGGAGAAGTGGGAGTCGACCTTGAACTTTGTGTTCATGCCCATGGACACGATGTAGAACTTACCATGGAAGCTGCTCGTAAAAATAATTACCCCCTTGTTAGAAGTTCATCTTGTACCCGTGGTTCGATCATTTATGATTGTGGTTCCGACCATAATTTCTTCCTCTGATTCCACTTCTCAGACAAGTTAAAGCGCTTGTCTTCTATATATCGATACACCCCACTTCAACCTTTCATTTGATATGCCTTCGAGTATTATCCCCCTGGTATCTTGAGGATATCATGCCAATGCACTACATCTTATGAATTTGTGCTGGAGTAATACCTTTCCCTATTAGAGTCACTCCACGAGTTATGGGTTGTCGTCAATCGAGAACATCGATAAGTGAATTGATTCCGCACTCTGATTCAGTAACTCTAAGTAATTCTCGTTGCTTACGAGTTTAATAACCCTTCAAGTCATTTCCAGCCCTTATCGGCTATATCATTATCGTGCAAACTTTTAATTGTGCTACTTGGTCCTTCTTCCTGTAGCACAATTTTCGATGATAAGCTAAGCTTACATCAATTTTCCTCATCATATCATTTCACCTTGAACAGAAAGCTTGATTTCGAGTTTGTGTTGTACCCGTGTACCAATAACCTTCCGTTTCATCATTCCTTTGACTTGTTGTCGTCGCTGATTGATTACATCTTCAAGAAAACTTTCGACAAATGTGTCATGATCATCCTCAACGTAATGAGATCTTCCATGATATCAATCAACTTCCTGATGAGAAATACCATCCTTACCCCTCGATGATTTGTGTTACCATCAACAACACCCTTACTGTTCTTTCATCACAAACTCGTTCTGTTATTGATGCAACCTGCTATCCAGCTTGCATTATATTCTACCTTGAAGTATTACTATCTATTATGTCAAGGATGTTCTGGGACTTGCTCCACCTCATAACAAATTCTTGATACAGTGATACTTATCGCCGTATCCCTTTGTTTCTTGGTCCCCGTGTTGATTCTAACTGGGATGCAGTGAACGGAACTGCTGTGATTCTGCACTTCTAGCAACCCTAATGCTTTGATATTAATGGTCGATATTTCATTCTTGGACCATTGGTTATTGAATCACCATTCTAAATATTTATCATGCTACCTAAGCCCATATTTCGGGTGCACCTTTTAAGCAATGTTTAAATGTGTATGTTTTCCTCAAGCATACATCATTATATAATTAGATGTGACTAATGTTATCTCCTTGTTCACATAATTGTGGAAACCCACCTTTTGGAAGTCTCGTTGAATTGTCGCCGAGTTCATCAGCTACCTCCTTATCCCTTCATTGGTTTAATGATGAGCTTTTGTTTCGGAACTCGCTCCCAAAGTTCATTTCCCGAGAATCTTACATGGTCATCTCGTCAGTGTTGCACCTTTTCCTTCTCAGGCATCCGAACGTCTGAGGTATCCTGGCACCAATCGGATCTGAACCTCGGTCAGATATGATGGTTGAGACATTTTTCAAGAGTCGTAACGTTGGTCCTTATATTACCCAGTAAGGTGATGTCGTGCCTAGCGCACCTGGCTGGAGGACCTATTGTTATAGTTTCCTTTCTGAAAGGTTATCCATTCTTCCATGAGGAAATTGTAAGACTTATTCTATAAGTTGTTTCCGATGGATCCTTTGTATCCATAGTCTGACCTTCGCTTGAAGACCATGCCAATGCTACCTCGAAGCATGTCTGTGGTACTCCGATTTTCAATAAGAGCATTTGAAGAACAATGCTCAATTTTCTTTATCCATTATCCAAATACCGTTGTTTGGGTAATGTCATGAAATTCCTTTCCCCTTACCTAAACGGTTATCTACTTTCTATCCTATCATGGATATCATGCTCTGCTTGTCCTTGGGAAGGATATATCCTTGAAACATGTGTTTAAACACATTTACCTTTCCATTGTTCTGTTTAATCTGATGGTCACCTTTTCCATTTCATTGATTTCTTTAACCTTTCTGGTGATCTATATGATCTAAGCAGTAATTTTCTCCTGCTTATGTAAACACCTTGGTGTACAACCGTGTCAGTAAGACCCTGTTGCATTTGTTGATGGCATTTCGGTAACCACTGATGGACGAGAACTTTGCCTATTGGTCCGCCTCGTTTAACGAGTAGGAAAATGGTTCTCTTCATCCCTCGCCCTTGGTACCGACGTTGTTGCTGACATATCTCACGGGCTACCCTTTGACAGGCCTTGCTATCATGACCATGCAAGATGTCTCTGCCTCTATTACTTTAACCCACATGGTGGCCCCATAACCCACAGTTCCACAGGATCAAAACCTGACTCTTCTGTATATCCCTGTCTCCAAAGTTATTTCTCGTGCCTGGCTACGTATGTACTTGACGGGTCACCTTCCTAGTGATCTATTCTGGTATCAGACGCAATACTTATTCTTGTTGCCCTAAAACCCTTTCACCTTCTGATTAGGCATCGAACGAATACCTATCCGTTTGAAACTTCTCATGGTACCTTCTTACTTTGCTCTCGGTATCTTCTTAAGTTTCAATTCAAGAGATACTTATGCTTCTTCCCTTGAGATTAACCGTTTGATGCTTGATCTTGTTAGAATCCGTCCTTATAGGGTTTTCCCTTCTCACCTTTTCGTAAGTACGGTGAAGATCCTAAAGGAAGGACGACAACTTCATCATGATGCATTGATGCATAGCAAAGGAGACATCAACGCTATGGATCGACCTCTTCGAGAAGAGCAACCAAGACCGAGAAGATTCGTTAGAATTTGGTAACCAGAACTTTCCCCCTTACTTCCCTCTTAAATCTCGGGACGAGATTTTTTGTAGTGGAGGAGATTTGTAACACCCCGAGAATCATGATACAGTAACCCTCTGTGATGAAGCTAATCATGTTGCTAAACAGGGCTTGAACACATTGGAATCACATTTCTTTTCAAACTCCTAATTCAAACTTCAATTAAATTTAAAGTGGAAAGTAAAAGTTGTCAAAATTGAAAACTAAAATGTTCGTTAAGTAACAAATAATTCTGAAGAAAATATAAAATTGTAACTAAACTTAAATGGATTAGTTAAGTGACCCTAACAACCTCAAACTTTGGCAAGCAACAACATTTAATAACCTTTTAATTAATCTAAATTTGATATGAATTAGTATTTCACCCAAGCTAGTTTTTGGTGCAAGGATTTGATGCACTGCAACTTATAAGCTAGCTCCCATATTTTATAAATAACATTTAGGTGCTAAACATTTTGCAAACAGAAAAATAAAGATAAATAGAAAAAGAAAAGAAGCAACCCCCCCCACGCTGGGCCAACCGGCCCAGCTAGCCAACCGGCCAGCCCAGCCGCCCCCTCTCTGGCCTACTTAGGCCTCCCTGTTGGGGAACGTTGTAGAAAACAAAAATTTTCCTACTCGTTTCACCAAGATCATCTAGGAGTTCATATAGCAACGAGTCATTGGATGCATCTACATACCTTTGTAGATTGCGCACGGAAGCGTTCAAAAGAACGGTGATGATGTAGTCGAACACGACGTGATCCAAATCACCGATGACCAAGCGCCGAACAGACGGCACCTCCGCGTTCAACACACGTACGGGACGGGAGACGTCTCCTCCTTCTTGATCCAGCAAGGGAGAAGGAGAGGTTGACGAAGATCCAGCAGCACGACGGCGTGGTGGTGGATGCAGGGCGTCACAGTAGCAGGGCTTCGCCTATACTACGAGGAAGAGAGACGTAACGGGGATAGAGGGAGGCGCCAGGGGCTGGTGTGTCAAGTCCCTCCTCTCCCCCACTATATATAGGAGGGCCAAGGGGGGGTGGTGCGCAGCCTAGGAGATCCAATGTCCTAGGTGCGGCGGCCAGGGGGAGGTTTCCCTCCCCCCCAAGGCACCTCGGGGTGCCTTCCACTAGTGGGACTCCTCCCCCATGGAAACCCTAGGCGCATGGGCCTAGTGGGGCTGGTGCCCTTGGCCCATGTAGGCCAAGGCGCACCCCCTACAGCCCATGTGGCCCCTCGGGACAGGTGGCCCCACCCGGTGGGCCCCCGGGACCCCTCCGGTGGTCCCGGTACAATACCGATAACCCCGAAACTTGTCCCGATGGCCGAAACAACACTTCCTATATATAATTCTTTACCTCCGGACCATTCCGGAACTCCTCGTGACGTCCGGGATCTCATCCGGGACTCCGAACAACATTCGGGTTACTGCATATACATATCTTCACAACCCTAGCGTCACCCGAACCTTAAGTGTGTAGACCCTACGGGTTCGGGAGACAAGCAGACATGACCGAGACGACTCTCCGGTCAATAACCAACAGCGGGATCTGGATACCCATGTTGGCTCCCACATGCTCCACGATGATCTCATCGGATGAACCACGATGTCGAGGATTCAATCAACCCCGTATGCAATTCCCTTTGTCAATCGATATGTTACTTGCCCGAGATTCGATCGTCGGTATCCCAATACCTCGTTCAATCTCGTTACCGGCAAGTCACTTTACTCGTACCGTAATGCATGATCCCGTGACCAGACACTTGGTCACTTTGAGCTCATTATGATGATGCATTACCGAGTGGGCCCAGTGATACCTCTCCGTCATACGGAGTGACAAATCCCAGTCTTGATCCATGTCAACCCAACAGACACTTTCGGAGATACCCGTAGTATACCTTTATAGTCACCCAGTTACGTTGTGACGTTTGGTATACCCAAAGCACTCCTACGGTATCCGGAGTTACATGATCTCATGGTCTAAGGAAAAGATACTTTGACATTGGAAAACTCTAGCAAACGAACTATACGATCTTGTGCTATGTTTAGGTTTGGGTCTTGTCCATCACATCATTCTCCTAATGATGTGACCTCGTTATCAATGACATCCAATGTCCATAGTCAGGAAACCATGACTATCTGTTGATCAACGGGCCAGTCAACTAGAGGCTCACTAGGGACATGTTGGTGTCTGTTATTCACACATGTATTACAATTTCCGGATAACACAATTATAGCATGAATAAAGACAATTATCATGAACAAGGAAATATAATAATAATGCTTTTATTATTGCCTCTAGGGCATATTTCCAACAGTCTCCCACTTGCACTAGAGTCAATAATCTAGTTACATTGTGATGAATCGAACACCCATGGAATTCTGGTGTTGATCATGTTTTGCCCTAGGGAGAGGTTTAGTCAACGGATCAGCTACATTCAGGTCCGTATGTACTTTACAAATCTCTATGTCTCCATCTTGAACATTTTCACGAATGGAGTTGAAGCGACACTTGATGTGCCTTGTCTTCTTGTGAAACCTGGGCTCCTTGGCAAGAGCAATAGCTCCAGTGTTGTCACAGAAGAGCTTGATCGGCCCCGACGCATTGGGTATGACTCCTAGGTCGGTGATGAACTCCTTCACCCATATTGCTTCATGTGCTGCCTCCGAGGCTGCCATGTACTCCGCTTCACATGTAGATCCCGCCACCACGCTTTGCTTGCAACTGCACCAGCTTACTGCCCCACCATTCAAAATATACACGTATCCGGTTTGTGACTTAGAGTCATCCAGATCTGTGTCGAAGCTAGCGTCGACGTAACCCTTTACGAAGAGCTCTTCGTCACCTCCATAAACGAGAAACATTTCCTTAGTCCTTTTCAGGTACTTCAGGATATTCTTGAACGCTGTCCAGTGTTCCTTGCCAGGATTACTTTGGTACCTTCCTACCAAACTTACGGCAAGGTTCACATCAGGGGATGACGCTCATCTCTTCTATATCTTCTGCCGTGGTCGGACATTGAGCTGAGCTCAATTTCATACCTTGTAACACAGGCAAGAACCCCTTCTTGGATTGATCCATATTGAACTTCTTCAATATCTTATCAAGGTATGTGCTTTGTGAAAGACCTATGAGGCGTCTCGATCTATCTCTATAGATTTTGATGCCTAATATATAAGCAGCTTCTCCAAGGTCCTTCATTGAAAAACTCTTATTCAAGTAGGCCTTGATGCTGTCCAAGAGTTCTATATCATTTCCCATCAAAAGTATGTCATCTACATATAATATGAGAAATGCTACAGAGCTCCCACTCACTTTCTTGTAAACACAGGCTTCTCCATAAGTCTGTGTAAACCCAAACGCTTTGATCATCTCATCAAAGCGAATGTTCCAACTCCGAGATGCTTGCACCAGCCCATAAATCACACCTTGTTAGCATTCTTAGGATCGACAAAACCTTCCGGCTGTATCATATACAATTCTTCCTTAAGGAAACCATTAAGGAATGTTGTTTTGACGTCCATTTGCCATATTTCATAATCATAGAATGCGGCAATCGCTAACATGATTCGGACGGACTTTAGCTTCGCTACCGGTGAGAAAGTCTCATTGTAGTCAACCGCTTGAACTTGTCGATAACCCTTAGCAACAAGTCGAGCTTTATAGATGGTTACATTACCATCCGTGTCTGTCTTCTTCTTAAAGATCCATTTATTTTCTATGGCTCGCCGTTCAACGGGCAAGTCAGTTAAAGTCCATACTTCGTTTTCATACATGGATCCTATCTCGGATTTCATGGCTTCTAGCCATTTGTCGGAATCCGGGCCCGCCATCGCTTCTTCATAGTTCGAAGGTTCACCGTTGTCTAACAACATGATTTCCAAGACAGGGTTGCCGTACCACTCTGGCGCGGAACGTGTCCTTGTGGACCTTCGAATTTCAGTAGGAGCTTGATCAGAAGTATCTTGATCATTATCATTAACTTCCTCTCTAGTTGGTGCAGGTACCTCAGGAACATTTTCTTGAGTTGCGCCATTTACCGGTTCAAGAGGTAATACTTCATCAAGCTCTACTTTCCTCCCACTTACCTCTTTCGAGAGAAACTCTTTCTCTAGAAAGAACCCATTCTTGGCAACAAAGACCTTGCCTTCGGATCTGAGGTAGAAGGTGTACCCAATAGTTTCTTTTGGGTATCCTATGAAGACGCATTTTTCCGACTTGGGTTCGAGCTTTTCAGGTTGAAGTTTCTTGACATAAGCATCGCATCCCCAAACTTTTAGAAACGACAGCTTAGGTTTCTTCCCAAACCATAATTCATACGGTGTCGTCTCAACGGATTTCGACGGAGCCCTATTTAAAGTGAATGCGGCAGTCTCTAAAGCATAGCCCCAAAAAGATAGCGGTAAATCAGTAAGAGACATCATAGACTGCACCATATCCAATAGAGTGCGATTACGACGTTCGGACACACCGTTACGCTGAGGTGTTCCAGGCGGCGTGAGTTGTGAAACTATTCCACATTTTCTTAAGTGTGCACCAAATTCGTGACTCAAGTATTCTCCTCCACGATCTGATCGTAGAAACTTGATTTTCCTGTCACGTTGATTTTCAACCTCACTCTGAAATTCCTTGAACTTTTCAAAGGTTTCAGACTTGTGTTTCATTAAGTAGACATACCCATATCTACTCAAGTCATCAGTGAGGGTGAGAACATAACGATAGCCACCGCGAGCCTCAACACTCATTGGACCGCACACATCAGTATGTATGATTTCCAATAAGTCGGTTGCTCGCTCCATTGTTCCTGAGAACGGAGTCTTGGTCATCTTACCCATGAGGCATGGTTCGCACGTGTTAAATGATTCATAATCAAGAGACTCTAAAAGTCCATCTGCATGGAGCTTCTTCATGCGTTTGACACCTATGTGACCAAGGCGGCAGTGCCACAAGTATGTGGGACTATCATTATCAACCTTACATCTTTTGGTACTCACATTATGAACATGTGTAGTAATACGCCCGAGATTCATTAAGAATAAACCATTCACCATAGGAGCATGACCATAAAACATATCTCTCATATAAATGGAATAACCATTATTCTCAGATTTAAATGAGTAGCCATCTCGAATTAAACGAGATCCCGATACAATGTTCCTGCTCAAAGCTGGCACTAAATAACAATTATTGAGGTTTAAAACTAATCCCGTAGGTAAATGTAGAGGCAGCGTGCCGACGGCGATCACATCGACCTTGGAACCATTCCCGACGTGCATCGTCACCTCGTCCTTCGCCAGTCTCCGTTTATTCCGCAGCTCCTGCTGTGAGTTACAAATATGAGCAACAGCACCGGTATCAAATACCCAGGAGTCACTACGAGTACTGGTAAGGTACACATCGATTACATGTATATCAAATATACCTTTGGTGTTGCCGGCCTTCTTGTCCGCTAAGTATTTGGGGCAGTTCCGTTTCCAGTGACCCTTCCCTTTGCAATAAAAGCACTCCGTCTCAGGCTTGGGTCCATTCTTTGGCTTCTTCCCGGCAGCTTGCTTGCTGGGCGCGGCAACTTCCTTGCCGTCCTTCTTGAAGTTCTTTTTGCCCTTGCCTTTCTTGAACTTAGTTGTTTTATTGACCATTAACACTTGATGTTCCTTCTTGACTTCTACCTCCGCTGATTTCAGCATTGAGAACAACTCAGGAATGGTCTTTCGCATCCCCTGCATGTTGAAGTTCATCACAAAGCTCTTGTAGCTTGGTGGAAGCGACTGGAGGATTCTGTCAATGACCGCATCATCCGGGAGATTAACTCCCAGCTGAGACAAGCGGTTGTGTAACCCAGACATAGTGAGTATGTGCTCACTGACAGAACTATTTTCCTCCATCTTACAGCTGAAGAACTTATCGGAGACATCATATCTCTCGATCCGGGAATGAGCTTGAAAAACCATTTTCAGCTCTTCGAACATCTCATATGCTCCATGTCTCTCAAAACGCTTTTGGAGCCCCGGCTCTAAGCTGTAAAGCATGCCGCACTGAACGAGGGAGTAGTCGTCAACACGTGTCTGCCAAGCGTTCATAACGTCTTGGTTCTGTGGGACGGGTGGATCACCTAGCGGTGCTTGTAGGACATAATCTTTCTTGGCAGCTATGAGGATGATCCTCAGGTTCCGGACCCAGCCCGTATAGTTGCTGCCATCGTCTTTCAGCTTGGTTTTCTCTAGGAACGCGTTGAAGTTGAGGACTACGTTGGCCATTTGATCTACAAGACATATTGCAAAGATTTTAGACTAAGTTCATGATAATTAAGTTCATCTAATCAAATTATTAATGAACTCCCACTTAGATTAGACATCCCTCTAGTCATCTAAGTATTACATGATCCGAGTTAACTAGGCCGTGTCCGATCATCACGTGAGACGGACTAGTCAACGTCGGTGAACATCTTCATGTTGATCGTATCTTCTATACGACTCATGCTCGACCTTTCGGTCTTCTGTGTTCCGAGGCCATGTCTGTACATGCTAGGCTCGTCAAGTTAACCCTAAGTGTTTTGCATGTGTTCTGAGGCCATGTCTGTACATGCTAGGCTCGTCAACACCTGTTGTATGTGAACGTAAGGATCCATCACACCCGATCATCACGGCGTGCTTAGAAACGACGAACTTTACGAACGGTGCACAGTTAGGGGAGAACACTTCTTGAAATTGTTATGAGGGATCATCTTATTTACTACCGTCGTTCTAAGTAAACAAGACGCAAAACATGATAAACATCACATGTAATCAAATAATTAACGTGACATGATATGGCCAATATCACATAGCTCCTTTGATCTCCATCTTGGGGCTCCATGATCATCTTGTCACCGGCTTGACACCATGATCTCCATCATCATGATCTCCATCATCGTGTCTCCATGAAGTTGCTCGCCAACTATTACTTCTACTACTATGGCTAACGCTTTTAGCAATAAAGTAAAGTAATTTACATGGCGTTTCTCAATGACATGCAGGTCACATAAAAGAATAAAGACAACTCCTATGGCTCCTGCCGGTTGTCATACTCATCGACATGCAAGTCATGATTCCTATTACAATAGCATGAACATCTCATACATCACATATAGATCATTCATCATTCATCACAACTTTGGCCATATCATATCACAAACCACTTGCTGCAAAAACAAGTTAGACGTCCTCTAATTGTTGTTGCAAGTTTTACGTGGCTGAATTAGGGTTCTAGCAAGAACGTCTTCTTACCTACGTTAAAGCCACAACGTGATTTGTCAACTTCTATTTACCCTTCATAAGGACCCTGTTCATCGAATCCGCTCCAACTAAAGTGGGAGAGACAGACACCTGCCAGCCACCTTATGCAACTAGTGCATGTTAGTCGGTGGAACCGGTCTCACGTAAGCATACGTGTAAGGTTGGTCCGGGCCGCTTCATCCCACAATACCGCTGAAGCAAGAAAAGACTAGTAACGGCAAGAAAGTTGACAAATCTACGCCCACAACTAATTGTGTTCTATTCGCGCAAGAAGAACTACGCATAGACCTAGCTCATGATGCCACTGTTGGGGAACGTTGCAGAAAACAAAAATTTTCCTACTCGTTTCACCAAGATCATCTAGGAGTTCATCTAGCAACGAGTCATTGGATGCATCTACATAACTTTGTAGATTGCGCACGGAAGCGTTCAAAAGAACGGTGATGATGTAGTCGAACACGACGTGATCCAAATCACCGATGACCAAGCGCCGAACAGACGGCACCTCCGCGTTCAACACACGTACGGGACGGGAGACGTCTCCTCCTTATTGATCCAGCAAGGGAGAAGGAGAGGTTGACGAAGATCCAGCAGCACGACGGCGTGGTGGTGGATGTAGGGCGTAACAGTAGCAGGGCTTCGCCTATACTACGAGGAAGAGAGACGTAACGAGGAGAGAGGGAGGTGCCAGGGGCTGGTGTGTCAAGTCCCTCCTCTCCCCCACTATATATAGGAGGGCCATGGGGGGGTAGTGCGCAGCCTAGGAGATCCAATCTCCTAGGTGCGGCGGCCAGGGGGAGGTTTCCCTCCCCCCCAAGGCACCTCGGGGTGCCTTCCACTAGTGGGACTCCTCCCCCATGGAAACCCTAGGCGCATGGGCCTAGTGGGGCTGGTGCCCTTGGCCCATGTAGGACAAGGCGCACCCCCTACAGCCCATGTGGCCCCCCGGGACAGGTGGCCCCACCCGCTGGGCCCCCGGGACCCCTCCGGTGGTCCCGGTACAATACCGATAACCCCGAAACTTGTCCCGATGGCCGAAACAGCACTTCCTATATATAATTCTTTACCTCCGGACCATTCGGGAACTCCTCGTGACGTCCAGGATCTCATCCGGGACTCCGAACAACATTCGGGTTACTGCATATACATATCTTCACAACCCTAGCGTCACCGAACCTTAAGTGTGTAGACCCTACGGGTTCGGGAGACAAGCAGACATGACCGAGACGACTCTCCGGTCAATAACCAACAGCGGGATCTGGATACCCATGTTGGCTCCCACATGCTCCACGATGATCTCATCGGATGAACCACGATGTCGAGGATTCAATCAACCCCGTATGCAATTCCCTTTGTCAATCGATATGTTACTTGCCCGAGATTCAATCGTCGGTATCCCAATACCTCGTTCAATCTCGTTACCGGCAAGTCACTTTACTCGTACCGTAATGCATGATCCCGTGACCAGACACTTGGTCACTTTGAGCTCATTATGATGATGCATTACCGAGTGGGCCCAGTGATACCTCTCCGTCATACGGAGTGACAAATCCCAGTCTTGATCCATGTCAACCCAACAGACACTTTCGGAGATACCCGTAGTCTACCTTTATAGTCACCCAGTTACGTTGTGACGTTTGGTATACCCAAAGCACTCCTACGGTATCCGGGAGTTACATGATCTCATGGTCTAAGGAAAAGATACTTTGACATTGGAAAACTCTAGCAAACGAACTATACGATCTTGTGTTATGTTTAGGTTTGGGTCTTGTCCATCACATCATTCTCCTAATGATGTGATCTCGTTATCAATGACATCCAATGTCCATAGTCAAGAAACCATGACTATCTGTTGATCAACGAGCCAGTCAACTAGAGGCTCACTAGGGACATGTTGGTGTCTGTTATTCACACATGTATTACGATTTCCGGATAACACAATTATAGCATGAATAAAGACAATTATCATGAACAAGGAAATATAATAATAATGCTTTTATTATTGCCTCTAGGGCATATTTCCAACACTCCCCACCACCAAACCCTAACCACTCCCCACTCTTCCCCCCGCACTCCTCGCTCTCCCTCCCCGATCCAGATCGGGAGCGTGGGCGTTCGACTCCGCCCCCCTCCCCCCCTCCCACCGCTCGACGCCGTCCCCTGAAGCCGCAACGACGTCGCCGCCACCGCCTCGCCGGCGTCGCCTGTCCCCGCCGTCTCCTCCCCACGCCGGGCCTCCTCGTCCTCCTCCCCGAGTCGCTCCCCGCACCCCATTGCCTGGTCCCTACTCCCCCACTGTGAGCGCGCGCCCTTCCTCCTCCTCCTCTCTCTCGTGACCTCGCTCGCTCACGGCGTCGCTCCGGCGTCGCCGCACGCCTCGTGCTCGCCGTGTCCGCGCGTGCCCCTGCTAGCCGGCACCTGCCCGCGCCCATCCCCGCGTTTGGCTGCGCCGCTGTGTGTCCCCGCGTGCGTCGCCCGCGCCCGTCCGTGCCTCCGCGCTGCCCTGGGTCGCTGCTGTTGCTGCTGCACTACCCAGCCACCGCCGCTGCTTAGCTCCTCCCCGCGTCGCCAACCCTTGCTGCTTGCTGCGGCCCCGCTTCCCCTGGCCGGCGCCCCACAGCGCCCCGGTGGCCATCACCGGCCACGGCCTCGCCGCTGCCACCTCAGGTGACCGCCCTCGCCGTGCCGATGGCCGCCCAGTTGACCTGGGCATATGCCCAATCGGGCTGGGTGCCCGCAAGGCCCCTCTAGCCTATGACATGTGGGGCCCTACCCCCACAGAATGTTTAACTAAAAATAAAAATAAAAAATAAAAAAATTAATTAATTAATTAATTAATGAATTAATTAACTTAATTAATTTTGATTAATGAAACTAATCAAATAACTAAACTAATTAAATTGTTAGTCAATGAATTAATTAGTATGACAGTGGGGCCCACCCCCTAATTAGTTAATACTAATTAGGGTAATTAAATTGTTTAATTAAAATGTGTCACTGACCAGTGGGACCCACTGGTCAGCTTGACCAGTCAACCCTATTGACTGCTGACGTCAGCATGACGTCATGCTGATGTCATAAATCCTTTTTTGAATTAAATTAAATAATTAATTAAATTCCAAAAATTAATAAAATCTTTAGAAAATCATAACTTTTAATCCCTAACTCGGATTAAATTATTTTCAACATGAAAGTTGCTCAGAACGACGAGACGAATCCGGATACGCAGCCTGTTCGTCCGCCACACACCCTAACATATCAAACTCGCAACTTTCCCCCTCCGGCTCCTCTGCCCGAAAACACGAAACACCGGGAATACTTTCACGAATGTTTCCCCCCTTCACCGGTATCACCTCATACCGCGTTAGGGCACCCCTAGCACCGATACTTGTCATGTCATGAATCGCTTTGCATCTGTTTGCTTAAATATTTATTGTTTCTTCCCCCTCTTCTCTCGCTAGACACGAGACCGACGCCGCTGCTACCCAGTACGACTACGGGGTTGACGACCCCTCTCTCTTGCCAGAGCTACCAGGCAAGCCCCCCCCTTGATCACCAGATATCGCCTATTCCTTCTCTATACTGCTTGCATTAGAGTAGTGTAACATGTTACTGCTTTTAGTTAATCCTATACTGCTGCATGGCCTATCCTTGCTACTACTGTTGTTACCTTTACCTGCTATCCTACTGCTTAGTATAGGATGCTAGTGTTCCATCAGTGGCCCTACACTCCCATCCGTCTGCCATGCTATACTACTGGGCCATGATCACTTCGGGAGGTGATCACGGGCATATACTATATACTTTACACTGTTACATTACCTGTGATACAGTTCGGAGATGGGGGCTGAAGGGGCAGGTGGTTCCACCCAGGTAGTGGTGGGCCTGGGTTCCCGACGGCCCCTGACTGTTACTTTGTGGCGGAGCGACAAGGCAGGTTGAGACCACCTAGGAGAGAGGTGCGCTTGGACCTGGTCGGCGTTCGTGGATACTTAACACGCTTAACGAGATCTGGGTATTTGATCTGAGTCTGGCCATTTGGTCTATACGCACTAACCAACTACGTGGGAAAGTTATGGGCACTCGACGTCATGGTATCAGCCGAAGCACTTCGTGACGTCAGCGACTGAGCGGCGCGCGCCGGATTGGACTGGAACGCCACTAGGCTAGGTCTGCTTCCGGTCGCGTTCGCAACATGCAGGTGTGCTAAGGTTTATACCGGCGTGCTGACCTCTCTATTGTGCCTAGGTGGGGCTGCGACGTGTTGATCTTCCGCGGCCGGGCATGACCCAGAAAAGTGTGTCCGGCCAAATGGGATCGAGCGTGTTGGGTTATGTGGTGCACCCCTGCAGGGAAGTTTATCTATTCGAATAGCCGTGTCCCTCGGTAAAAGGATGACCCAGAGTTGTACCTTGACCTTATGACAACTAGAACCGGATACTTAATAAAACACACCCTTCCAAGTGCCAGATACAACCCGGTGATCGGTCTCTAACAGGGCAACGAGGAGGGGATTGCCGGGTAGGATTATGCTATGCGATGCTACTTGGAGGACTTCAGTCTACTCTCTTCTACATGTTGCAAGACGAAGGCTGCCAGAAGCGTAGTCTTCGACAGGATTAGCTATCCCCCTCTTATTCTGGCATTCTGCAGTTCAGTCCACTGATATGGCCCTTTACACATATACCCATGCATATGTAGTGTAGCTCCTTGCTTGCGAGTACTTTGGATGAGTACTCACGGTTGCTTTTCTCCCTCTTTTCCCCTTTCCCTTCTACCTGGTTGTCGCAACCAGATGCTGGAGCCCAGGAGCCAGACGCCATCGTCGACGACGACTCCTACTACACCCGAGGTGCCTACTACTACGTGCAGGCCGCTGACGACGACCAAGAGTAGTTTAATTAGGAGGATCCCAGGCAGGAGGCCTATGCCTCTTTCGATCTGTATCCCAGTTTGTGCTAGCCTTCTTAAGGCAAGCTTGTTTAACTTATGTCTGTACTCAGATATTCTTGCTTCCGCTGACTTGTCTATGATTGAGCACTTGTATTCGATCCCTCGAGGCCCATGGCTTGTATTATGATGCTTGTATGACTTATTTATGTTATAGAGTTGTGTTGTGATATCTTCCCGTGAGTCCCTGATCTTGATCGTACACGTTTTCATGCATGATTAGTGTATGCTTGAATCAGGGGCGTCACAGAGGGGCTCGTGTGAGCGGAGCGCGCATGGCCAGGGCGTGGACGGGCTCGTCTTCTTCGTCCTTGCAGTGGCCGTCTCCGCCCCCGTACTGTTGGAGCCAGAGCGATGGAGAGAGAGAGATGGGTCGTGCAACACACTGTATTCACAATCTGGGGTTACACAGTTATATAGTACATGCCGACTCAAATAACTAACTCACCCACTAGCCTGAAGACTAGGACTAACAAAATACATGACACACACATTCGCTAACACCCCACCGCAGTCGTGTCGTCGCTGCTGGGCAGTACACAAAGACTGGACCTGAATGTCTGAAAAACGGTAGTCGGCAAACCCTTGGTCATGATATCTACGAGCTGCTGAGTTGTGGGGACATGTACAATGCGGAAATCACCGAGTGCCACCTTTTCCCGGACGAAGTGAATATCGAGCTCGATGTGTTTAGTCTGCCGATGATGAACTGGATGTGTGGACATATACAGAGCCGATATGTTGTCGCAGAAAATAATGCACTACTAGGAAAAGGGCTTCTAATGGCGCACCAGTTTTGCCTACTAATGGCGCATCACTGGTGCGCCATTAGTATCACGCCACTAGAATTTTTTACTAATGGCGCACCACTGGTGCGCCATTAGTATAGGCCACGGTGCGCCATTAGTATAGGCCACTGGTGCGCCATTAGTATAGGCCACTGGTGCGCCATTAGTATAGGCCACTGGTGCGCCATTAGTATATTTGAATTTTGAAGGCGGGAAAATAGTAGTGGCGCACCGTCTAACCCCCACCGTGCGCCATTGCTATTTTTTTGAATTTTGAATTTGGATCTGGATCGTGTTTTTTTCCCATTTTTTGCTCGTTTTTTTGCTCGTTTTTTGGCACGATATTATTTCAAATTTTGTTCTTGTTTTTGGATCTTGTACGTTATTTTGCCGTGTTCTTTTGCCGGAGAGGAGTTCACCGGAGAGGAGGAGGAGGAGGTCACCGGAGAGGCGCTCGCCTACATCGCCGGAGACGAGTTCATCGGAGCATCGGAGAGGAGGAAGGAGAAACCATGAGGGGATGGGAGGAGAGGAGGGAGGAGGAGCTCACCGGAGAGGAGGGAGGAGGAGCTCACCCGAGAGGAGGGAGGAGGAGCTCACCGGAGAGGAGGGAGGAGAAACCGTGAGGGGAGGGGAGGGGAGGAGAGGAGGGAGGAGGAGGTCGTCGGGGAGGAGGAGGAGGTTGCCGGAGGTAGTATGGTGGAGGAGAGAAGGGAAGATGGAGTGGAGGAGAGGAGGAGATGGAGTGGAGGAGAGGTGGAGTGGAGGAGAAGAATGAAGAGGTAAGGAGGAGAGGACCACGCCCAGCCATATATACGGCATACTAATGGCGCACCGCGGGCAGGTGCGCCATTACTAACTTTTTTTTTATTTTTTTGATTAATTTGAATTTTGAAGGCGAGAAGATACTAATGGGGCACCATGGGCAGGTGCGCCATTACTAACTTTTTTTTGATTGATTTTGAATTTTGAAGGCGGGAAGATACTAATGGCGCACCATGGGCAGGTGCGCCATTAGTAAGTTTGAATTTTTTTGAATTTTTTTGCCTCCCCAGATCTTAAAAGCCCCATAACTTATTTTCTGTTAGGTTTTTGAGGATTTTGAAAATGTTTAACGGGGTTCCCCCGGTTAAATTCGGATGTAACTTTTCGAGTAGATGATTTTTCATATAAAAAACTTTTTCATCCGAGTTCGTATGCAAAAGTTATGCCCATTTTTACAAATTCTCGAGAGATTTTGCAAAAAAGTCGAAAATTCATGTTTGTAAATTTTGCTAACAACTAGACCACATATCACATGGAAAACTTATTTTCTTTTATTTTTTTTGACATTTCCATCATTTTTTTATTTTTTTCAAACTGAAAAGGCGGTCCACAGGGGGGGTGCATTCGGTGGAAGTGGTGGCCAAGTTACTAATGGCGCACCGTGACATGGTGCGCCATTAGTAGTTCAACTAGTAATGGCGCACCACTCCCACGGTGCGCCATTAGTAATTTTGAAAAAAAATTAATTTTTTTTACTAATGGCGCACCGTGGATGTGGTGCGCACTAGTAATGGCGCACCACACCCACAGTGCGGCATTAGTAGTTTTGAAAAAAAAATTACTAATGGCGCACCGTGGATGTGGTGCGCCATTAGTATTTGCACACTAATGCCGTACCAACACATGGTGCGCCATTAGTATTTAGTAATGGCGCACCACATGTACAGTACGCCATTAGTGTCAATCTCATCTTTAGCCCTTTTCCTAGTAGTGATGGTAGCCTTGGGTGGAGAGAGGCCGAGTTCACCAAGGAGCTGCTTGAGCCAAACACAATCAGCCACTGCATTGGCGACAGCACGATACTCCGCTTCTGCGCTAGAGCGGGAGACGATAGCACTAGTAGAAAAAGGGTCAAACGTGAAGCACATTAGTGCCGGTTTGTATTTGAGCCGGCACTAATGTATACATTAGTGCCGGTTCCAACGGCTAGCCGGGCCGCTTTCATTAGTACCGGTTCGTGGCGAACCTTTAGCACTGGTTCGTGCCACGAACCGGTACTAATGAGAGTGGTGGCAGGATGTTGTCAGAATGGGGCCCCTCCAGCCCCGTTAGTACCGCTTCGTGCCACGAACCGGCAGTAAAGGTCGTCCTATATAAGCCCTTCGTGCACCAGCACTCTGTTTTTCCTCCTTTCCCCTCTCCCTCTCCTCTGTTCTTCCCTTCTTCCTCTCGAGTTCATCACAAAATTTGCCCAAAATTTGTCAAGATTTGAAGGCCCTCATCCATTCAAATGATCACAAAGGTTAGCAACTTTGTCCTTTCATCTCTCATTGCTAGATTAGCTCTTGCATTGGTTTATATAGTGAATAATTTGTGAGTTTAGTAATTTGGGAGGATATATATATGTGCTAGTATTTGATTTATATGCAATTTGAGGTCAAAAATAACACTTAGTTTGCATATGTAGGTGTGGTTTACTTAGTGCCTTCTAAATCTCCTTCGTATTCACCGTCGATCGCCCGCACCGTCCCGTTGTCGGCACCACCTTGTGGTGAGCCTCTTGTTCATGAAATTTTATATAAAAATTGATGTTTGTGTGATTTGGATATATAGTTACTCGTATAATTATCTTACCCGTACGTTGTTTGTTATACATATAGTGCCATGGTTTTGATATCCGTCCCCGTCGGCCCTAGTCCTTGTTATGATTCGGATGTGGTATGTATATTCTCTTTTAAAACTAGTTGCATTTCGTGTTTATGACAAATTATGCCCATCAAGTTGGCATAGAAATTTTTTCTAGGAGGTATGTGAACCGGAAATTCCAACCGACCCTATTGCCGAGAGGTTAAATTTAGTTGAAAGAGAAAATGAGTACTTGAAAGAAAAATTGAAAAGAATTGAGGGGAGAAGATGGAATTGGAGTTGCATGTTGCCGATGTCGTCGATGATCACAAGATCAAGATGGAGAAAATGCGCTTGAAGATTAGAAAGATTAGAAAATATGCCATCGATAGTGAGGCTTGGTATCATTATGCTGTTGGATCCATTGCTACCTTAGTTGCGATCTTGATCATATTTCTTGTTGCATTTAAATGCTTTAGCTAGAGAGTTATTTGTTTGTTGCATTTAAGTGTTGTATGAACTTTATGTATGAACTTGTATTAATTGTATGAACTTGTATTAATTTGGTCTATTCGGTGTTGTGTAATGAAGATGAGTCGGCAATGGATGTACGATGACCGATGCTCTCCCCAGTTCGTTGAGGGCGTGCATACTTTTCTGCTTGTGGCTGAGGCAAACAAGCGGGCGGATGGTTTTATGCCTTGTCCATGTGCTCGCTGTAAGAATGGTCACAATTACTCTACGTCAAGAACCATTCACGTCCACCTGTTTAAGTCCGGTTTCATGCCCCATTATAATGTTTGGACCAAGCACGGAGAAAGAGGGGTTATGATGGAAGACAATGAAGAAGAAGAGGACGACGACAGCTATCCTGGCCATGGGTTCCCTGAATACGATGATACAACAATGGGGGAAGAAGCTGAGCCGGTAATGCGGGAAGAAGCTGAGCCGGCAATGCGGGAAGAAGCTGAAGAAGAGGCATCAGATGAGCCCGTTGATGATCTAGGTCGGGCCATTGCCGATGCAAAGAGAAACTGCGCAAGTGATTTGGAGAAGAAGAAGTTGCAGCGCATGTTAGAGGATCACAAAAAATTGTTGTACCCGAATTGCGTAGTTGACAAGAAAAAGCTGGGCACCACACTGGAATTGCTGCAATGGAAGGCAGAGAATGGTGTATATGACAAGGGATTTGGAAAGTTGCTGGTAATGATAAAGGATATGCTTCCAAAGGACAACGAATTGCCCGAGAGTACGTACGAAGCAAAGAAGGCTGTCTGCCCTCTAGGGTTAGAGATGTAGAAGATACATGCATGCCCTAATGATTGCATCCTCTACCGCGGTGAGTACGAGGATTTGAACGCTTGCCCGGTATGTGGTGCATTGCGCTATAAGATCTGCCGCGATGACCCTGGTGATGTCGAGGGCCGGCGCCCCAGGAAGAAGATTCCTGCCAAGGTGATGTGGTATGCTCCTATAATACCACGGTTGAAACGTTTGTTCCAAAACAAAGAGCATGCCAAGGCGATGCGATGGCACAGAGAAGACCGTAAGAAAGACGGAAAGTTGAGAGTACCCGCTGACGGGTCGCAGTGGAGAAAAATCGAAAGAAAGTACGGGAAGGAGTTTGAAGATGACGCAAGGAGCGTATGGTTTGGTCTAAGCGCAGATGGCATTAATCCTTTTGGGGAGCAGAGCAGCAACCATAGCACCTGGCCTGTGACTCTATGTTTGTATAACCTTCCTCCTTGGTTGTGCATGAAGCGGAAGTTCATTATGATGCCAGTGCTCATCCAAGGCCCTAAGCAACCCGGCAACGACATTGATGTGTACCTAAGGCCATTAGTTGAAGAACTCTTACAACTGTGGAATGGAACAGGTGTACGTGCGTGGGATGAGCACATGGGGGAAGAATTTGACCTAAAGGCGTTGCTGTTCGTGACCATCAATGATTGGCCTGCTCTCAGTAACCTTTCAGGACAGACAAACAAGGGATACTGCGCATGCACGCACTGTTTGGACGATACCGACAGTATATATTTGGCTAATAAGAATGTGTACCTGGGACATCGTCGATTTCTTCCGAGCAGGCATCCCGTAAGAAAGAAAGGCAAGCATTTCAAAGGTGAGGCGGATCACCGGACGAAGCCTCGCCACCGTACTGGTGCTGATGTACATGATATGGTCAAGGATTTGAAGGTGGTCTTTGGAAAGGGTCCTGGTGGACAACCTGTTCCGAATGACGCTGATGGACGCTCACCCATGTGGAAGAAGAAATCTATATTTTGGGACCTGCCCTATTGGAAAGACCTCGAGGTCCGCTCCGCAATCGACGTGATGCACGTGACGAAGAATCTTTGTGTGACCCTGCTTGGCTTCTTGGGCGTGTATGGGAAGACAAAAGATACACCTGAGGCACGGGAGGACCAGCAACGTATGCACGGAAAAGACGGCATACATCAGGGTCATGCAAGCTACGCTCTTACCAAAGAAGAGAAGGAAATCTTCTTTGAATGCCTGCTCAGTATTAAGGTACCGTCTGGCTTCTCGTCGAATATAAAGGGAATAATAAACATGGTAGAGAAAAAGTTCCATAACCTAAAGTCTCATGACTGCCACGTTATTATGACGCAACTGATTCCGGTTGCATTGAGGGGGCTTCTACCAGAAAACGTTCGATTAGCCATTGTGAAGCTATGTGCATTTCTCAATGCAATCTCTCAGAAGGTAATCGATCCAGAAATCATACTAAGGTTACAGAATGATTTGGTGCAATGTCTTGTCAGTTTCGAGTTGGTGTTCCCACCATCCTTCTTCAACATCATGACGCACGTCCTAGTTCACCTATGCGAAGAGAGTAACGTTTTGGGTCCTGTATTTCTACACAATATGTTCCCCTTTGAGAGGTTCATGGGAGTCTTAAAGAAATATGTTCATAACCGTGCTAGGCCAGAAGGAAGCATCTCCAAGGGCCGTCAAAATGAGGAGGTCATTGAGTTTTGTATTGACTTTATTCCTGACCTTAAGCCGGTTGGTGTTCCTGAATCGCGGCATAAGGGCAGACTGGATGGAAAAGGCACGCTAGGAGGGGAACAAATAATATGTATGGACGGACATTCTCTCACTGAAGCACACTACACAGTTCTACAGAATTCCGCCTTGGTGGCCACGTATATGGGATGAACACAAGAATTTGCTACGCTCCAAACACCCGGAGCGGTCTGATGACTGGATTACACGTGAAACAAACCAGGAGTTTCGCCAGCTGGTGCAAGCACGTACCATGCATGACACCTCCATTGAAGATGACCTGTACTTGCCTGTCCCAGTTACCATCTTCGAATATAATGACTTTCAGAGGGTACGAGATAAATGGTAATACATTTTACACGATCGCCCAAGATAAGAAGAGCACCAACCAAAATAGTGGTGTCCTCTTTGATGCAGAAACCAAGAATGGAAATGAAACATATTATGGTTATATACAGGACATATGAGAACTTGACTATCGACGTGGTTTGAAGGTCCCTTTGTTTCGGTGCAAATGGGTCAATATGACACGAGGAGGGGTAACGGAAGACCCGCAGTACGGAATGACAACAGTGGATCTCAACAATCTTGCGTATGCAGACGAACCATTCGTCCTAGCCGATGATGTGGCACAGGTTTTCTATGTGAAGGACATGTCTACCAAGCCAAGAAAAAGAAAAGATAAGGAAGCGAATGCATCGTACGATGAGCCAAAGTGGCACATAGTTCTTTCTGGGAAGAGAAACATCGTGGGAGTGGATGACAAGACAGACATCAGAAGGTTATGAAAAGTTTGATGAAATTGCTCCATTCACAGTGAATATTGACCCGAGCATCCCGTTAATGATGAAGATTTTCCATGGCTACGACGGAAAGGGACACACGCGAAGAAAAAGTTTCACACCCAAATATCTTCTGTGTTTCACACCCAGGAGGGAATCTCTGTAATAGTTAGGGTAGCTAGTTATGTGTTTGGCATTTGAAACGCGAAGAAATTTTATGTGCAAGCAAATTCTTTCATGCATTTACTGATTTTTTTCAGCTAAATGACCCTGAAATTGAAAAGCATTTCAAATGAACTCAGAAAAGGATGAAAGTTGGCATTGTATCATAATTTCACCCACATAGCATGTGCAAAAAAGTAGAGAGGGTTACCGCAAAAGCTGGATGCACTTCGTGTACAAAATGGACAATCTGTTTCGAAGTATCAGGGTTTCGGACAAAAACTCATCCGTTACAAAGGCATTTCATTATTTAAATAACTTAAGCATTACCAAATTAAATATAATGGTAAAACACACTAATATTAAACATAAGAAAAAAGAATCACTGAAAAATGTATTTTTAAAGTTAAGTTATTCACAAACTAGTGATTCACACAAATTTCAAATAATTCAAAATTTAAACTATTCAAATTTAAAACTACCAGCACTAACTGAAAGTTTATAAACTATCAAAAATATTCACAAAGAAACTCTAAAATAGCAAAAAACAACTATAAAAAATAAAACAAAAAAATAAAGCAGAAAAGAAAAAAAAAAAACTATATTGAAAAAAAGCCACCTACGGGCAACAGCGGCCTGCATACGACTAGAAACCCAAACCTGTCTAGTTGGGCCAGGATGCAGGCCTGCAAGCCCAATAGGCCCAACAGGGCATCACAGCAGAGGTAGGCCTAGAAGGCCTGCTTTAGAGAGGAGCTCGAGACAGCAGCGGCGGCGGGGCTTATAAGCAGGTGTAAGCGCCCTTCGGCTAGCGAGGTGGGACTAAACTTCTGCGCCCCTCGCCTGGCAGCGCACCCCCTTTAGTACGGCACCAACCGGTACTAAAGGTGTCCCCTATATAAGAAACACTTCGAAATTTTTCAGTTTCTCATCTCCCACTTCTCTCTGCCGCCGCCCCATCCCGCGCCGTCGCCGGCCCCGTCGCGCCGTCCCCGTCGACTCCGCGACGCCCCCGTCCTCGTCGCGTCGTCCCCGTCGACTCCGCGGGACCCCCGTCGCTGTCCCGGTCGCCGATCCCCTCACTTCGCCGTCGCCGTCGCCTTTGGATCGACCTCGCCTCGCCGTCGCCGTCGCCTCGATCCTGCCCGCGCGCGCTGTGAGCCCCTCCCCTGGCGCCTCTCCTTCCTCCAATCGATCGTAGCGCACATCGGCGCCGGCGCCGGCGCCGACCGTAGCGCACACACACGCGCGCGCGCACACACACACTACATGCACACACACACACACTACACACACACACTAGACGCGCACACACACACAATTTTTCTGTTTTTAGCTTTTAGTTTTTTCTGTTTTTCTGTTTTTCATACAAAGTTTTAGATGAATTAATTAATTAGATTAGATTATAATGTCAAATAGTATGTAGAAATGTTAGTTATAATATATATAATGTCAAATGTTATAGAAATGTTAGTTATATAGAAATGTTAGAAATTTTGGAAATGTTAGTTTTAGCTAGCTAGATGAATTAGATTAATTTCAAATTGTTAGACGATGATCGATGTTTTTTTAGTTTCTTATATTTTTAGTTATAAAATTTAGAATTTGCATATATGAAATCATCACAATCCATCATTTAAAAAATGTTACTTTACTTTTGCGGCATATAGTATTTTGTTGTCGACGATGCCCGGTCCGCATCCTCGCCGTCAACACGTCCGCGACGACGTCCTGCTTCAGAGGACCCATGTCCGGGACTACGCTCCGCCGGGCTGGCACTGGGAGGTGCTACCTTCAGGGGCGCGACGCTTGGTGAGGAACCCGGCCCCGGGTCCCGTCGTCGACCCTCATCTCCTTTGGTGGCATTCGCGTGGGCCACTTTCGGTGCGGAGGGAGCCGGCCCCGCCGGAGGTGGTACGTCGCCGTGTCAGGGAGGAGGACGAGCACGTCCATCGCTACATGGCTGCTATGGACGTCAGGTTCTCCAATACCTGGCAGGTTCTTTGGGGAGATCACCCAAGCTATGATCCAGTGATGGTTCCTTCACTTTGGTTGTCCACCGCCTAGATTACTCTCTAGTATTCGATCTTTATTAGCTAGCTAGCTAGCTAGTGATGTATTCGATAGACCTAGCTCATGATGCCACTGTTGGGGAACGTAGCATAAATTCAAAATTTTCCTACGTATCACCAAGATCTATCTATGGAGAAACCAGCAACGAGGGGAAGGAGAGTGCATCTACATACCCTTGTAGATCGCTAAGCGGAAGCGTTCAAGTGAACGGGGTTGATGGAGTCGTACTCGTCATGATTCAGATCACCGATGATCCTAGTGCCGAACGGACGGCACCTCCGCGTTCAACACACGTACAGCCCGATGATGTCTCCCACGCCTTGATCCAGCAAGGAGAGAGGGAGAGGTTGATGAAGATTCAGCAGCACGACGGCGTGGTGGTGGATGCAGAGCGTCACAGTAGCAGGGCTTCGCCTATACTACGAGAGAGAGACATAGCGGGGAGAGAGGGAGGCGCCAGGGGCTGGTGTATGAAGTTCCTCCTCTCCCCCACTATATATAGGAGGGCCAAGGGGGGTGGTGCGCCAGCCTAGGAGATCCAATCTCCTAGGTGCGGCTGCCCAAGGGAGGTTTCCCTCCCCCCCAAGGCACCTAGAGGTGCCTTCCACTAGTGGGACTCCTCCCATATGGAAACCCTAGGCGCATGGGCCTATAGGGGCTGGTGCCCTTGGCCCATATAGGCCAAGGCGCACCCCTTACAGCCCATGTGCCCCCCCCTCCCCGGGACAGGTGGCCCCACCCGGTGGGCCCCCGGGACCCTTCCGGTGGTCCCGGTACAATACCGATAACCCCGAAACTTGTCCCGATGGCCGAAACAGCACTTCCTATATATAATTCTTTACCTCCGGACCATTCCGGAACTCCTCGTGACGTCCGGGATCTCATCCGGGACTCCGAACAATATTCGGGTTACTGCATACACATATATCTTCATAACCCTAGCGTCACCGAACCTTAAGTGTGTAGACCCTACGGGTTCGGGAGACATGCAGACATGACCGAGACGTTCTCCTGTCAATAACCAACAGCGGGATCTGGATACCCATGATGGCTCCCACATGTTCCACGATGATCTCATCGGATGAACCACGATGTCAAGGACTTAATCAATCCCGTATACAATTCCCTTTGTCTAGCGGTATGTTACTTGCCCGAGATTCGATCGTTGGTATCCAATACCTAGTTCAATCTCGTTACCGGCAAGTCTCTTTACTCGTTCCGTAACACATCATCCCGTGATCAACTCTTTGGTCACATTGCGCATATGATGATGTCCTACCGAGTGGGCCCAGAGATACCTCTCCGCTTACACGGAGTGACAAATCCCAGTCTCGATTCGTGCCAACCCAACAGACACTTTCGGAGATACCTGTAATGCACCTTTATAGCCACCCAGTTACGTTGTGACGTTTGATACACCCAAAGCATTCCTACGGTATCCGGGAGTTGCACAATCTCATGGTCTAAGGAAATCATACTTGACATTAGAAAAGCTTTAGCATACGAACTACACGATCTTTGTGCTAGGCTTAGGATTGGGTCTTGTCCATCACATCATTCTCCTAATGATGTGATCCCGTTATCAACGACATCCAATGTCCATGGTTAGGAAACCGTAACCATCTATTGATCAACGAGCTAGTCAACTAGAGGCTCACTAGGGACATGGTGTTGTCTATGTATCCACACATGTATCTGAGTTTCCTATCAATACAATTATAGCATGGATAATAAACAATTATCATGAACAAGGAAATATAATAATAACTAATTTATTATTGCCTCTAGGGCATATTTCCAACATCATTACCTGTAATTATCCTCACTATATTCTTTTCTATGGTATTATGCAGGATGAAGATGTATGAAATGAGAAAAGGTGGACGCTATGGCATTGGGTTCATTGACCCAAACACCGTTAATCAATACACATGGAAAATGAGCAAGTATTATGAAAAGCAGGTAGAGGACAACATGCTAGAGTTCTTGAAGCGCCTCAAATACAATGAAGATATACTACTTCCTTACAACTTCGAGTGAGTCACACTTTCTTGTACTACAAATTCTCTGTTTTTGCCTACTAGCTAGCTACATGTTTTTGCTTACATATGCCCGCTTAATTAAGACATGCAAACGTGTGTGCATGCATATTTCACTGGATCTTGTGTATCATTAAAGTTGACGCCGGAACAGTTGATATACTGGACTCACTACTCAAAGCAAAAAGTGACTACAACATCTTGTATGGGATAGTCAACAGGTAATTTCAATCATTATTTATAACTATATATCTCGGCCTATTTAGTTCGTCATTTCATGATATGAACTATTTAATTACCCCTTTATTCATTTTCTTTGTCGGCGGGCAGGGCTTGGGCAAGGTTCATCAGCGTCACGGAAGGCGAATGGAAACCACAGCTGAAATGGTTTCGATCCAAGGTAAGTAATTAAGTAGTACTAGCTGGCTAGCTAGCTGCCATCTCTTTAATTATCATGCTTGATTAATTATTATCTGATCAAATTAAATTCCATCTCGTAATAAAGGCCCTGAAGCAGGCGCATGGGACTAATCTGTGTGCATACTGCGTTTGCGAGAACATTCGCATGATGGCGTCCGAAAGGAGCAGATCTCAAAGACAGGAATGGGTACGCTTGTCAGAACACTATTCACAATTTTTACACCATTATCGATATCTAGTCACACAACTAATACACATGCATATTGATCTCCTTCTTAACAGTTCAAAGAGGTGCGGGACAAGCTCCTAGAAACGGAGCGCATAGAAGCACTTCAAGAGGAAATAGCGGGATTTTTGCTCGACCAGGTCATAAATCCGAAGGGAGAATACTATTACCCGCTACCGCCCCCATCGACCAGGTCATGAACCACTTCCAATTGTCATCGTGCTCCGAAGGCACCAATTAGGCTAATGCCACTGGCTCCGAAGGCAACATGCATATGTAGGAGAAATTGTATATAGCTATACATGTGTGTATGTGTAAATTAATATGGTGGTTTGTGAGACATTGATGATATATATATGATTGGTTCTACTAGAAATTCTATTTATATATATATATATGCATAACGTGTACAATGTGTAGTACCGTAAAATACCAGCAAACGAAAAAGAATTAAAATGGAAAACAAAATCATAAAACCAAAAACCCCCCAAACATTTTAGTACCGGTTGGTGTTACCAACCGGTACTAAAGGGCTCCCGGCCCCCGGAGCTGGCTCGTGCCACGTGGTTTCCCTTTAGCACCGGTTCGTGCTGAACCGGTACTAAAGGGGGGGGCCTTTAGTGCCGAAATAATAGTGCCGGTTCCTAAACCGGCACTAAAGGGCCTTACGAACCAGTGCTATTGCCCGGTTTTGCACTAGTGTAGCTTGCCGCTTGGAGGACCAGCTGACCAGGGTGGCGCCAAGGTAAACACAGTATCCAGAGGTGGAGCGGCGAATGTCAGGACAACCCGCCCAATCCGCGTCGGAGTAGGCAATGATCTCTGTCGACAAGGAGACTGGCAGCAGGAGTCCATGTGCGGTTGTGCTGTGAATGTATCACAAGATGCGCTTGACGAGCGTGAGGTGACTGTCCCGTGGATCATGCATGTGAAGACACGCCTGTTGGACAACGTATGCCAGGTCTGGACGCGTCATGGTGAGATATTGCAGGCCGCCGGCGAGACTGCGATAGGTGGAGGGATCCACGACGGGCCGACCGGCATCGGCGGCAACCTTGGGCGAGGTGTCGACCGGCGTGGCCACGGGGTGGTAGGTAGACATGCGGGCGCGATGAAGAAGGTCCTCAGCGTACTTGGCCTGGTTGAGGAAGAACCCACGCGATGTACGCTGAACCAGGATGCCGAGGAAGTAGTGGAGAGCACCCATGTCCGTCATCGCGAACTCGTGCCGTAGCTGATCAACGAGTGTGCGAAGAAGGACAGTCGAGGAAGCCGTGATGACGATGTCGTCGACGTACAGTAGAAGGTACGCAGCGTCGTCACCCCGCTGTAGGATGAACAGCGAGGCGTCAGACCGCGACGCGGCGAACCCAATGGCGGCGGCGAAGGTGGCGAACCACTGAAACCAAGCCCGCGGGGCCTGCTTGAGGCCATACAGGGACTTGGAGAGACGAAAGACATGATCCGGCCGAGTTGCGTCGACGAATCCGGCGGGCTGATAGCAATAGACTTGCTCGTCGAGGACGCCATGAAGGAAGGTGTTCTTTACGTCAAGTTGATGCACCGGTCAGCCGCGAGAGCACGCGAGGGTGAGCACCGTTCAAATTGTAGCTGGCTTGACCACCGGCGAAAATGTCTCGCCAAAGTCGATGCCGGGCCGTTGAGCGAAACCCCGGACAACCCAACGGGCTTTGTACCTCTCGAGGGAGCCGTCGGCGTTGGTTTTGTGCCTGAAAACCCACTTTCCAGTGACCACATTAGTGTGAGGTGGGCGGGGAACAAGAGTCCAGGTGTGGTTCGCCATGAGAGCATCATATTCAGACTGCATGGCAGCGCGCCAGTTTGGGTCACGAAGGGCAGTACAAACGGAGGAGGGAAGGGGGGAGATGGTAGAGGCGTGCAGGTTTGTGTAGCGAGGGTTAGGCTGGAAGATCCCGTGGCGTGCGCGCGTCATCATTGGATGGGGCGCACGAACAGGAGGCGGCGAGGGAGAAGGAGGAGGCGAGGGAGGAGCGGGAGAGGTGGTTGGGCCGGAAGGTGGGGAAGGGGGCCCAGGAGGCGAGTGGCTGGTGGGCAGTGGAGACGTGGGATGGTGGGGTGGGTTGGTGGGCTCGGGGGGGGCGCCAGTTGGCGATCCAGGAGGGGAGGGCGAGGGCGGCGGCCATGCAGGCCATGCAGATCGACATGAATCGCGGGAGGTGGATCGGTAGCGAAGGAGGGCGCAGTTTGAGGAGGAGCAGGTAGCGATTTGAAAGGGAAAACAGTCTCCATGAAAGTTACGTGCCTAGAAAAGATAATGCGCCGGGATAATGGATCGTAACAATGATATCCTTTCCTATCGTCGGGGTAGCCTAGAAAGACACAAGAAACTGAACGTGGGGAGAGCTTGTTGGGGGTGGTGGCTACGAGGTTGGGATAGCAAAGACACCCGAATACACGGAGGTGACGAAAGTCGGGTGCATGCCCAAAAAGAAGCTCGTAGGGGGTGGTCAGAAGTTGAGGTTTGCACGGACGCCGGTTGAGGAGATAAGTGGACGTGGCTAGAGCTTCAGCCCACCAACGGGAAGGCATGAAAGCATGAATGAGAAGTGTACGAACACCGTTGTTGAGGGTACGAAGAATGCATTCGGCCTTGCCGTTTTGTTGGGACGTATACGGGCAGGTGAGGCGATAGAGAGTGCCATGAGTTGCGAGAAGAGAACGGTTTGCGAGGTTATCAAATTCTTTGCCGTTGTCGGTTTGAAGAGCGAGAATGGGATGAGAGAATTGCGTGTGGACATAGGCAAAAAATTGAACTAATAGGCCATGCACTTCGGATTTGCGACGTATAGGAAAGGTCCATACATAATGTGTGAAATCATCAAGAATGACCAAGTAGTATTGGAAACCAGACACACTTAATATTGGACTTGTCCAAAGATCACAATGACAAAGTTCGAATGGAAAAGTCGTATGATAAGTAGAAGAACTAAAAGGCAGCCTAGTGTGCTTGCCAAGACGACATGCATCGCAATGGGTCGACAAGCTCTTATTAAAGCTGAAATCTAAATATGTGGAGGCCTTGGCGAGGACGGCAGCACCGGGGTGACCAAGGCGCTGGTGCCAAAGATCGGCGGTGACGGTGGCGGTGAGGCATGGACGAGAAGGAGCGAAGGTGTACAGATCGCCGGTGGAGTCACATCGGAGAAGCACCGTCTTGGTTGCGAGATCCTTGATAGAGCAACCATATGGGTCAAATTCAATTGAGACTAAATTATCACGAGTGAAAGCACGTATGGAAACGAGATTTTTGATAAGAGAGGGAGAGATGAGAATTTCTAAGAAAGAGAGAGGGCGGGAGGGAGTGGGGAAGGAGGTGGAACCGACGCGGTGATTGGCAGCAGAGACCTATCACCAACGACGATGGAGGAGGGAGAAGAGGATGTGGGAAGGGAGAAAGGAATACCAGAACCAGAGCTCATGTGGGAGGAAGCGCCGCTGTCGAGGACCCATTCACCAATGGGAGCAGCAGGAGGATGCAGCGCCATCTGGTTGAGGGCGGCAATCAGCGCCGCCTGATCCCAGTGCGGCGACGGCGAGGCCGCGGTCGTGGTCTGGTACGCCTGTGGTGCAGAAGGAGAGGGCGGGCAAGCGCCGAGGATGCCTTGGAAGGTGCCGGCGACGGTGGTGGGGGAGCGTTGGGCAGGAGCGTAGCCACCAGGGAGCCCGACATTGAAGGAGGAGCCGCCAGGGAGAGCCCTGCCGAAGGAGGAGCCACCAGGCCCAGCCGAGGGGTTCTGCTTGCGCTTCTTCTGCCGGCCACCGCGGTTGCCAGAGGAGCCGCCCGCGGCGAGCTGGGTGGGGCCGAGAAGGGTCGCGGGGGCGCCGGGGTGGAAGGGGGCCGACGCGGGGGCAGGAGGCGGCGGCCGAGCGGCGTAGTAGGCGCTGGCCTGCGTGATGAGGGCCGTGCGGGAGGCGTTGCGCGCCAGCCGGCTGAGGCGTTGTTCCTCTAGCTGCAGGAAGGAGCGGAGCTTGACGAAGGAGGGCCGGCGACCACGGGTCATGTGCGGCACGACGTGTTGGAGGCGCTCATCGATGCCGCGCAGAACGTTGTGAACCAGCTCGCGATCCTTGATGCGATGGCCGAGATCACGCAGAGTGTCAGCCATCTGTTTCAGCTGAGAGGTGTAGTCGACGACGGTGATGTCGCCTTGGATGAAGGAGTGGAACTCGTCGAGGAGGTAGGTGATCCGGGCGTCGCGGTTGCTGCGGAAGACAGAGCGGAGTGAACGCGAGAGGGTGTACGCCGTGTCCTTCCGATCCTCGACGATCTCCAAGGTCGAGGGGGTGACCGTGGCGTTGTACCACGACAGGACGGCGAAGTCGTTGAGGACCCAATCAGAGGTGGCATGAGCCGGCGAGCCGTCGACGTGGTCGGTGAGGCCGAACTTGGCGAGGGCGGCGAGAAACTGGCGGCGCCAGAGGCCATAGTTCTCCTTCTCATAGTCCAAGGTGACCAAGACGTGATTACGAATCCACAGGCTTTGGATCTGGACGGTGGGAAGGGTTTGGGTGGCTACGGGGAGGTCAAACTGCTCATTGGCGGAGGATTCGCCGGAAGAGGAGACCGAGGAGGAGTCGCTCATGGCGGCGAGGAGGGGAGAGAGGGCAACGGAAGAAGAGGATCTCAGTTAAACTGATACCATGTTGGAGCCAGAGCGATGGAGAGAGAGAGATGGGTCGTGCAACACACTGTATTCACAATCTGGGGTTACACAGTTATATAGTACATGCCGACTCAGCTAACTAACTCACCCACTAGCCTGAAGACTAGGACTAACAAAATACATGACACACATGTTCGCTAACACGCACTCCACGGCGAGGGCGTATAGGCAGCAGCTGGAGGCGTGCCAGATGGGGAGCCATGGCTGCGCTGCATCTGCAAGGTCGTCCCGCCCTGCGCGCGCCCGCCCCGCAAGGCAACCCTCGCCAACATTGCCCGCTCCCACTACAAGAAACTTGTTAATACATGATGATCCTTGTCCGTCACGGATCAGCCAAAAACTGTCATGCGTGTCCCTCCATGAAGGATCTAAAATCCGTCATGTATATCGCGTCATAATTTAACATCGTACCTTCCATGACGGTTCTTGGCTATCATGGATCTGCCACAGGCCCGCCAAGCACAAACTAGGGTGTGACGGAAAAAAACCATCACCGAATTACATATCTAAAAGCAACAAGTAGCCTACGTGGATCTGACGTGGAGGCAAACATGGCCATTTATTAACCAGCCCAATTCCATTCCATTCGAACACATTAGCCTCTTTTTTAGTCCAGCCTGCTTTCTCAATTCATCACAATTTACAAAAGACCACCAAATTATTTTCATTCGGAAAAATAACATTTGTTCACAAGACAATACAGATTTCCAACTATCAGTCTGGCTTCAAATACAAACCTTAATATGAAATATCACAAGCATATCTAGAAAAAGCTATAAGCATCTTTTTTTTGTAAAAAATCGAGTAACATGACTTCATTGAAAATCCACTGCTAGCTAATTTTAATCTCCAACACTAACCCACCAGAACACTACACCACCACCAGTTCCAGACAGCTATTCTGACCCAAGTAATTCCTGCTAAAAAACCTTCAATCTCTAGTAACACGAACTAACTTCCAAACCTGCATAGAATCAAAAACAGATACAAAATTACAATAAGTTATAACAGCCAGGTCCCATACAATATGAGACGCGCCGACGATGGATGCGAAGCCGCAGCCGAAACCCTAGCCACGAGATTGGGTTCGCGGGCAAGCACCGGAGACCAGGAGCGGTGGATCCAGCCGGACTGGAGGTTGGAGGGGTCATAGTCTCATAGACCAGCTTGTGAGCGCGCTGCACGGTGGCGGACGTCGACGGGATCTTCGGGCGCTGGCCATGGCGTGAGGTGTCGCACGAGAGAGAGAGAGAGAGAGAGATGGATTTCCAGAGGGATTAATGGGTGGGAGTGCGATGGATCTGGCAGCTGCCAGCGCTGCGAGGTGAGAGGAGGTGAGGGGAGGGCCGGCGGCGATCCGTGGGAGGAGGTAGGAAAAGAGGTGGTGGGTGGTGGGTGGCGGCTAGGAGATGATGGGGGAATCGAGAGGGGATGCGGAGGAGGGGCAGAGAGCAGTGGGCTAAGGAGGAGGGTTCTAGGGTTAGGCTTTTATACGGGCAATAGTTACCCGGGCTTTAGCGGGCTTGCGTGGGCTTGTGGGGCTCTAGTAGGTCGTCCATGACAGTTTTCGGAAACATCAACAGAAATTCGTCATGGATTAACAGATTTCTTGTAGTGTCCCTCGCCGCCAACGACAAGGCCGATGCCGACAACCACGCCCAGCCCCCGTCGTCCTTCCCCGTCCACCACCAGTACCTTGGCCTCTGCCCGCGCCCCGCGCTCCATTCCGTCTGGCTCTCCGCTCCCTCGTGCGTTGCGTGTATGACTGCCTGGACACGAGCGACCCGCGGCCCGTCGCGCCGTTCGACCACGGCGACCCCTCGGCGTTCGCGTGCTTTCGCACCACGGTCGCTGCCCCGGAAGCCGTCGCTGTCGCCGTTCTGTCAGGCAAGCATAGGCATAGCCACTACTCCCCTGCCGCCGGCGTGGCCAATGCGCGCAGGTGCGCCGCTGCAGCCTTCTCTATTTCAGTTAGTCAAAGTCTCATATGAGGCAGCAAGTGAACGCAAATATATGTATGTACTGCTGCAGCGCCGTCGCCGCGTACCTATCCCGGGAGCTCCCCTACGAGCTTGCTGTAGGCGACGTCGTCCTCACGGCCGGCTGCAACCACGCCATCGAGATCATGATGGCCGTGCTGGCCTCGCCTGGCGCAAACGTGCTGCTGCCGCGCCCGGGGTACCCAATGTACGAGGCGCGCACGGCCTTGTGCGGCCTCGAGTTCCGGCACATCGATCTTGTGGCGGAGAAGGGGTGGGACGATGTGGGCACAGCCGGGACGACGTGGGTGCGCCCCGTCTCTTTCCCTTCCCGCCCTTCCCTTCCCTTCCCGCCATGTCTCGCGCGCTTGCCCTCGCAGCCCTCCTGCTGCTCGCCGCTCGCCGCCACGGTCATGGTCAAGGCACGCGCGCTTGGGCGGTTCGTGTGGTGGTGGTGGCTGGGGTACGTGCATGGGGGGCTCAACGAGTGGATATATTTCCATCCCCAGGCTAAATGTTTCGCCAGCAACCCCCCAAGCGGCGAAAAAATGCCTTTTGTGGGGCTCAACGGCTGGAGATGCTCTTATCCCTAGCGCATCTGCATGCCCGTGCATGCAGCACATGCTTGAAACTAATAAAAATTAGGATGATGTCAGCAAAGATTCTCTTTATTTCAAAACTTTAATGTAATTCGTAGGTCAAATCATCGCTCCGATTAAAAAATATTTTCACATAAAAGATTCGTCGCGATGAGACCTTCGATACTAGATCCATTCACTACTAGGGAAAGGCCTACCAGCAGCGCGGGGGCCGGCGCTACTAATAAGGCACTACAGCTAACGTATAGCAGTAGCGTGGGTGCCACCCGCGCTACTACTACGTCCGTTAGTAGTAGCGTGGGTAAAAACCCGCGCTACTACTACCCCGTGTGCAGACTAAGGCATAGCCTAGTGGTGGGAAGGGGCTGATGCCTTCCCACCCACCCAGATTCAAGGCATGGTACTTGCAATTTGGGTTTGTTGCACCAATTATACTGTAAGGGGTTCTCTTACAGTCTTTCTATCAAAAAAAATACTACTACCCCGTGCTTTGTTTGATTTTTTTGCCCGAATTTTCAAATTTCTGAATTATTTTAACCTCTAATCTCTGATCACCCCTCATCGCTGCTCAATTTAATCTCTAATTACACCTCGTCATTCCAAATCATCTAACTTCTCGGACGGTCACCCATCCTCTCACTACTCCAGCCTGAGCACGCTTAACTTCTGAGTTCTATTCTCCCTCGATTCCAAGTCTACACTTATTGTTTTCCTCACAATAGTAAGATGTCAATCCTATTAACCCTCGGGAGTTTAGCTTGAGCATGAAGTCACACATTTCACTGTTTGAGTTTAAAACTATTGTTCTAAAAAACAATGATTATTTAGTAACACTAATATTTCTTGAATAAGTAGTTTGACCACATTTTGACCATAGTTTGACCAAAATTCCAAAAAACTGAAATATTTATTTAGTAACACTAATATTTCTTGAATAAGTAGTTTGACCACAGTTTGACCAGATTTGACCAAAATTAAAAAAAAACTGAAATTTGAGCATAACTTTTTTTCCTTTTAGAATTTGAGGATTCTAAAAATTTGCAAACATGCCGTAGGCGGTCTCCATCGGATGCGGATTTTCGTGCTGAACATTTTGATATATTATACGTTTTTTCTGACATCGTAAGCAAAAGTTATAGCCGTTTTACATTTTCCCTACACTTTTTGCAAAACATGTCCAAATTTAAGTTTTAAAATTTTCCTAACTAGTAGATATAGTAAGATAACTACATCTCGAAGGATTTTAATTTTTGAAACATTTTGATATATTATACGTTTTTTTCTAACATCGTATGCATGCAAAAGTTATAGCCGTTTTACATTTTCCCTACACTTTTTGCAAAACATGTCCAAACTTAAGTTTTTAAATTTTCCTAACTAGTAGATGTAGTAACATAACTACATCTCGAAGGATTTTAATTTTTGAAGTTTTTATCATTTTCTTTTGCTTTTTACAAAACCGAAAAAGCGATCCAGGGGGGGTAGAGTTTCAAAATGGGACCTTTAGTAGTAGCGAGGGTTTTTACCCCTCGCTACTACTATGGCACGTCCCGGAGGGGCACGGTTGAGACCTCTTAATAGTAGTGAGGGGTAAAAACTTAGTAGTAGCGCGGGTTTATAACCCTCGCTACTACTATGGCATGGCCCAGGGGCACGGGAGAGACCGCTTAGTAGTAGCGAGGGGCAAAACCAGCGCTACTGCTATCAACTTAGTAGTAGCGAGGGTTAAAAACCTGCGGTACTACTATGGCATGTCCCGATGGGCACGGTAGAGACCGCTTAGTAGTAGCGAGGGTTAAAAACCAGCGCTACTGCTATCAACTTAGTAGTAGCGAGGGTTAAAAACCCGCGCTACTAGTAAGTAGCAGTAGCGAGGGGTATAAACCTGCGCTGCTAGTAAGCGTCTGTGTATAAGCTTTTCCCTAGTAGTGATTGTTTATATGTTCCGACGACTTTTTTTTGGTAAGAAGTTACCACATGTGTGCTAAGCAAGTTATCATGCGAGTTGAGATAAGTTATCATGTTGATTACATAGAAAGTGTCAAAGCTTAAACATGATTCCTCCAACATTCTTTGCACGTAAAAAAATGTCAGAACATATCAACATGAGATCCGGTTTCGTAGGTCTCGCCGCGGTGGATTTTTTATGTGAAAATGATGTTTCGATCGGACCGATTGTTTGAACTATAAAACATTTCGAAGTTTTGAAAATATTGGAGAACCTAGGATGATATCAATTTTTTCTCCTCTAATGCATGCATACATGTGTAATATAGGTTATCAGCTCTGATGTGTGTGAATTATCATGCTACTTACACGGGGTTGTTAGGGTGAGGTGGGGTGGGTGGGGTATGTTTTTAATAAAAAAATTCTCTTGGGTCTAAAGTTACAATGTTGTTTTTACATATTTTATCATCTTTGGTGTGCGTAAATTATCATGCCATTTGCACATAGGTTATCGGGAGGAGGGGAAGATGTTTTCAACAACTCCCCCCCCCCCTTCCCATGTGAAAGTTATCGTGATGTTTATATATAAGTTATCAAGTCTGCGATGCGTACATTACCATGCAATGTACACATAAGTTATCAGGTATGTTGTTTATCAACTTTTTTCTCAAGTCAAAAGTTATCGTGGTGTTTGTACATAGGTTACCGTCTATGTTGTTTCGAAATTTTCATACTGTCTAGACAAAAGTGGTCAGACATATGTTTACAATAGCTTTTTCCCCGGGTCAAAGGTTACCGCGGTGTTTGTACATAGTTTATCATCTTAGATTTGGTATATTACCATGATATTTACATAGAAGTTACCGGAAATATGTTTTCAAACAACTTTTCCATGTTGGGTTATCATGTCTGCAATGTGTTAGTCATCATGTTATTTGCATAGAAGTTACCGTGGTATGTCTCAACGACTCCCCCACCCCCACCCCTGCCGACAAAGTTATCAGGACCGAGGTACATAAGTTATTAGGTCTGCATGTATGAGTTATCATGTTATTTGAATAGAAGTTACCGTCGTATGTTTCAACCCCCACCCTCATCGACAAAGTTTTCAGGACCGGGGTACATAAGTAATTAGGTCTGCGAAATGTGAGTTACCATGTTATTCACACAACAAAAGTTATCGGAGGGATATTTCACCCCTTCCCTCCCCCGGTTGGTACAGTTACATTATCAGGTCTGCGATGTCTGAATCATGCTATCTACAGAAAACTTACCAGGGGGGGGGGGGGGGGGGGGGGGGGGGCTCCCCCTCCTGCCTCTCCAAAAGTTAACATGGTGTCACCAACTCTTGCGGTAGAAAAAAAAACCTGAAGATGAGTTGGTAAAATATCTACTTAAGTGTGGGAAAAACCGGTCACTAAATTACCTTGTTTTTATGCAAACGTGGTATAGGAGACGGGTTAAATACCCTATTGACTTTCATTCCTTCAAGAAAAGGGAACGTGGGTGAGGTGGTTGTTTAGTTGAGTTGGCTCAAAACGGGTGCAAGTTTCGAATGCTGCTGTTCACACTTTGTTTGCGTCAAAAAACAAACTACCCGGTGTTACATGCAAAAATCTCGAGCGAAAAAAATGGATTAAAATCAGAGGAGATCGTTCAGAGGCGGAAAAGGTGGATCGGGAGGAAGGCCTACTATTCTGATGGAGGAAAAAAAATTGGATCTGGAGCGAATCGAGCGTGCATACATCAGAAAAAAGAAAACTGTGGTGGGCCGCAAGATGCCGATCGTGCAGCAATGACGGCGTACTTTGCAGAATTCCTGCCGTATGGATTTTAGCTTTCTCGTTGTAATAATAGTTTAGACCATGAGCTGAAGCAGAGAGCACGGGGAGGCATCATATCTGCTACTGTGAAGTGCAATTTTTTTCTGCTAGTCAGAGTAGCAGCAGGAATGTTTCGTAGGCCTAATTGGTAGCCTGGACTTATGATAGATGTGATGACATTTCCTTATGAGAATCCACGGTGCTTCACTTTGGTAGTTTCATTTTTTCTCTCCCAAAAGAGGATTAGCACCCCCGGGCTCTGCATGCAGCCTTCTGGTTCTTCCTTGCCAGCTATATATGTCTAGCTTCAGTTAGCGCCACCTTGGATGTGTCTGTTAACGGTTCCAATAAACAACCAAGACTTGTAGTAATGCTAGCTGATGCATTTTTAAAGGTTTATTGATGAGTGTACAAGTCATGCTATTTCCTAAATTAGGGTTATTGAGTAAGTAAAATCTGAGAAATGGCAAAACCGTTGTAACAGAACTGACAAGTGCCAACCGACCCTGCCCTTATCAAACACTAATGCAGAATGTAACTGGACTAAATTTTTTGCTATTGCTCCTCTACCGCGGTGCCTAGCCAAGATCAAAACCAGAATAGATTGCAGACCTGTGAAAGCTGCCTATTGCTCCTGTATGGGTGCCTAGGCAGATGGTAAGCAGAATGCAAAAGTTCAACCAGGTTGGAATAAATTGAAAACTCTTAGGGCATGTACAATGGTGCTATCTTAGAAGTGCCACATAGGATAAATGATGAGGTGGAGGAGAGAGAACTCATAAGAAAAGAGAGAAGACAAGAGATGATCTCTTAGGACAATATATTTCACCACGTTTGTACGAATAGTTAGTTATTGAAGATAAGGCTAAGAGATTACCCATTGTAGACATTTTTTTGTCATCTCTAAATAACAAGCAAGACTTAAGATAAGACTATCTTATGAACCATTGTACATGCCCATAATGACGCCTCAATAGCCTTTTCAATCAGTATCTTATTCCAGTCAAACAGAAACACAAGCACAAAAAACAGGAAAAATGGTGGGCTGTGAAAACAACAGGAAAAATAGTGGCACAGGAAGGGATAAAATCAAGAACGCCATTTACGAATGAAAGATGAGGAAAGGTGGGGAAACAACCAGACAAACCTCACGGGGACGATCTGTGGAGATCTTGCCGCCGGAGCTGCGACTCTGGCACCACCCTCCTTTCGGTTTAAGAACATATTCCAACTGAGATATCACCATTCACATTGAGCTTAATCAAATTCGGGTTACAACAAAAATAGAAGATGCAGAGCATCCTTGCAATTTATGCACACATAGCACAGTGGCATTCGCTTATTAGATACTACAGAGTATATGGCAGTTCTTGACATATGAAATGAACAAAGGCGTTCGAAATGGAGTGCATGTGCTGCCGATAACTTGGGAAAATAGCCCATACTATTGACCATTTCAGTCCATGGTGCCGCCGAGGAGGCTGTCCAGTAGTTTTGAAAAGGGCGCCGACAGATGCGGTCTTTCGGGAACTGGAAGGCGGGTGAAAGTTCCACCTGGAGAATTTTTTGCAATGGCTTGGAGACCCTAGCATATACACACGAGATATGGATACACTGAATTAGTTAGTAAGCAAGGATTTTGGCTGGAGTAGCTCTGACTTCATACATACCTGGTTATATGCGTCCCCACCAACAGTAAATGTGTGGACAGGCACTGTAGAGACGAATTTCTCCGTTCCATCAAAGAAGTCACCCTTGTTTATCAGTCCATCAGAGAAGAACAAGATGATGCCGTTGCGGTAACCGCGGTTGCTGACCATTTTATGTGCCTCAACAAGGCCTGATGCCATGTTTTTAGTGCACGTCATCCTGCGCCTGGTGGATCCAGTGTAGCCAGTTTCCTTTGTCTCGGCTGAGTCAACTACTTTCATGTCCGATGTGTATGTGTTGGGGGTTGACATGACGTACATGTAACCCATGCAACTGTCAACATAGTGGGTGAGCTTCTCTTGCACCAACCAAAAGACCCCACTATCCACCGTGTACCAGGCTGGGGTCGAGTTAGTGCAGTCAAAGGCATACACAATCACCACATCTAGTGGATCCCTTCCTGCAAACCAGTATGGACAATTGGTTATCGACGCATCGTACTATGCATGTTCGTGATGATTAAAAATTCGGACCGGATTAGATGTTCTTATGTATATATACCTGAAATGAAACTCAGAGGTCTCTCAACATCCTCCGGGGTGCCTCCAAGGAGGCTATCTAGTAGCTTCGAGAAGGGTGTTGACAGATTTGGCCTTTCTGGAACAGGGCTGGTGTGAAACTTCCCTCCCGGAGAATTTGCCGCAATGGATTGGAGAACCTAGCATAGGAATAAATTACTTACTGAGCCGATCTTATTTAGACGGATAATCTCTAATTCGATACATACATGGTTGTACGTGTCCCCGGCAAGGGTAAATGTGTGGACGGGCACTTTTGAGATGAAGTTGTTTGTTCCATCAAAGAAGTCACCCTCGTTCTTCAACCCATCAGAGAAGAACAAGATGATGCCATTGTGGTGCCCACGGCTGCTGATCATATTATGTGCCTCTGCAAGGCCCGATGCCATGTTCTTAGTGCAGGTGGTCCTGCGCCTAGCGAATCCTGTGTAGCCAATTACCTTTGTCTCCGCCGGGTCAACTACTTTCATGTCTGACGTGTATGTGTTAGCAGTTGACATGACGTAGATATAACCCATGCAACTATAGGGGAAGTGGGTCAGCTTTTCTTGCACCATCCAAAAGATCCCATTATCCACTGTGTACCAGGCCGGGGTCGATTCAGTACAATCAAAGGCATACACAATCACAACGTCCAGTGGCTCCCTTCCTGCAAACCAGTATAGACAATTAATTAATTCATGCATATTCTTGATGTTGACTCCCGACTTAATTGCACTGGATGCCTCTATATACCTGAACTGTCACCGGAGAGCTTAAGTGAAACATGGTGGGAGGAATTCACCGTGAGGGTATGGAGACCCTGGAATATACACAACAATACAAGACATTGGAAGAACCTAATTAATAAGCTGATAAAATATTTGGACTAGAGCACATATAAAAATTACTTAAACTAGGTTTCGTCTCCTCTTGAATCTCCTAGGACATAGTTGGGACATGAAACAGAGTAGCATTTTGGAAGCACGTTCCCACCATGGTCACAAGTGTAGGAAGTTTTATGAGCCAACGTGCATCAACATCAGTTGAGTATGAGTTCCAACCGCTGTCCATCATAGTGGGTCTCGGGCTATTGTCATAACTGCTTATTATTTTGAAATGAAAGATAATTGCTCATTATAAATTTTCTAACACCTACAACCTATAGATAACATTATCCATTTGGAGGCTAATGCTTTCGGTAAGAACAAACACAATAAAGATTACACGACGCTGTCACGCTTCAAGTAATTCTGTTACCTTTCAGGGTCATACAAATACTATAATCATGTTTTAGAAACAAATATGTAGATGTTCGCAATGGTACCTTGCCCAAAACCTGAGTTTCCATATCATTCAAGTTCACCATAATCTCCTTCATTGTGGGCCTCTGGTGTCTGTCAGTATGCACACAGCATATTGCAATTTTGGTGCATGTCTCTACTTGATATAAATCTGCTGTATTATCCCTCTCCCTCCAATATGTACATACCTGCAATGTCAATACACAAAAAATTTATCAGTAGCATCATCCGATGGATAATTATTATATATATGATCATAATACCAGGTCGATGTGTAAGCTTTAAAAAAAAGGTTATTCGTACATATTCAACAAATTTCTTGGGGCCATGTTCGTGATAATGTTGTAAACCGCCAGATCCTCCAATTACATTTATAATTGTAACACCTAAACTGAAGACATCAGCCTTGTATGACACCACACCCTCATTTCTTAGTTCAGGCGCCATGTAGTTCCTGCATGAAATCGGAAGAAAAAATTAAGGGCGCAATCATCGTCACCATCTGTTTGCTTACATGAGAAAAAAAATCATCTCAAATTTAATGAAGCATTCCACTGTGCTCACATTGTCCCTGAGACTGTACCAGCGACTTTGACATGGGTACGGCTTCCAGTGTAAATCCTTGACAATCCGAAGTCTGCAATTTTTGGATTCTTGAGCTTGTCAAGTAATATGTTGGCAGGCTTTAGATCCAGGTGGAGGATCGCACGTTCGCACCCATGGTGAAGATAACATAAACCTTTACAAGTCCCTTTTATTATTTGGTAATGCGTGTGCCAAACATCTCCCAGGGATTTTTCTGCAAAGAGCATTGGACAATTACTGTGTAACATGGAATTAAATAATATTATTTTATAAATTACCAGGGAAAAGAAGAGAACTGGATTGAAGTTTACCACAAAGACATCTGTCTAGGCTTCTACCGTGCATATATTCAAAGCAGAGCACTTTGTATATGTGTTTACCAAAAACAGGGCCATCCTTCTGCTCAACATATTGGCTGGTGATTTCGTTGCAATAACCAACTAGTCGTACAATGTTTGAATGTTTGACGTTCATATGGTTACTGAGTTCGTTCATAAATTGGTCATTGTTGATTCCTATGGCCGAATTAAGCAACTTCACTGCTATCTCTTCATTCTTGTAGACTGCCTGTTTGCGTTTGAGAAAACTAATTAATAATACTCCTCCCTCCACTCTATGTTATAAGGTACAGTATATTATTATTATTTAGAACTTCCTTAACGATAGAATGTTTAACTTTTGAAAAAGTTAATACACCTTATAGAACGGAACAGACATACTATCTTGTTTTTCATGACTAAACTAAATACCAAGTTTTTTTTATTGCGGGTAACAAAATACCAAGTTGATCATTGGTACCTTGTAAACTTCTGCATAGCCACCACTTCCAATTTTTTGGGCGTCCGAAAATTGGTTGGTGATTATTTTCAAATCATATAATTCTATCCGTTGTGCCATGGTCCAGCGACGATATACGTGCTATATATAACTAGGCCGGCGCACCCTTTTCTGCATATGAAAAAAACATCATCAGCCTCGTTGTACAGAGAGCACGTAGGGTATATACGGTTGTATATAACTATCTGATCGGAAACATGTTTTCTGCCAGATTTGAAAATTTCCGGCTCAACCTGGGTTAGCCACAAGCATCAGTGGAGTCCGACAGCGGGTGCCAGGTATGAGGTGGGATGAGGTAGAAGGTGGCACCTGGACTGGCAACGAAAATGGTACAGACCGCTGGCGTCGATGGCATGGCAGCAGAGCAGGGTGAGAGGCGCTCAAGGTTCAATTCTACAGGTGAGGTTCTTTGTGTGTTGGAAGCTGATAATAGAGGGGTGGCTCGTAGCCTCGTGTATGCACTGTTGTGGGCGAATTTCAAAGATTTTCCAAACTCGGCTGAATTATATCGAGTCAGTGGCACAATTTGAATTTGGCCGAATCCTTTCAAAAACAATCACGTACGGTACTTATGATATTCTGCGGAAGTCCCGGCCAGATCTGGCTAGGGGGTACGAATTCTTAAAATGAAATTATATAGCCTTTCCATGGCGGAATGGAAGTCGTAGGATCTGCGTAAAATCAACTAGAAGATGAGAGCGAAGATGGAAGAACCTAACCTCCTTGAAGGTCCTGCGGCCGCGTGAGATGCCCTGCTCGCTCACACTGATTAAGCCAGCAGATCGATATCTATATTTGTTCGGGCGCCAGAGCATAGGTAGGTTGGCCCCAAGTTTCTTTGCTTTATCTCAATGGATGGATGTTCCATGTTTGTTGGCTAGTTGTGTGACTTGTCACAACTGCAGAACTGCTCTTTAAGACCTCATCGCATAGGGGTTGCTCCGAATTACGTGTGATGTGATCAGCACAAGATGTGGATTCAACTTGATGGTCCTTAGTATCCTCTAACCCTCCAACCCTCTTTAGTTCTGTCAAATGAACTGAAATTTTCAGCACAAAAGAAATGGCTGAAATTTCAAAATCAAACCACTTTCACTACTGCATAACTGCTTACGGCACCCGCAAACTGTCTGCATCGGTCCGGACCGCGCTGTCCAGATCATGGAAGTCATTCAACGCGGTCATGTATCAATCTGCGGGGCGGTCCAGACGCGTTTTCTACCGCAAATTGGAGACAAAGTGAGAGGGGGGGGGGGGGGGGGGGGTGGGGGGGGGGGGGGGGGGGGGTTGCATGAGTCCGGACAACAAACACGTAGGACTCTGACACCGCCGGCCCACCCAATCCCCCCTTCGCGGTCGCATTTCTTTCCACTCCGTCCCTTCCCTCTTCGCTTTGCATCCGCACCCCCCACCTCCGCCGCCGCTATTGTACGTCTTCGGCCGCCACAAAGGCATTGCCGAATATCCGCAATCCGTACCGACGCGCCCGCTCGCCTTAACGACAGAGATGTCCACCCTAGAGCCATTTGTACATACATACACTCTGCCCCCTCCCTCGTCGACGACCTCCATGGCGGACACCATGCCCGACAGGTTTTCAATCAAATGACATTGAGCTTATTTTCAAATGTTATGTCGTTTTTCAGGGTACGAAGGAGGTGAGCTACTCGGCCATGGAGGATGAATTGTTGTGCGATGCGTGGTTGGCCGTATCCTGGATTTCGTAGGTGGGAGCAGAGGCGAGGCCTTCTGGCAGCAAGTGTATGAAACGTTTCACGCACGAAAACACATCGCGCCCTACGACATGTACATCATTCAACAACGCAACATGAGGTCGTTGTCGTATCTCTGGCACACTATTCAGACCAGCGTTACCAAGTTTTGCGACGAGGTTCGTCAGCTTGAGGCAAGGTGGCCATTGGACGCGGCTTGAGGCAAGGTCGTCATAAGTTTTGCTTCCTCTTCCTCAGTTTGTTGATTGGTTCATTCACTTAATGTTGGTTTACACATTATATGTGGCCCGCACGTGCTCCTTGGTTGACCACAAGACAGAGGGATGGCCATTTACGTGCACACACTGTTGGATGAAGCTGAAGGGGCAGTATGTGTGGAACGACATGATCTGTTGATGAAAAACTTGTCAGACATCCAGAATCTAGTCGATTTGAGACATTGTTGTACTAGATTTAATTTGCATGCTATGTATGAATGATTTTTGCTATTTTCTATCAAAACTTTGATGAATATCGATCGGTTTGCATGAATTTTATCTGGTTTGTTTAAATGCGGGTTAAAATGTATGCGACTACGATTAGATGGCGGCCTTCCATATCTGCCTCCATGAATTGGTCCCCCTATCCACGAACAGATTCTGAAGGAAATCTATGAATTGTTCGTCCGAGATGCCCTTATAGGTGAAAGTTTATGAGCCACGGCCACACATTTGCACGTGTCAATCTGGCCAGTTACCACTGGAGTGCCGGGTGCAAAGTCGTTCTCATCACTCCAATTTAGATACCAGCAGCGGCCGCCACAGATGACATCGGGTCACTGTCATGGGCCAAAATTACGACCGGCAGGCGCAATTAACTAAAGTTTCAAAATCACATCGCTTTCACTACTGTAAAACTGCTTTCCCCCCTAAAGAATCACATCTATTATAAAAGTTCATGGAAGCATAAAGTATTTCAAACATAATAAAAATTATATCAACATTTCAAGACCACCAAACGACTACTACTGTTGTCAGAACGAGTCGCCGATATGCCGCTATTGTAGCTTCTCTATGGGAGCTGGGTTGACCATGTCGATAACAATTAGGAAGTCTTCATGCACATATTCCTAAGAACCAACGACCGCTTACTAGTAGCGTACATGCTTTTGCCCCCGCCATCAGTAATCTCGCAACCTATCATTGGCGGGCATCACCATACATCCAACGCTGGTAACATCGGTCCCGATTAGCCCTGGGCCAAAATTACACGTAGTCGCCACAAAATCGCGCACACCACTAGTGCTTAAGTTACCAGTGGTGAGTAACTATACATGCCCGTGAGTGATGGGCTCAATTTATAGCATGTCACTAGTCTGCATAATTAAAAGTCAATAGCATTTGACCTAAAAGTCAAAATTAATTTATTACTATTTAGTTATTTAATAAATATTTATGTCCAATAGAATAAGTTTTATATTTTGTTGACCACATTTATATTTTATGTTTTTCTTTAAAAATAACATCTAGCAAATAACTACAAAGAAAAAACAATAAAGTGTGCGCAAGTAACTCTCTGAAATTTTAAGCACAGACTTTAGAGGTCATACCATTACACCATGCCAAGTTTTGCATTTTTAGACTTCATTTACGTTTTTCTAAAATTCAAAACCCATTTACTTTCAAGTTATTTTTTGTTTTTTCAATTTTTTTTGAGTTTTCGAAACGATCCTCACATCTGATCTAAATATTCACTCAACAACTTAATATAATTATTTACAAAATTTTGTGCATTTATTAATGTACATATAGTTCAGAATAATATCCATTAAATACCCAAAACAATTAATGCCTTAAAAATAGAAAATTTACCTGAAAAGTCCCAAATGATTTACACGTGACTTATAGTGGTGTTTCTTAGAAAATAGAAAATATTTTGAGGAGAAATGATGAAAAACTGAGTTCCTCTTCAGACCTCACACTTTCCCTTTGAAACTCTGATCCTTCCGCAAACATGATTCACTTGTAAGCGCAGGACACCACAACATTTTTGTAATTCTGTTAAATTTTTACCACACCCTCTAGAGGATCATACATTATACCATGTCAAGTTTCATATTTGTAATACTTCACTTCCATTTTTTCAAATAATACATTATTTATCTCCATTAAATACGTAAAATTAATTTAATGCACTACGTATATAAAATGACAAGTAAAAGTGCAAAAAAAATTACATACAACTTCAAATTGTATACCAAAAATATAGAAAAAAAGGGGACCATAAATCTATCCATAAAACCCTAACAATACTGGTTCTAGGTCTTAACGGTGATAACTAGCTCCCTAGTGTAGGGGTGTGTACCAAGCGATACTTCTTCTCTCGACGAGAAACCAAGTTATCAATCCATTGAGGTAACCGTGTCCTGTAACAGGGGTAAATTTTCACAACACAAATAGAACTTCACTTGTGTCCCTAACAGTGCTAAGTAGGGTGTCAACATTGCTAGTCTTGCTAGCTGTAGATAATAATTAAAAGATAATGTGGTAGATAATATTTTTATATTCTCTAAATAAAACAATACTAAAAATAGTATTGTTTATTAAAGTTGTAGAAAGGTGATTCTCATGCTAAAAAATAGACTAGGGGGTCATACGTTCACCAAGCGTGACTCTTCAGTACATAAAAGTGTTGTAAGTAACATAGTCATGGGAAAAATTGCACATTAAATATTTCATGCTCATGACAGACATATGAGATGTGCAGATAACATATAGGCAGTATGTCCATAATTCTATAGAAAATATCTTCCCTGCATCTATAGATAATAATCTTCTTGTAGGTGGACATACTCTCTGCAACATCCAAACATTAGGTGTAAACACAGATAATTGCCTTAAGCATGATGACATATTGTGTTTTTCCTAACTCATTTTAGTCCCCATACAAACATTTATAATTAGGGACAACAATATAATACAAGCCCTTTTACACTTTGTGCCACTGATAGTTTATTTGCAAGATTGAACCAAACTAATGCACACCCCTCCTTCTATTGATTACTAATCTAAAATGGCCAAGATTAGACATGCAAAAGGAAAGAAATACGCGTCTATAAATCAAGCATAGAGGCATCCATAAATCTAACATAAATAAATATTTCATCGCAATGGTTAACATCACCGCTAGGGTTTACACCAAATTAACCACAATTGTCGTGAAACATGAGGTGGAGGTGGCCAAAAAAAAATCCTTGATAAATGTTACAGAGATTTTTGGGTGAATATATATAAAGGTAAGAACACCAGGAGGCGGCGGAGTGAATTGTTGGTGCCACCATGCTAGCCTCTTCGTCGAGAGTCTCAGCAACTTCCTGGCCAGGGGGGATGCTTCTGGTGCTGGCTGGATTCATGCTGGTCTGAAACTCTGCGGATGTTTTTTCTGACTTCTTTGGTCCCCAAAAGTGGGGATTTTCTAAAAAGTCTCAAAACAGCAAAGAAAAAACTACAACTAGCACTACATGCTGGATTGATAGGTTAGTCCGGTAAAATTGATAATAATTGATGCCAAAGTGATGCAATTATGATATAAATATGGCATGAATCAAGCAAAAATTATAGATATGTTTTAGACGTATCAGTAGACTTTTTAGAACCGCCACTAGTAACCAGTTCTATAGTAGTGTTAACACAAATTTTATTTTGTTTGATTAAATTAAATATGATTACAGAGTACCATATAGTTACCCATTGACACCCTAGCACATGAGAGCCAAACACACACGTCTGTGCCATGTTTGAGAAAATATGCATGTGTATGATGTGAGGCTCATCAAAATGAAGTACAAAATTGGGTAGCTGCCCACATGATCAAAACCCTACCCAACGTCGTAGCCGTTCTAACTCCTCGTTCCTTTTCTCCCCTAACAACACACTCCACTCTCACCTAGATCTAGTACATACCTCCTCACCGCACTGACACATATTGTGGACTAAAGAGTAGGCCATTAATAACCCTACAGCCAATCTTATATCACACTTGGGCCCCGTCGCCTCCTACCCTACTGCCAGCCCTATCTCATTCAGTACTAATAAACATCGGCATCTTCTTCAATCCTGACTGCACATACATGTCCTAACCACATCTCTAACGCCGTCACCCATTACTATTCCATAAGGACACCACTGGCCTTTGTCACAGCCGACTTGATGGTCTTCATCGTCGTCTCACGATATACGAGAACAAGTGCGGTAGACTTTTGGAAACCTCGAGATCATTGGGTCGTATCGGTTTTAGCGGAGTAGGGAGGTGGTGCCATCTTCGTTTTAACTTCAACAATGATGGGGTGGCAATGGCCTAGGTCCGTCCCGACATTGCCTCATAGAGGGTGGTGTTACGATGTATTGTGGAGTATGAGGACACACCGCAAGTGTAGCTAGAGACAACAATGACTACAATCTTAGCTATACTTTGATGATGACATCATGCAGCCAGGAGACTATGTCAGCACCCATGGTGATCACAACAATGGTGGACAACCTCACAACGTAAAGACAGCTGCAAGAGATAGTGCCAGCATGTTTTTTAATTAAGAAATTTCAGATCGCATATGGTTATATAGTTAAAATCATGTTCCATGTCCATCACATCCCACACGGCATCAAACCATGTTCAATGTAGGTCTCATGGTTACGACAACTGCATGTGGTTGTAAGTATGTGTCCAATACAATATTTTGCCAATGTGCAGTGTGGATTCATGTAGTAGTGTGTCCTTAAATAAGCACCAATTTTAATATGCTTCAGTTATCCAATTCTCACCATTCAACACCGATTCCTTAATTTAATATATGTTGATGACATGACTAAACCATGGTCATGAATGGCGGCAAAATATTTTCATAAACTTCACTCAAGGGACAATAGTTTAGGCTTAACCAAGTTTGATATATATCGATATCTGCTCACGTGGATGTGATGCATTCAGAGAATATGAAATGACATTATTTGGTAGAACATTTTTTTGGTGATGTCTGTATGTGCTATGGTTATGTAATTTAAATCATATGCCATATCCATCGCACCGTGTCATAATTGTAAACAACCACTAATTCCACTTGCCTTCAATTAGCCTATAACCATTAGACTTGGTTTTCTAAATTAGTATATGATTATGACATGAATAAACCATAGCCATTAGCGGCGAAAAGTTATGTTTGTTGACTTGACCCAAGGTACGCCATTACATGCTAAACTAAGTCGGATATATATCTAAATATGCTCACAAGGGATGTGATGCATTGAGAAAATATGACGTACCATTATTTGGTAAAGTTTTTTGGTTATGTTAATTTTTTTGTATGGTTATATGGTTTACACTGTGTGACATGTCCATCACTTCCACACATGGCATCAAACCGAGTAGCCCTCATCGTCACGAATAGTCGTATGCGATGAAAATTTGGAATACCCTTCGGTCCTCCTTAATTACTTCAACCAAATGAACTAAAATTTTGGAATTCACATCGCTTTTGAAATTTCAGTTCATTTGGTTGAACGAAGGAGGGTACCTTGACGGTTCCAATTTTGCATCCCCAGTGTCACATAATTGTAAACAAAGATCATTTTTAATATGAGTGATTTTGGCCTTTCTGAAGATTCCCTAATCATATATATACTGACAAGATGACTAAACAATGGTCATGAATGCTGACAAAATATTTACGTAGACTTGACTGAAGGGACACAACTACTAGCTAAATCAAGTTAGATATATGTCCATATCAGCTCACATGGGATGTGATGTGTAGAGAGAATATGAAATGACATTAGTTAATGGTACGTTTGGTTATGTCCATATCTTCCATGGTAATATAGTTAAAGTCATATCCATATCCCTCATCCCAAGCTGTATCAAATCGTATGTTGTTGGCCTCATTAGTGACGAATAGGTGCATGCGGTTGTAAATTGGGTTCTGCTATGAATGGTTGTGTGCAATGTTAGTTTTGATAGTTGTATCATGATTATGCACAACCACCAACTTTAATATCCTTTGATGAGCATGTGACCATTTGAAAGGGCATCCCCCCCCCCCCCCCCCCCCCCCCCCAAAGTGATTTTAGTGTAGATGACAACCCAATTTGCGGTCTAATCATGTGCTTGAGCTATAAATGTACATTGAAAACTAGCGCGGGATGGTTAGGTTACCCTATAACACAAAAAGAACAAAGAAAGTGTTCCGACGTTTTCATTTTTCTTGAGTCATAGGAAATCCATACTATTAAGAGGGGTTCCACTTCAGAAGGTATGGCTGGAATCAACCATGAGCAGAAAACACATTGCACCCACATAGCCTTCCCAACTTTTGAGTGGTTCATCATAATATTTCTCGATCCCCTGTTTTTTCCTACCCGATAGTACCAGGGTAGGTAGCGGTAGAACTGCTCCTTTAGAGGAGCAGTACTACCGCTAGTATCTCCAAGCCGGTAGTACCGCCCCATTGATAAGTAGTGTCGCTCCCGGTTAAAGCGGAACTGTGAGACAAATTTTTGGGCTATTACCGCAGGGGGTCCGTCCAATATATTGCATTGATATGGTACTTGAACGGCACTACCACGGTAGTGCCGATTAATATAATTAATTGGTACTATTGGTGTCCATGGTAGTAGTATCGCTTAGGCACTTATAGTGCAACTCGATATGGGGCTGCGGTAGTACTGCTGCTCAGCGGTAGTACCTCCCTAGAACATCCAATGGAAACGGTTAGAATTGTGTGGGTCATATAAATAGGGCTCTTGTTACCCATTCTGGCCTAACTAATCTTGCCTCTCTCTCTCCTCCATTATTGCCCAAAGCTTATTTCGCCTAGATCTGTCTCCCTAGCGACCCAAACTCCTTGATCTTCTAGGATTTGGGAGAGAAGACCTAGATCTACCACTCGACCGAAGGTAATTTGATTCCTCTTTGTTTTCCTTAGTGGACCTTGTTAATCTTGGGTGTTTGGTCACCTTAGATGGAAGAGGTCACCTAAAAGCTCAGTCATTGTGGTGTTGATGGTAGCCTCCAATTGAGTTCTGGAGATATCCACAACCTTGTTTGTCAAGGTATGAATTCCTCGACAAAAGGCACCTCTTATTGGATCATGGAACCTAGCATGTGTGAAGGTGATGTCAACTACACAAAACTTGTTCTTGCAGACTCGTGTTGGGCCTCCAAGCACAGAGTTTTGTAGGACAGTAGCAAATTTCCCTCAAGTGGATGACCTAAGGTTTATCAATCTGTGGGAGGCATAGGATGAAGATGGTCTCTCTCAAACAACCCTACAACAACAAAGAGTCTCCTGTGTCCCCAACACACCAAATACAATGGTAAATTGTACAAGTGAACTAGTTCGGCGAAGAGATGGTGATACAAGTGTAGTAATGATAGTAGATATAGATTTTTGTAATAGGAACAATAAAAAAGTGTAAGGTAGCTATTGGTAAAACAGAGCACAAACGGTATTGCAATGCTTAAAAATGAGGCCTCGAGTCCGTACTTTCGCTAGTGCAATCTCTCAACAATGCTAACCATCCTTCAATGTGCGATGAAGAATCACTCCAAACTTCTTATCTAGCGGAGAACATAAGACGAAATTGTTTGTAGGGTATGAAACCACGTCAAAGTTATCCTTTCCGATCGATCTATCCAAGAGTTCATACTAAAATAACACCAAGTTATCCTTTTCGATCGATCTATCTAAGAGTTCGTACTAAAATAACAGCATACGATACACATCAGCCAACCCTAATGTCACCTAGATACTCCAATGTCACTCGAGTATCCGTGAGTTGATTATACGATATGCATCAAACAATTCCAGATTCATAATACTCAATCTAACACAAAGAACCCCAAAGAGTGCCCCCAATATTTCTACCAGAGAAACAAGGACAAAAACGCGCATTAAACCCTATGCATAGATTACCGCAATGTCACCTCAGGAATCCGCGAGTTGAGTGCCAAAACATATATCAAGTGAATCAATATCATACCCCATTGTCACCACGGGTATTCATAGCAAGACATACATCAAGTGCTCTCAAATCCATGAAAATAATTAATCGATAATAATGAAATCTCAAAGGGAAAACTCAAATATCACAACAAGATAGAGAGGGAGAAACACCATATGATCCAACTATATTAAGAAAGCTGGCGATACATCAAGATCGTGCCAAATCAAGAACACGAGAGAGAGAGAGAGAGATTAAACACATAGCTACTGGTACAAACCCTCAGCCCGGAGGGTGGACTACTCCCTCCTCATCATGGTGGCCGCCGGGATGAGGAAGATGGCCACCGGTGATGATTTTCCCCTCCGGCAAGGTGCCAGAACAGGGTCTAGATTGGTTTTTCATGGCTACAGAGGCTTGCGGCGGCGGAACTTCTGATCTAGGGTTATTTCTGGGGGTTTCTGTATTTATAGTATTTGTTGGCGTTGGTTTCACGTGAAGATGGGCTTCGAGGGGCCCACCACCCACCAGCACACAAGCCAGGCCCCTGACACTCCCTGGTGGATGGTGGCCACCTCCTTCACCTTCTGGCCCTCCCACGAAGCTTCTAGTGCCTCTTTTGTTCCAAAAAAATCGTCACAAAGTTTCATTGCATTTGGAGAACTTTTATTTCTGCTCAATAAACAACACCACGGTTGTTCTGCTGAAAATAACGCCAGTTCGGGTTAGTACAGTTCAAATCATACCAAAACCATGTAGAATTATTGTAAACATCGCATGAATACTTCATAAATTATAGATACATTGGAGACGTATCAGCATTCCCAACCGTAATTCCTACTCGTCCTTGAGTAGGTAAATGATGAAAGAAATAATTTATGAAGTGTGAATGCTAGCTTAGTGCATAAGTTGATCAATGATAATTTTGATCACTTTCCCTAGCATCATAACAACAACTCTTTATCATAAAACTCATCATGATAAAGTAGCAATTCAAAACAGAATTTTTGTTGTGGAATGCTACCTATCATATTCATCATATACTCTTTCTTTTTTAGCATGGACATTTTACTACCAGGGAGAACCTCATACACAGAACCTTAGAAGTAACGGTGGACAAGAAGGGGCGCTACTGCTAATTAGCAGCAAAGCGTGTCATAAAGATGCGCTACTGCCAAGCTAGGTTTAGCAGTAGCACGCCCACTATAACCGAGATACTGCTACTCTAATAGTAGTAGCGCGTTTTTTGTGCAGGGTGCTACTGCTAAGTTTGAACCTGGCCAGATGGCGGGCCCCGCTTAGCAGTAGCGCCGCTCCCAGAAGCACGCTACTGCTATATTTTTAGCAGCAGCGCATTTTACACCCAGCGCTACTGCTAAACCGCAGCCACCACCTTTTTCCTCCCCCTTCCCCCCATCCTCTCTTCCTTCACTTTCCCCTAGCTCCCACCTCCTTTCTCCCTCACTTTGCTTCTTCCTCACTACTTCTCCACCCATTACTCTCCTTCTTCTACCTATCTTTCTCTCTCTTTATTGCTCCTAGCTAACTACACCACCTCCATTAATGCATCTCCTTTCTCTTTTTCTTTCCCCCTCCACTAGTTGAACTTATCTCCTTCCCAAACTAGATAGGTAGATCTAGCATTTAGTGAAGTCACCTAGGTACCTCCCTAACTAGATCTATCCTTGTCAAGAAGAGCTTCCATAGGTGTGTGTGGCGATACTGATCGACATCATCATCGCCGTGCTCGATCTCGAGATAGGTGATTAAAAATTTGTGCTTTTGCAAGAATGGAAATATGTGTATCTGTGCGATATGACATAATCAGGCAATATGATGGAAATTGTGTGTCTGGCATGAGTTGCCATCGAATTGTGCATGCGAGTTGCCTATGTTTTGCCGAAATGTCGATTTATTTCCATTTCGGCAAATTCCGAGCAAACTCTATATGTCCTATTTGTATGACTTTGATGCATGCATGTATTTTTATAATCAAATTGTTTATTATTACTGTCCAGGCGTTCATGATGGTCAGTGGAACGATGGTGGATAGGTGGTTGCGGTCGGCGGTGCAGGACATGAAAGAAAATAACCTGACAGAGATTTCACTATTAGGAAAAGGGCTATAGCTAATATGGACATTAATGGCGCACCATGTATGTGGTGTGCCACTGCTTTATAGCAGTGGCGCACCAGATACAGGTGCGCCATTAATGACATATTACTAATGGCGCACTTGGTGTGTGGTGCGCCATTACTAGTTTTGAAAAAAAAAAATTTTGTTAGCAGTGGCGCACCAGGGGATAGTGCGCCATTACTAGTTGACATAGTAATGGCGCACCTATACAAGGTGCGCCATTACTATGTGTATGACTGGGTCAAACCTTGGTCAAACATAGTAATGGCGCACTTTGCATAGGTGCGCCATTACTATGTCAAACTTAGTAATGGCGCACCTACACAAAGTGCGCCATTACTAACTTTGACCAAGGTTTGACCAACTCATACACATAGTAATGACGCACTTTGTGAAGGTGCGCCATTACTAACTCTCTTTGCACCCCCCTGTGGACCGCCTTTTCAGTTTTAAAAAAAATAAAAGAAAATGATGGAAATGTCAAAAAAATAAAATAAAATAAGTTTCCCATGTGATATGTGGTCTAGTAGTTGGGAAAATTTACGAATATGAATTTTGACTTTATTTGCAAAATCTCTCTGGAATTTAGTAAAATGGGCATAACTTTTGCATACGAACTCGGATTAAAAAGTTTTTATATGAAAAATCATCTACTCGGGAACCCTGTTGAAGATTTTCAGAATCCCCAAAAACCTAACAGAACGGAAGATACGGGGCTTTTAAGATCTAGAGGGGGGAAAATGAAAAAAAATCAAACTTAGTAGTGGCGCACCATTTGCTAGGTGCACCACTAGTAAGAGAAAAAAATTGGTTTCAATTTTTTTTGGAATTTTTTTTCAAAATAGGATATGTAATATGACCGGCAAGTTTGAAATATATTTTCCAAATTTCATCACACTCATGAACATGAACAAAGTCCTAGACATCAACAAGGTTTAATATGATTGATATGATAGATATATCAACAAGTGCCTGTTAAGTGAGGTGGTGCTGGGGTTGGATAGAACTTCGAAGTTAAGCGTGCTCGGGCTGGAGTAGTGTGAGGATGGGTGATCTTTTGGGAAGTTTGACCGCAAAGTACGATTTGACTTGATATTAAGCATATTGACCCAAGATTAAGCCATAGTGACCCGAGATTAAGAAAAAAATGAAAAATAAAAGAATTTTTTTTTGAATTTTTTCTTCTGATTTTTTTTTTAAAAATTGTTAGTAATGGCGCACCAGATATGTGGCGCACCGTTGGACATAGTAATGACGCACTATGTGGTGCGCCACTATTATCTGGTATACTAATGGCGCACCAGAGGTGCGCCATTAGTATTTGTTACTAGTGGCGTGGTGATAGTGGCGCACCTATAGTGCGCCATTAATGGCCAAAACAGGTGCGCCACTAATTAGCCTTTTCCTAGTAGTGTTTTATGTCGATGTCGAAGATGCAAATGAGGAGTTTGGCTCAACCCCTATGATGATGGTCGTGTGATGGCGCACCTACTCATGACTGGTTTCATGGATGGCTATACTCGGTGGATAATTGAAGATGAGGATGATGATGATGATGATGATGATGATGAGGACGCCGGCGGGGCAGGCAATGACGTCACGGGGCAAGACAAGGAGATGACCGATAATGGCGGCGAATAAGGGCTGGACATGGAGGCGGGGAAGAGGCCGGACATGGTGGCGGAGAAGGGACCGAACACGGCAGCCGAGAAAACATGGACTCCACGCCGCAGACTTCGTTCGTACTAAGTTCAATCGTGCGGGACCCTCATGTTCAAGCACTGCTTCGCAAGGAGACAAGTACTGACAGAGCTACTTCTAGAGAGGAGGCCAAGCTGGAGCAAGGCTACTTCTTGAGCATGCGTTGGTTTTCCCTTGAAGAGGAAAGGGTGATGCAGCAAAGTAGCATAAGTATTTCCCTCAGTTTTTGAGAACCAAGGTATCAATCCAGTAGGAGACAACACGTGAGTCACCTAGTACCTGCACAAACAATCAAGAACCTTGCAACCAATGCGATAAAGGGGTTGTCAATCCCTTCACGGCCACTTGCAAAAGTGAGATCTGATAAAGATAATAAGATAAATATTTTTTGTACTTTTGTTGTATAGATTGGAAAATAAAGATTGCAAAATAAATAGTAAACTAGAATTATAGATCGGAAACTTATATGATATAAAGTAGACCCGGGGGGCATAGGTTTCACTAGTGTCTTCTCTCAAGATAACATGTATTACAGTGGGTGAACAAATTACTGGTGAGGAATTGATAGAAAAGCGCATAGTTATGATGATATCTAAGGCAACGATCATAAATATAGGCATCGCGTCCGTCTCAAGTAGACCGAAACGATTCTGCATCTACTACTATTACTCGACACATCGACCGCTATCCAGCATGCATCTAGAGTATTAAGTTCATAAGAATGGAGTAATGCATTAGGCAAGATGACATGATGTAGAGGGATAAACTCAAGCAATATGATATAAACCCCATCTTTTTATCCTCGATGGCAACAATACAATACGTGTTCGTTTCCATCACTGGGATCAAGCACCGCAAGATTGAACCCAAAGCTAAGCACTTCTCCCATTGCAAGAAAGATCAATCTAGTAGGCCAAACTAAACCGATAATTCGAAGAGACTGGCAAAGATATGAAATCATGCATATAAGAATTCAGAGAAGAACCAAATATTCATAGATAATCAAGTTCATAAACCCACAATTCAACGGATCTCGGCAAACACACTGCAAAAGAGTATTACATCGGATAGATCTCCAAGAACATCGAGGATAACTTTGTATTGATAACCAAAGAGAGAGAAGAAGCCATCTAGCTAATAACTATGGACCTGAAGATCTTTGGTAAACTACTCACACATCATTGAAGAGGCTATGGTGTTGATGTAGATGCCCTCCGTGATCGAATCCCCCTCCGGCAGATCGCTGGAAAAGGCCCCAAGATGGGATCTCACGGGTATAGAAGGTTGCGGCGGTGGAAAAGTGGTTTCGTGGCTCCCCTGGATGTTTTCAGGGTGTAAGAGTATATATAGGCGAAAGAAGTAGGTCGGTGGAGCTAAGAGGGGCCCACGAGGGTGGGGGGTGCGCCTACCCCCCTAGGCGCGCCCTCCTACCTCGTGTCCGCCTCGTTGCGTCTCTAACTTCAACTCCAAGTCTCCTGGATTGCGTTTGTTCCAAGAAAGATCCTCGCGAAGGTTTCATTCCGTTTGGATTCCGTTTGATATTCGTTTTCCACGAAACACCGAAATATGCAAAAAAAATAGCAATTTGCACTAGGCCTTCGGTTAATAGGTTAGTCCCAAAAAATAATATAAAAGAGCATATTAAAGCCCATTAAACATCCAAAATAGATAATATAATAGCATGGAACAATAAAAAATTATAGATACATTGGAGACGTATCAAGCATCCCCAATCTTAGTTCCTGCTCATCCTCGAGTAGGTAAATGATAAAAACAGAATTTTTGATGAGGAATGCTAACTAGCATAATTTTCAATGTAATTCTCTTTATTGTGGCATGAATGTTTAGATCCAAAAGCTTATAGGCAAAACTTTAATATTGACATAATAATAATAATAATAATAATTTAAGCATGCTAACCAAGCAATTATGTCTTATCAAAATAAATAGCCAAAGAAAGCTTATCCCTACAAAATCATATAGTTTGGCTTATGCTTCATTTTCGTCACACAAAATGCTCCTATCATGCACAACCCCGATGACAAGGCAAGAAACTGTTTCATACTTAGCCTTTTCAAACCTTTTCAACTTTCACGCAATATATGGGCGCGAGCCATGGACATAGCACTATGGGTGGAATAGAATATGATGATGGATTTTGTGTGAGAAGACAAAAAAAGGAGAAAGTCTCACATTGACGCGGCTAATCAATGGGCTATGGAGATGCCCATGAATTGATGTCAATGCAAGGAGTAGGGATTGCCATGCAAAAGATGCACTAGAGCTATAAATATATGAAAGCTCAACAAAAGAAACTAAGTGGGTGTGCATCCAACTTGCTTGCTCATGAAGACCTAGTACATTTTGAGGAAGCCCATCATTGGAATATACAAGCCAAGTTCTATAATGAAAAATTCCCACTAGTATATGAAAGTGACAAAATAAGAGACTCTCTATCATGAAGATCATGGTGCTACTTTGAAGAACAAGTGTGGTAAAAGGATAGTAGCATTGTCCCTTCTCTCTTTTTCTCTCATTTTTTTATTTAGGCCATCTCTTTTTTTCATGGCCTCTTTTTATTTATTTATTTATTTATTTTTTCCGGAGTCTCATCCCTATTGTGGGGGAATCATAGTCTCCATCATCCTTTCCTCACATGGGACAATGCTCAAATAATGAAAATCATCACACTTTTATTTACTTACAACTCAAAAATTACAACTCGATACTTAGAAAAAAATATGACTCGATGTGAATGCCTCCGGCGGTATACCGGAATGTGCAATGAATCAAGAGTGACATGTATGAAAGAATTATGAAGGTGGCTTTGCCACAAATATGATGTCAACTACATGATCATGCAAAGCAATATGACAATGATGGAGCGTGTCATAATAAACGGTACGGTGGAAAGTTGCATGGCAACATATCTCGGAATGGCTATGGAAATGCCATAATAGGTAGGTATGGTGGCTGTTTTGAGGAAGATATAAGGAGGCTTATGTGTGATAGTGCGTATCATATCACGGGGTTTGGATGCACCGGTGAAGTTTGCATCTGCTCTCAAGGTGAGAAAGGGCAATGCACGGTACCAAAGAGGCTAGCAATGATGGAAAGGTGAGAGTGCGTATAATCCATGGACTCAACATTAGTCATAAAGAACTCACATACTTATTGCAAAAATCTACAAGTCATCAAAACCAAGCACTATGAACATGCTCCTAGAGGGATAGCTTGGTAGGAGAAGTCCATCGCTCGTCCCCGGCCGCCAATCATAAGGAAAGCAATCAAAGAACACCTCATGCTTCAAATTTGTCACACAACGTTTACCATACGTGCATGCTACGGGACTTGCAAACCCCAACACAAGTATCTCTCAAATCCACAATTACCTAACTAGCACGACTCTAATATTACCACCTTTATATCTCAAAACAACTATCAAGTATCAAACTTCTCATAATATTTAGTGCACTCTATATGAAAGTTTTTATTATACCCATCTTGGATGCCTATCATATTAGGACTAATTTTATAGCCAAAGAAAATTACCATGCTGTTCTAAAAGACTATTGAAATAATATAAATGAAGCATGGGAGATCAATAATTTCTATAAAATAAAACCACCACCGTGCTCTAAAAAGGTATAAGTGAAGCACTAGAGCAAAATTATCTAGCTCAAAAGATATAAGTGAAGCACATAGAGTATTCTAATAAATTCTGATTCATGTGTGTCTCTCCCAAAAGGTGTGTACAGCAAGGATGATTGTGGTAAACTAAAAATCAAAGACTCAAATAATACAAGACGCTTCAAGCAAAACACATATCATGTGGTGAATAAAAATATAGCCTCAAGTAAAGTTACCGATAGATGAAGACGAAAGAGGGGATGCCTTCTGGGGCATCCCCAAGCTTAGGCTTTTGGTCATCCTTGAATTTTACCTTGGGGTGCCTTGGGCATCCCCATGCTTAGGGTTTTTACACTCCTTGTTCCAAAATCCATCAAATCTTTACCCAAAAACTTGAAAACTTGACAACACAAAACTCAAACAGAAAATCTCATGAGCTCCGTTAGTATAAGAAAACAAATCACCACCTTAAGGTACTTTAATGAACTCATTCTTTGTTTATATTGGCGTTAAACCTACTTTATTCCAACTTCTCTATGGTTCATACCCCCTGATACTAGCCATAGATTCATCAAAATAAGCAAACAACACACGAAAAACAGAATCTGTTAAAAACAGAACAGACTGTAGCAATCTGTATCAAACATATACTTCTGTAACTCCAAAAATTCTGAAATAAATTGTTGGACGTGAGGAATTTGTCTGTTAATAATATTAAAAAATAATAAACCTAAAATCGCTCTCCAGTAAAATATAGCATCTAATCTCGTGAGCGCAAAAGTTTCTGTTTTTACAGCAAGATCGCAAAGACTTCACCCAAGTCTTCCCAAAGGTTCTACTTGGCACAAATACTAATTAAAACGTAAAACCACATATAAACAGAGGCTATATGAATTATTTATTATTAAACAGGAACAAAAATCAAGGAACAAAAATAAAATTGGGTTGCCCCCCTAGCTAGGCATTGAGATTTCGATGATGCTCACATGGAAGACAAGAATTGAAGCGCGAAGAGAGCATCATGAAACACGTGACAAACACATCTAAGTCTAACGTACTTCCTATGCAAAAGCATCTTATAGGCAAACAAATTATCATAGCAAGCAAAAACTAGCATATGCAAGGAAGTGGAAAGAAACAATAGCAATCTCAACATAATGAGAGGTCATTTAGTAACATGAAAATTTCTGCAACCATATTTTCCTCTCTTGTAATAATTACATGTAGGATCATAAGCAAATTCAACAATATAGATATCACCAAACATATTATTAACACGATACACACGTATGCAAAGTGGACACTCTTCCAAAATAGTTGGATTAACATTAACTAAAGTCATGACCTCTCCAAACCCACTTTTATCAAAAACTTCATAAGATTGAACATTCTCCAAATATGTGGGATCTAAAGTTGACACTCTTCCAAACCCACTTTCAATATTATTGCAAACATTATTATCAATCTCATAATCATCATGAGGCTTAAATAAATTTTCAAGATCATAAGAAGAATCACCCAATCATGATCATTGCAACAAGTAGAGGACATAGCAAAACTAGCATCCCCAAGCTTAGGGTTTTGCATATAATTAGCACAATAAAATCACCCAATCATGAGGCTTAGGGTTTTGCATATAATCACCCAATCAATAGAGTTTATAATAAAATCATTGCAATCATGATTTTTATTCAAAGATCTATCTTGAATCGCTTCATAAAGTACTTCATCACAATTTTTGGATTCACGAATTTCAAGCAAAACCTCATAAAGATAATCTAGTGCACTCAACTCACTAGAAATATGTTCATCATAATTGGATCTCTTAAAGAGATTAGCCAGTGGATGAGGATCCACAAACTTTTAGCAAGCGACGATGCAAGCAAAAAGAAGGTACATGGTAACACAAGATCGAATGGAAGGAGGGCGAAGAAAAGGCAAATATTGTGAAGTGGGGGAGAGGAAAACGAGAGGAAAATGTCAAATAATGTAATGCGAGGAATAAGAGTTTGTGATGGGTACTTGGTATGTCTTGACTTGAGTGTAGATCTCCCCGGCAATGGCGCCAGAAATCCTTCTTGCTACCTCTTGAGCATGCGTTGGTTTTCCCTTGAAGAGGAAAGGGTGATGCAGCAAAGTAGCATAAGTATTTCCTTCAGTTTTTGAGAAACAAGGTATCAATCCAGTAGGAGACTACATGCGAGTCACCTAGTACCTGCACAAACAATCAAGAACCTTACAACCAATGCGATGAAGGGGTTGTCAATCACTTCACGGCCACTTGCAAAAGTAAGATCTGATAAAGATAATAAGATAATTTTTTTGGTATTTTTGTTGTATAGATTGGAAAATAAAGATTTCAAAATAAAAAGTAAACTAGAATTATAGATCAGAAACTTATATGATATAAAGTAGACCCGGGGGCCATAGGTTTCAGTAGTGGTTTCTCTCAAGATAGCATGTATTACGGTGGGTGAACAAATTACTACCGAGCAATTGATAGAAAAGCGCATAGTTATGATGATATCTAAGGAAATGATCATGAATATAGGCATCACATCCGTGTCAAGTAGACCGAAACGATTCTGCATCTACTACTATTGCTCCACACATCGACCGCTATCCAGCTTGCATCTAGAGTATTAAGTTCATAAGAACGGAGTAACGCATTAGGCAAGATGACATGACGTAGAGGGATTAACTCAAACAATATAATATAAACCCCATCTTTTTATCATTGATGGCAACAATACAATACGTGTCGGTTCCCTTTCTGTCACTGGGATCGAGCACCGCAAGATTGAACCCAAAACTAAGCACTTCTCCCATTGCAAGAAAGAGCAATCTAGTAGGCCAAACTAAACCGATAATTCGAAGAGACTTGCAAAGGTATCAAATCATGCATATAAGAATTCAGAGAAGAACCAAATAATATTCATAGATAATCAAGTTTATAAACCCACAACTCATCGGATCTCGGCAAACACACCGCAAAAGAGTATTACATCGGATAGATCACCTAGAACATTGAGGAGAACTTTGTATTGAGAACCAAAGAGAGAGAAGAAGCCATCTAGCTAATAACTCTGGACCCAAAGGTCTGTGGTAAACTACTCACACATCATCGGAGAGGCTATGGTGTTGATGTAGAATCCTTCCGTGATCAAATCGCCCTCCGGCAGATCACTGGAAAAGGCCCCAAGATGGGATCTCACGGGTACAGAAGGTTGCGGTGGTGGAAAAGTGGTTTCGTGGCTCCCCTGGATGTTTTCATGGTATAAGAGTATATATAGGTGAAAGAAGTAGGTCGGTGGAGCTACGAGGGGCCCACGAGGGTGGGGGCGTGACTACTCCTGTGGGCGCGCCCTCCTGCCTTGTGGCCGCCTCGTTGCGACTCTGACTTCCACTCCAAGTCTCCTGAATTGCGTTTGTTCCAAGAAAGATCCTCGCGAAGGTTTCGTTCCATTTGGATTCCGTTTGATATTCGTTTTCCGCGAAACACTGAAATAGGCAAAAAACAACAATTTGCACTGGGCCTTTGGTTAATAGGTTAGTCACAAAAAATAATATAAAATAGCATATTAAAGCCCATTAAACATACAAAAGAGATAATATAATAGCATGGAACAATCAAAAATTATAGATACGTTGGAGACGTATCAAGCAACTGGTGGTAGACTCGAACACTCCATTGTATGATGATTGCGATCCCGAGGTGACCCGCTTGAGTTTCACGCTGAAACTCCAGAAGGCGGAGGCTAAAAACAAATGGACCGACACTAGCCTCGATGAGCTTCTGAAGTACCTAAAGGATTTTCTTCCCGCGGGGATTCTATGTCCTACTAGTGTGGATGAGGCTAATAAGATCGTGTGCCCTCTTGATCTGCCGTATGTTAGATACCATGCATGTATCAATGATTTCCTAATTTATTGAAAGGAGCACGCGGCAAAAACCAGCTGTCCGGTGTGCAATGCTTCTTGATACAAGTAGGCCAGGAAGAAATCTCCCAACAAAGTTGTATGGCACTTACCGATCACCCCCCGTCTGCAACGTTATTTTGTAGACCCCAAGGAAGAAAAGCCCATGCGTTGGCACGCGGAGAGGGCAAAGCCTGATGATGGAGATGTATCGAAGTTGAGACACCTCATGGATGGAAGCCAGTGGAGAGCTTTCAACGACGAATATTGGTATTTCACATGTGATGCAAGGAAGCGTGCTCGGCGCGTGTACCAATGGCATGAATCTGCTTGGCAACCAGAAAACAAACCATAGCACATGGCCCGTGTTTGTAAGGATGTTCAACCTCCCCCTGGTTGTGCATGAAGTCGAACTACATACACATGAGCATGCTGATTCAAGGGCCGAAACAACCGAGAAATAATATAATCTGTATCTGGGGCTACTTCAAGAGGAGTTAGACACGTTCTGGAAAACACCAGCAAAGACATGGGATGCCAGCAAAGGCGAGTATTTCTATATGAGAGCCGCGCTGATCACGATGGTGCATGACTATGTTATGGAAAACACCAGCCAAGACATGGGACGCCAGCAAAGGCAAGTATTTCTATATGAGAGCCGCGCTGATCACGAAGGTGCATGACTATCTCGGTTGCGGATATGACGCAGGCCAGGTATGCCATGTATATTGTGGATGCACGCGGTGCATGGATGATACGACGTCTCAGCAACTAACAGATACGTCTCCAACGTATCTATAATTTTTGATTGTTCCATGCTATTATATATATTATCTGTTTTGGATGTTTGATATGCATTAATATGCTATTTTATATTATTTTTGGGACTAACCTATTAACCTAGACCCCAGTGCCAGTGCCAGTTTCTGTTTTTTCCTTGTTTTATAGTTTCGTAGAAAAGGAATACAAAACGGAGTCCAACTGGAATAAAACTTTCGCGATGATTTTTCTTGGACCAGAAGACATCCAGAGGACTTGGAGTGCACGTCAGGGAAGCCATGAGACAACCACAAGGTTGGACGGTGTGTCCAGGGGGTAGGGCGCGCCCCTCACCCTTGTGGCCCCTCGTGACTCCACCAACCTATTTATTCCGCCTATATATTCCCATATATCCCCAAAACAACCAGGGTAGCCACGAAAACATTTTTGCACCGTCGCAACCTTCTGTACCCATGAGATCCCATCTAGGGCCCTTTTCCGGCGTCCTGTCGGAGGGGGCTTCTATCACAGAGGGCTTCTACATCAGCACCAATGGCCTTCCGATGAAGCGTGAGTAGTTTACCACAGACATATGGGTCCATAGCTAGTAGCTAGATGGCTTATTCTCTCTCTTTGATTCTCAATACCATGTTCTCCTCGGTGTCCTTGGAGATCTATTCGATGTAATACCTTTTTTGCGGTGTGTTTGCCGAGATCCGATGAATTGTGGATTTATGATCAGCTTATCTATGAATATTATCTGAATCTCCTCTAAAATCTTGTATTCATGATTTGATATGTTTGCAAGTCCCTTCGAACTATCGATTTGGTTTGGCCAACTAGATTGGTTTTTCTTGCAATGGGAGAAGTGCTTAGCTTTGGGTTCAATCTTGCGCTATCCTTTCCGAGTGACAGTAGGGGCAGCAAGGCTCGTATTGTATTGTTGCCATCGAGGATAAAAAGATGGGGTTTACATCATATTGCTTGAGTTTATTCCTCTACATCATGTCATCCTACTTAATGCGTTACTCTGTTCTTCATGAACATAATACTCTAGATGCAGGCATGAGTCGGTCGATGTGTGGAGTAATAGTAGTAGATGCAGGGCAGGACTCGGTCTACTTGACACGGACGTGATGCCTATATTCAGGATCATTGCCTTAGATATTGTCATAACTTTGCGCTTTTCTATCAATTGCTCGGCAGTAATTTGTTCACCCACCGTAATATTTTCTATCCTGAGAGAAGCCTCTAGTGAAACCTATTTCCCCCGGGTCTATTTTCCATCATATAATCTTCTAGTTTCCATTAGATTAGTTTTCGATCTACTATTTTGCAATCTTTTACTTTTCGATCTATAAACCAAAAATACCAAAAATATTTACTTTACCATTTATCTATATCTATCAGATCTCACCTTTGCAAGTCACCGTGAAGGGATTCACAACCCCTTTACGCGTTGGGTGCAAGTTGTTGTTTGTCTGTGCAGGTATTCGGTGACTTGCATGTTGTCTCCTACTGGATTGATACCTTGGTTCCCAAAACTGAGGGAAATACTTACTCTACTTTGTTGTATCACCCTTTCCTCTTCAAGGGAAAAAACAACGGAAGCTCAAGAAGCAGCAGGAAGAATTTGTGGCGCTGTTGCCGGGGAGATCTATGCCATGTCAAGACATACCAAGTACCCATCATAAACTCTCATCTCTTGCATTACATTATTCGCCATTCGCCTCTCGTTTTCCTCTCCCCCACTTCTAAAACACTTTCTGAAAAGATTCGCCTTTTCTTTGCCCCTCTTCCGTTCGTCTTCTTCGCTTGCTTTTTGTGTGCTTGTGTGTTGGATTGCTTGCTTTGTCACGATAACTCAAGAGAATACCAAATTGTGTGACTTTTCCATCACCAATAACAATGATTTTATTAGTACTTCGATTGCTCCCGCTACTAATGCGGAATCTTGTGAAATTAATGCTGCTTTGCTGAATCTTGATATGAAAGATCAATTTTCTAACCTTCCTAGTGAAGATGACGCATCCCATCTAAACAATTTCATTGATTTGTGTGATATGCAAAAGAAAAAAGATGTGGATAAAGATATCATTAAATTGAAGCTATTTCCGTTCTCACTTAGAGATCGTGCTAAAACTTTGTTTTCATCTTTGCTAAAAATAGTATTGATTCATGGAATAAGTGTAAAGATGCTTTTATTTCCAAGTACTATCCTTAGGAACGATATTATGAATTTTAAGCAACTTGATCATGAACATGTTGCACTATCCTGGGAGAGGATGAAATTGATGATACGTAATTGCCCTACTCATTGTTTGAATTTGTGGATGATTATACAAAACTTTTATGCCGGATTGAATTTGCTTCTAGAAATCTTTTAGATTCACACGGTGGAGGTACTTTTATGGAAATTACTTTAGTAGAAGCTACTAAACTCCTAGATAATATTATGCTTAATTATCCTCAATGGCATATCGAAAGATGTTCTAGTAGTAGAAAAGTGCATGCGATTGAAGAGATTACTGTTTTGAGTGGAAAGATGGATGAGCTTATGAAATTATTTGCTAGGAAGAGTGCTCCTATTGATCCTAATGATATGCCTTTGTGTACTTTAATGAGAATAATAATGAATCTATGGATATGAATTTTGTTGGTAGGAACAATTTTGGCAATAACACTTATAGAGGTAATTTTAAGCGTAGGCCGTTTCCTAGTAATTACTCTAATAATTATGGTAATTCCTATAAAAATTCTTATGGAAGTAATAATAAGATGCCCTCTGATTTTGAGAATAGTGTTAAAGAATTTATGAGTTCTCAAAAGAGTTTCAATGCTTTGATTGAAGAAAAATTGCATAAGATTGATGATTTGGCTAGGAACATGGATATAATTTCGCTTGATGTTGATTCTTTGAAACTTAGATCTATTCCACCTAGGCATGATATCAATGAGTCTCTCAAAGCTATGAGAATTTCCATTGATTAGTGCAAAGAAAGAACCGCTAAGATGAGTGCTAAAAAAGATTGGTTTATAAAAGCATGTTCTTCTAGTTTTCATGAAAATAACGATGAAGATTTGAAAGTGATTGATGTGACTCCTATTGAATCTTTGTTTTCCAATACAAATCTTGATAAAGATGGGACTGGAGATGAGTCAACATTAGTTAAAAGGCGTCCCAATGATTCGGAGTTTTTAGATCCTGATGCAAAAATTGATAAAAGTGGGATTGGAGAGGTCAAAACTTTAAGTAGAAATGAACCCACTCTTTTGGATTTCGAGAAATTTAATTATTATAACTGTTCTTTAATAGATTGTATTTCCTTGTTGCAATCCATGTTGAATTCTCCTCTTTCTTATAATCAAAACAAAGCTTTTACTAAACATATCGTTGATGCTATGATACAATCTCTTGAAGAAAAGCTTGAGTTGGAAGTTCTTATCCATAGAAAACTTTATGATGAGTGGGAACCTACTATTAAGATTATGATTAAAGATTATGAGTTCCATGCTTTCTGTGATTTGCGTGCTAGCGTTTCCACGATTCCACAAACTTTATGTGATGTGTTAGGTTTGCGTGAATTTGATTGATTGTTCCTTAAATTTACATATTGCGGATTCCACTATTAAGAAACCTATGGAAAGGATTAATGATGTTCTTATTGTTGCAAATAGGGATTATGTGCCCGTATATTTCATTGTTCTTGATATAGAATGCAATCCTGCATGTCCTATTATTCTTGGTAGACCTTTCCTTAGAACGATTGGTGCAATTACTGATATGAAAGAAGGAAACATTAGATTTTAATTTCCGTTAAGGATAGGCATGGAACACTTTCCAAGATGAGAGCCACTTATGGATTTCATGCCAAAGATGATAATACTTAGATCTATTCGTGTTTTATGCCTAGCTAAGGGCGTGAAACTATAGCGCTTGTTGGGAGGCAATTGAATTTTATTTTTGTTTTTGCTTTTTTAGGTTCTGTTTTGCATTCAACAATTTATCTAGACTCTGGTTAGATGTATTTTTTTATGTTTTAATTAGTGTTTGTGCCAAATAAGACCTTTGTGATAGCTTAGGGTGATAGTTGATTTGATCTTGCTCAAAAACAGAAACTTTTGCGCCCATGAGATTAATTTTCGTTTTTAGAAGAAGCGCGAAAAAATACTAATTCTTTTTTAAGAAGATTAATAATAAAAATCTTAGGTTGTCCTAATTTTTCAGAATTTTTTGAGTTACAGAAGTATTCAAAATCTCCAGATTGCTATAGATTGTTCTGTTTTCGACAGATTATGTTTTCTTTGTGTTGTTTGCTTATTTTGAGGAATTTATGGCCAGTATTGGGGGGTAGGAACCATGGAAACTTTAGAATACAGTAGATATTACACCAATTTAAATAAAGAATGAGTTCACAATAGTACCAAAAGTGGTGATTTATTTTCTTATACTAACGGAGCTTATGAGATTTTCTGTTGAGTTTTGTGTTGTGAAGTTTTCAAGTTTTGGGTAAGGATTTGATGGACTATGGAATAAGGAGTGGCAAGAGCCTAACCTTGGGGATTCCCAAGGCACCCCAAGGTAATATTCAAGGACAACCAATAGCCTAAGCTTGGGGATGCCCCGGAAGGCATCCCCTCTTTCATCTTAGTCTATCGGTTACTTTACTTCAGGCTAAATTTTTATTCACCACATGATATGTGTTTTGCTTGCAGCGTTTTGTATGATTTAATTCTTTGCTTTTTAGTTTGCCACAATCATCCTTGCTGTAGACACACATGAATCGTGATTTATTAGAATAGTCTATGTGTTTCACTTATATCTTTTGAGCTAGGCAATTTTGCTCTACTGCTTCACTTATATCTTTTTAGAGCACGGAGGTAGTTTTATTTTATAGAAATTGATGAACTATCATGCTTCACTTATATTATTCTGAGAGTCTCTAAACAACATGGTAATTTTCTTTGGTTATAAATTTAGTCCTAATATGATAGGCATCCAAGAGGGATATAATAAAAACTTTCATATAAAGTGCATTGAATACTATGAGAAGTTTGATTCCTCATGATTGTTTTGAGATATGAAGATGGTGATATTAGAGTCATACTAGTGAGTAGTTATGAATTTGATAAATATTGTGTTAAAGTTTGTGATTGAAAGTGCGTTAAGTCGACTAGATGGGGGGGATGAATTGGCAATATTTATAAATTCTTCACTGAGGAATTTCAGGGTGAGGAAATTCCTAAGCGAAGAACTACTTGCAGCGGAATAACTACTCAGATGCATACATGTCATAACATAAACATGGACGTCATGATGAAATGAAAACAGACACAAAGTATAGGAAGCGTACGCACAGGATAAAACAGGATGAAGACAAACAAATTGAAGAAATTCAGCTAAGGAAATTGAGAAAGTCTTCAGTCAATGTCTTCAAACAGATAAGAACAAGCACACAACACAGTACTGAGGAAATATAAGGGTTGAGGAAATAGAACCAGTTAGCTCGGTGAAGAGAATGATTTGGTAGTCCAGTTCCAACTTCTGTGACAGTTGTATGTCTGGTTGGAGCGGCTAGGTATTTAAACCTGAGGACACCCAGTCCCGGACACACAGTCCTCGTCATATTCTCCTTGAGCTGAGGTCACAAAGACCTCGCCCAATCACTCGTGGTAAGTCTTCATGTGACTTCCAAACCTTCACAAACTCAGTCACTTAGCAATCCACAATTTCCTCTTGGATGCTCTAGACCATGACACCTAACTGTCTAGAAGATGCACACTCTTCAAAGGTAACAAGCATCGGATCCACGCCGGATTAATCTCTTCAGTGATGCTCAATAACTTTGGGTTTGTAGGTGTTTGGGTGTGGGTTTTGAAAGTGCTAGTTATCGACTAGAGGGGGGGTGAATATGCGATTTTTATGAAAGTCTTCAAAACATGGAAGTTTCGAAGACAAACAATAGAAATGATCCTATTGATATGCAGCAGAAGGTAAACTACACTAAGCAAACCATAGTCAATTATGCAATGAAGTGAAAGCACGAAGACTAATAGCAGCTAGGTAGTAAGGATCAGGATGGAATATGGTATGAAGCCAAACAACGATAGTAGTCAAACAGTGAAGACAAATAGGTAAAGAAAACATGCAATGACTTCATGAAGACAAACTTTAAGTAAAGAGAGGGAGAGGATAGAACCAGTCACTTGTTGAGGACACAGGATTTGTTGGACCAGTTCCAGTTGCTGTGAAAACTGTACGTCTGGTTAGGGAGGCTGAGATTCAACTCAGAAGACCGCGTCTTCACCTTATTCCCCTTGAGCTAAGGACAACCAGTCCTCGCCCAATTACCCTGGTAAGTCTTCAAGGTAGACTTCCAAACCTTCACAGACTTCGTTCACCGGCGATCCACAATAACTCTTGGATGCTAAGAACGCGACGCCTAACTGGCTGGAGGATTCACGGTCCTCAAGTGTAACAATTCTTCAAGTCACGCGGACAGAAAGACTTCAGTGATGCCTAACACTCTTTGGCTCTGGGTGTTTGGGCTTTGTCCTCGCAAGGATTTCTCTCTCTCAAAAGCTTTGGAGGTGGGTTGCTCTCAAACGACAAAAGCCGTGCACTAACTCTGAGCAGCCACCAATTTATGGTGTAGGGGGTGGGCTATTTATAGCCAGTAGGCAACCCGACCTGATTTGTCCGAAATGACTCTTGGTCACTAAGGAACTGACACGTGTACCAACGGTCAGATTTCAAACACACGCGGCAACTTTACTTGGGCTACAAGTAAAGCTGACTCATCTAGCTCTGGATAAGATTTGCTCTCATTGTCTTCACTCGAAGACATAGGATTTTGGTTGAGCATCACTTCAGTCACTCTGACTTTGTTCACGGGGACCCCACTTAACAGTACGGTGGTTCCTATGACTTCAACAAAGAAGAAAAGGAAACAACGAAACAACTAAGTCTTCGCGCTCCATAGTCTTCTCGCAATGTCTTCTCTTGTCATAGTCTTCAATGTGAATATATTCACATACCACCATTGTCATCAATGTCTTCATACATTTTTAGGGGTCATCTCCGGTAGGTAAACCGAATCAACGAGGGACTACTACCCGTGTTATCCTGCAATTCTCACAAACACATTAGTCCCTCAACCAGGTTTGTCGTCAATACTCCAAAACCAACTAGGGGTGGTACTAGATGCACTTACAATCTCCCCCTTTTTGGTGATTGATGACAAACTAGTTGAAGTTTTCAACGGGGATAAAGTATGTGAAATTGTAAGGATTTAGGTATTGTCTTCATAAGTAGCAAAAGGCTCCCCCTGAAGATGTGTATATAAGTAATTTCCTTTTGGAATGCAAATGCACATGGCAGGTTGTACTTGTGGAGATCCTCTTCAGCTTATGAAGACAATTCATCATGCATGATTTGATATAGCAAGGATAATGACATGCATAATGAAAAATGGAGGTCTGCAAAATGACTCAGTGCGGAATTTATCATCGCACATGCGGAATTTATCATCGCATCACAGAATAGCAGAAAACGTAACAGACGACCATCAAGTTTAAGTGTTACAACTCAAAGAACCAAATGTATCAAAAGCGAGAGTTGTAAACACTAGGCAAAATATAAAGTAACCTCCCATATGGACCCGCTTGAAGAATATCAACTCATATGCTTCTCCCCCTTTTGTCAGTAAGGACCAAAAAGGTTTGAAGACATATAGCCTCTACTCGTTCCCAGAAGGAGTAGGAGAAGATGCAGGGTCGGCGTCAGGGTTTGGCGGTGTAGATGAGCTTGGTGCAGTGTCGATACGCGCTGAAGTTGGAGGTGGTGAAGTAGCATCATCGTGATCATCGATCACTCTGGCATTCACCATTGCAGCGGAGGAGGAATAATCAGAGTCTTCAAGAGAAGGAGTTCGACGCAGGACATCATTCCTTGGGGGAGTGGTGTCAAACTTGAATCTTTCAGTGAAGCCGTTGTCTTGAAGATCTGCTTCAGTACTGAGTAGTGTCAAACTCTTCCAAGACCTCCGACATGTTTCATGTGTAACAAAGGCATTCTTGGTGGCAAGATTTCGAATGCCATTGACGTCCACCAAGAGGCTTTGCATCTGACGCTTCAGCCAGAAGTGATGCTTATCTTGTTTCCGATGCAGGGCAACGAGAAGTTCTCGGTCATTTAGAGCACGAGAGCGCTTCCGAGGCCTTTGAGCAATAGTGCTCTCAGTGGCTTCAGTCTGAGCACGGTGAGGTAAGCGTGTATTGCCAGCCAAAGGATAAACACGAGTGACTGCCTGGACTCCTTCAATGGGTTGCGTGAAGCTTTGGTGATCAGCATTGTGAAGACAAACCAGCTCCTTCGCAGGCTCTGGGTATATGGCTTCAACTGACATATCAACCTCTGGCAGAAAGATCAGATGGTTGCGAGCAGAGGGCTAATAGTTGACAGCTGAGTGTAGCTTGATGAGGCGCATGACCCAAGGAGCGTAGAACTTCAGGCCAAAAAGATCAGAGCCTGATGCAGCCGACTGTCTGATAAAGAAGTCTTGAGCATTGAAGCTGATGCCATTGAAGATATAAAAGGACAAAGTCTTCATTGCTCCTTCAAGTTTTGCTGCTGAAGAATTTCCTTTGACAGGCCATAGAGTTCACCTGATGATGTGATAAATGGTGCGGGGCAGATACTCTAAGTCTTCAACAAAGAATTCCTTTGGGTAATCAGCGTCATGTGGCAGAGGCTTCATCATGCTCAGCATTTGGCTCATGTTGGGCTCATGGCTTATGGAAGATACTCTGCAATGCATTGCGGTGAAGCTGACAACCAGGTTCATATAATTCTCCTGGAGCGGGCAGGCCGGTAAGCTCAATGATGTCAAACGCTTTAGCTTCATGATGGACATTGCCTGTCATCCACTCAAGGACCCAAGTCTTTGGATCCCTGTTGTATCCGCGAATGTGGAGAGTAGCATAAAATTGAAACAGAAGTTCTTCATTCCAATGCTCCTTATCAGTCACAAAGTTTAGCAAGCCCGCATCACGGAAGCAGTCAAGGGCTTCTTCAAGGCAAGGCAATCCAGCAATGGCTTCATAGTCAAGACGCATATGAGGGAAGATGCGCCCTTGATCATAGAGAACACATGAATGGTAGTTGCGCTGCTGATAGCTCCAGAACCAATTAGGCGAAATCGTAGGTCTTGAAGGGTTCTTGGCGCTATCAAAGAAAGTGTTGTGCGCTTTGAAGCCATTAGCATTGAAGGACCCTGGTGAAGTGGCAGTACCTGGAAACCTGGGTAGTCTTGGCTTCGGCTTCTGGACCTGTGGACTGTGCTCGACATGATAGTCAAATTGCGGACCAACAGCAGGAGGAGGAACCAGAATAGGCCATCTGACAGTGACCAGCTGACCATAGTTGTATGCTTGCTCAATGGTATGTGGCCTGGGAGGCGGTACAAGAGCAGTGGCAGTGGCAGTGGTAGTGACTTCAGGCTGCAGATTGGCATCTGGTACAACATTGACTTTAGGTGCTATCACTTCAGGCAACACATTAACTTCAGGCGCCACATTAGCTTCAGCCATGACAACGTCATTGGTTTCAGTGTTGGTGTTGGTGGCGTCAGGCAACACATTGAATTCAGGCAACACATTGACTTCAGGCGCCACAGTAGCTTCAGCCATGACAATGTCATTGGCTTCAGTGTGGGTGTTGGCCTCAGTATTGGTAAACTCCACTTCAGGAGCTGGAGGGTCAGACACGTTCTCCTAGAGAACAACTTGGTTGGTAGGGGGTGTAGCAACACGTGCTTCTTCTTCTCTTGGTTCATCTTCTTGGTCATCGGCTGATGCAGCCAAAATATCTTCAGCCACTTTGGCTTCAGACTCAGGGTTGTTCACAGTTGGAGAGGCTTCAGGAAACACTTGGCATGAAACAGATTGCCGCTCATCTCCTTCTGGAACACTTGACAGATTGACTTGTGGCCTTGGTCCTTTGCAAAGCCTGCGAAACGCTGGCGACGCTTGTGGAGATGGAGTTGGTTGGGCCTCAAAGTCTTCATCGTCAATCACCGGAGTGGTGACCTGTGTTGGGGGAGTAACTGGTGTTTCTTCATGACGTGGGGATTCTTGTGGGTGATCAGCCCATGAGTCATCCTGAGCAATTGGCGTGAATGGATGACCAATGCTGATGAGTTTTCTATTCGTGAGAACAGGCGATGATACCATATTATGCTTGATCTGAGGAAGGACTTCATCATCTTCAACATTGTCTTGATGACCAATGTCTTCAGCTGCGGTGGGGTCAACAGCTGGAATGTCTTGTGCTTCAGGAGCCTCTGTGGAAGCAGGCTCATGAACTATCATACGACGTTCTTGGTGTGCAGATTCAGGACAAGCAACAGAAATCGGCACGGCTACAAGCGGCTCTGTGGGAGCAGCCCGATCTCTCTTCTTGGTCTTTTGCTTCTTGGTGGGTGGAGCCTCATCAGTTGTATTCTTGGTCTTGCGCTTTCTGGCCTTGGCTTCAGCTGCCCTTGTCTTCTGAAGTTTTGAAGCCACTGTGGGGAGCTTAGGCTTCACGCCTGTCATACTGGCTGGGAAGACAATGCGAGGTTCTTCCCGCCTGGATGGTTCAGTTTGGTCCATAGATGGCTTCTTCTTCTTGGCAGCCATCTTGGGGTCGATGCCAGGACGCCCAAGTGCCTTGCGCTTCTCAGCTCCATTGTAAGCTTGAACACACTTGGCAGCAAGACTCTTCATGCGCTCACGAGAACCTTTGGCTTCATCACGTTTCTTGTGAAACGCTTCCTTGAGCTCATGCAACATGACCTTGAAGTTCTGAACGTCTGCGACGCTGAGCTTGGCCACATGCTTCTTGAACCGAGCCTTCTCATAATCGATCTTATGCTTCAGCTCAACAATTTTCTGAGCAAGAGCCAGCTCAGGAGCAATGGCTCCATGGAAGGAGACACTTAGGCAAATGGGAAGTTGCAGATCGTCAAAGCTGAGATTGGGGGTGTCAAACCACTCATCAATGAAGTTGTTCAATACTTCCACATCAAAGAGAGGCAAATCATTGAAGATTTCCGCCTCTTGCTTGCTCTTTATCAATTGCTCAAGAGCGTCATCAGCAAGATCGTCGTCACTTGATAGATCAATGGCGTCATTCTTGTTCCTCAGAACAGCAGCAGGGGTCAGAGCTGGACCATTAGGCACCCCAGGCTTTACACTTTATGCTTCCGGCTCGTATGTTGTGTGGAATTGTGAGCGGATAACAATTTCACACAGGAAACAGCTATGACCATGATTACGCCAAGCTATTTAGGTGAGACTATAGAATACTCAAGCTTTTGGTGGAGTGGAAAGCTTCGAAGCTTTAGGTTTCTTCAGCTTCTTCGGATTCGGTGGTGCAGGCGCTTCGTCAGAGTCAGCGTCGTCTGCAGGTTGATCTACGTATGCCCCTTGAACCATAATATGAGTGATGAACCCTTCTAGGTTGTAGAAAGGTCCAACAAGATTGGGTTCAGCTTCGCGTGTGCCATCGGCATGTGGAGCAAAGGGGCCTGGGTTGAAGCCTAATCCCCAAGACTTCTTGTTTTCCTTGGCCGAGTTGTTAGCAAACTGAAAGTTGCGCTAGAACAGATTGTCTTCTCGACACCATAGCAATGAAGATGGGTCGGCATCAGCAGGCTGTGGCCCACCGACCATGCAAGGATAGAATCCCTGAGCAATGGCTTCAGCTCTGGTCTTGGGTTGAAGATTTTTATAGAGAATATCCCCCAAGGACGCTTGATAGCAGTCTTCTCAGCATACTCCTTGGTGACGAATCTGTACTTGAACCATTGCTCGGCCCAATATCTTCGAATCCATTGGATTCGTGTCTTGCGCTGACCATAGCTTTGTTCGAGATCTGTTTTGTATAGTTCATAGAGATCTTCGGGTACATCCAATGATGTACCCCCACGGCGCTGTCTGCCACCCTTCCTTGCTGACTTCTCTGTTGCCATGAAGTTTAGACAGAAAGGCTTCAACACTTTCAAAGGCTTCCTTCTGCTGGTCAGATAGGAACTGGCTTCGGGAGAGTTGATGTGATGCTGTAAGAATTCTGCAAATGAATGCAGACTACGAGAACCAAGGGATTCTCCCACGGACATGTACTTGTGACAGCATTAGAGATGCGAGGGAAGGGGAAGAGGTCATATGCATTCTCAGAAGATTTTGAAGATAAATCAGTTTATAAGACATTGACCTCATAGCGCGAAGACATTCACTTATATGTTGAGAGTTGGTTCCAGATTTGTACGAATCCAAGAATAAGTACAAGTGAGGAATCTAACTATGTGTGAAGCATAAGTGAATATACTAGGCATTGTATGAGATGCAGACATGATAGATCCAACTTTGTGGAGGCAGAAACCACTTTTGGTAAAAAGGATGAATCTATAGGATCAAAAAGACGGTAAAAAGAGGATTTTTATTTACCACACGACGAACTGCTAGACGGAGTAGAAGATGAGGCGGAGCAGTTCGATCTTCCGTGCCCTAACTTGGCGACGGAGGACACCTACGGTGGCGGCGGAGAAGACGATGTCCGCGGCCGGCGTGAAGACGGCGTCGGAGAGGTCGCGGCAGCTAAGCGTTTCGTCACCAGCGTCGTTGAGAGCTAGCGGTGGCGCTAGGGTTTGTTGAGGTGGAGAAGGATTTTGACAGCGATTGGATGAGCATTTATAGGGAAAGGGATGGCACAACGCAATTACGCAGGTACCCCTGGCGGTTCACATCTGAGGGACACGTGGCGAACATGCAACACATTTGGAGTTGTCCCACATTCCCACGCCCGCCTGGACTGTCGGATGGTCGTTCTGGCTTCTTCGTGTTTCAGGCAATAAGAATAGAGCATGTAAAACAGATTTAATGTTTGTCTCTGTATCTTCTGCTGACAAGGACGCAGAGAAGACATTCGACATTTTCAATAGAATGCATATGATTTGGATAGATAGAGTTTGAGGTAGAAAGCATAGAGAGATTAGGGTCCCATCACATTCACTTACTTCAAAAGATTCAAACGAGAAGACATAGCTATAAGTGAATGCTGTAGAGGAGAGAATACTAATATATATATATATATATATATATTAGAATGCAACCAAATCAACATAGTGAAGATAATCAAGAAGATATGTTGATATTGAAGACAAACCAAATGCAAAGACATAGCAAATGTAACGCCACGAGAAAAGCACTTCAAACAAAATAATTTGGTGGTGGAGTTACCCACCGTATAGGAAGTATTAGACCCAGACACGGCGCACAATTATCGTGGCGCTCCGAAGTCAAATTCCGCGTTAATGTATTCACACTCAGAATGTACGTCTTAATTGATTGAAGATATACTTTACTTCGTGTGTTGCACATCTAAGTCATCAACATGAATAAGTGTTAGGATGTGTGCCTGATCACAGGACATTTGTGGATTCCAAGATATTTAGCTCACACCGTAACTTGCAAAAGTTTTTCTCATCTAAGGACTTTGTGAAGATATCTGCCAGTTGCTCTTCGGTGTTGACATGTATGATATCAATATCTTCCTTCATGACATGATCTCTGAGAAAGTGATGATGAATTTCAATATGTTTTGTCTTCGAGTGCTGAACTGGATTGTTGGCAATCTTGATAGCGCTTTAGTTGTCGCAATAGAGTGGTACTTGTTTCAGATGGATGCCATAGTCCTTGAGAGTTTGCTTCATCCATAGAAGCTGAGCGCAGCAAGATCCAGCAGCAATGTATTCAGATTCAACAGTGGAGAGTGATACGCAGTTCTGCTTCTTTGAAGACCAACAGACAAGTGATCGTCCCACAAAGTGACATGTGCCTGATGTAGACTTGCGATCAACCTTGTCACCAGCATAGTCAGCATCCGAGAATCCAACTAGATCAAACTCTGAGCCCTTTGGATACCATAATCCTAATGTTGGGGTGTAAGCCAAATATCGAAGAATTCGCTTCACAGCTAAGTGATGCGATTCCTTTGGTGCCGCTTGGAATCGATCACACATGCAAACACTAAGCATAATATCTGGCCTAGATGCACATAAATAAAGTAAAGAACCAATCATGGAGCGGTATACCTTTTGATCGAACTCTTTACCATTGGCGTCAGGACCCAGATGACTCTTGGTTGGCATTGGCCTCGTGTAACCTTTGCAGTCTTGCATTCCAAACTTCTTTAGGCAATCTTTGAGGTATTTCTCTTGAGATTTGAAGATGTCGTTTCTTTGCTGAAGAATTTGAAGACCAAGGAAGAACTTCATCTCACCCATCATGGACATCTGATATTGCTCTTGCATCATGTGTCCGAACTCATCACTGTATTTCTGGTTGGTGCAGCCGAAGATAATGTCTTCCACATATATTTGGCACACAAACAGTTCACCATCATATGTCTTCATGAAGAGTGTGGGATCCAGGGAACCAGGTTTGAAGCCTTTGCTCTTTAGGAAGTCTTTGAGCGTGTCATACCAAGCGCGAGGGGCTTGTTTGAGGCCGTACAGTGCCTTGTTTAGCTTGTACACCATATCAGGATGTTTTGGATCTTCAAAGCCAGGAGGTTGTGCAACATACACTTCTTCTTCAATCTTGCCGTTGAGAAATGCACTCTTCACATCCATTTGATATAGCAAGATGTTGCGATGGTTAGCATAGGCTAGTAGTATGCGAATAGCTTCAAGCCTAGCCACATGAGCAAATGTTTCATCGAAGTCAATCCCTTCAACTTGAGTATATCCTTGAGCAACGAGACGAGCCTTGTTTCTGACAACTTGACCATGCTTATCTTGCTTGTTGCGATATATCCATTTTGTTCCTATTATGTTGTGCTTGCGAGGATCAGGACGCTTGACAAGTTCCCAGACATTGTTCAGCTTGAACTGTTGAAGCTCTTCTTGCATAGCTTGAATCCATTCAGGTTCCATAAAGGCTTCAGCAACTTTCTTGGGTTCAGATATTGAGACAAATGCAAAGTGCCCACAGAAATTTGCTAGCTGTGTTGCTCTTGAACGAGTGAGTGGACCAGGCGCATTTATGCTATCAATTATCTTCTCAATCTGTACTTCATTTGCAACACGAGGATGGATTGGACGAAGATTTTGCTCTTGCTGATCATTGTCATCATTGGGAGGATTGTCTTCGGGCTGAGCATTGTCTTCAGGTTGATTAGGTGCAGAAATGATAAGTTCCTCTTCAGGCTGTGCTTCAGATGGCATGATTTCTCCAGTTCCCATTAGTTTGATGGATTCACTTGGTGGAACTTCATCTAGCACATTTGGCAGGTGCTCTCTTTGCGAGCCGTTAGTCTCATCGAACCGCACATCCACAATTTCAACCACTTTATAGAGAAAGAGGTTGAAGACTCTGTAGGAGTGCGAGTTCTTTCTGTAACCGAGCATAAAACCTTCATGTGCTTTCGGTGCAAATTTTGAAGTGTTATGTGGATGCTTGATCCAGCACCTAGCACCAAATACTCTGAAGTAACTGACATTTGGCTTCTTACCAGTGAGGAGTTCATAGGATGTTTTCTTCAGAAGCTTGTGAAGATAAACACGGTTGATGACATGGCATGTAGTATCAATAGCTTCAGGCCAGAACTTTCTTGGAGTCTTGTATTTATCGAGCATCGTCCGAGCCATCTCAATGAGGGTTCTGTTCTTGCGCTCCACGATGCCATTCTGTTGAGGTGTGTATAGAGCTGAGAACTCATGAGTGATTCCCAATGTATCCAAGTAAAGGTCGAGGCCGATGTTCTTGAACTCAATGCCGTTGTCACTCCTGATATGCTTGATCTTGACGCCATAGTTGTTCATGGCACGGTTGGCGAAGCGTCTAAAGACATCCTGCACTTCAGTCTTGTAGAGAATTATGTGAACCCATGTATATCTTGAATAATCATCAACAATGACGAAGCCATAGAGACAAGCAGTTGTAGTGAGAGTAGAGTAGTGAGTAGGGCCAAATAAGTCCATGTGTAGCAGCTCGAAGGGTTGAGATGTCGTCATGATTGTCTTCGAGGGATGCTTGGCCCTAGTCATCTTTCCAGCTTCACAGGCACCGCACAAGTGATCCTTCTTGAACTTGACGCCCTCGGTGCCTATGACATGCTTCTTTTTTGCGAGAGTGTGTAAATTCCTCATGCCAGCATGCCCTAGCCTCTGATGCCAGAGCCAACACTCTGAAGCTTTTGCAAGAAAGCATACGGCAAGATGTGGCCATGCTGAGAAATCTACCATGTATAGATCATCTTTTCGGTACCCTTCAAAGACTAGAGATTTGTCAGATTCCATAAGTACAGGGCAACGATATTTTCCGAATATCACAATCATGTTCAAGTCACAAAGTATTGAGACAGACATTAAGTTGAAACCAAGGGATTCAACAAGCACCACCTTATCCATGTGTTGATCCTTTGAGATTTCAACTCTACCTAGACCCAATACCTTGCTTTTACCAGTGTCAGCAAATGTGATGTGACTCTTGTCAGATGGACGTAAGGTTGAGTCCATGAGAAGACTTTGATCACCAGTCATATGCATCCGCTGTCCATAATCCATTCTGAAGCATGAGGTGTCATACCCTACAATACAGTTAGGGGGATAGGCTTCACCAAGTGTATTGTGAAGCATAAGCATTTGACGTGCAAGAGGATTATCAAAGATCAGATCAAGATTAGGACTGATAGGATGATTGGCAAACGATTCAGGAACAAAATACATAGTGAGACCATTTGGGCATTTGATCTTGCACCCTACAAGATGTTTTAGGTCCCTAGCAATAGCATCAGATGCCTTTGATTTCCGGCTGGAGACCTTTCCCTGCAAAAGAAAGTTAATTCTTCTTAACCACCCACATCTTCAGGGGTGGCTTAGAAGCAATGAGTCTAAGTGAAGCATCTGAGAACTTCGGCTTTGGAGCCCTAGCAAATAGCCTTGTAGGAGATGAACGATACTCATATGAATAAGCAGAAAAGTTCTTGGTCTTATGAACATAGCGGTTTGAAGAAATACACTCATATTCATAAGTCTGAGTATGGTTTCCCTGCAAAACATTGGCGTTAGGGTGAATCAGGTGAGTCCTCTGTCTGTATGAAGCCTTTGGTCTGGGATTTGTCTTCTTCCCACGTGGTGTCATGATGACATTCACAGGAAGATTCTCAAGACAACTTTTGGGAACCCAGATCTTCTTCATAGGTGGCCCATTCCTGCAGTTAATACCAATATACCTGGCAAACACTTCACCATTCTGATTCTTAAACAGTTTATAGTTTGCATTAAAGGATTCATCAATGATAATAGGGTTAGCACAGGAAAAGCCAGATAAGGTGGATGGATCCACTGAAGGTCCCTTTGCAGCAACCCATGTGGTTTTGGGGTACTGCCCAGGCTTCCAGTAGGAGCCATCAACATTCATTTTCTTCTCGAACCCAACACCCTCTTTCCTAGGGTTTCGGTTCAGAATTTGCTTTTTGAGGACATCGCACAGTGTCTGATGCCCTTTCAGACTTTTGTACATCCCTGTTTCAAGCAATGTCTTCAACCTAGCATTTTCATCACCAATAGTAGTGGTATCCTCAGCAGATGGGTTAGTTACCACATCAACAGTTGAAGACAATGCAACAGTAGCAGCAGTAGAACATTCAGCAACAGAAGTAGCGTTATCACGATCAAGGCATTTTAGACATGGTGGTTCAAATCCTTCCTGAGTGGAACTGATCTGTTGAGCGCGAAGTGACTCATTCTCTTTTTGAAGATGTTCATGGGCCGCTCTCAATTTCTCAAGCTCTTGCTTCCTTTGAAGATAATCATAGGAGAGCTTTTCATGAGTGGTTGAGAGCGTTTCATGACGACTTTCAAGTTCCTGGTACTTAGCATGAAGATTTTTTATGTCTTCAATTAAGGACTGAGAACAGGTCATTTCAGCGTCCAACAGGTCATCGCTTTTGTCTAACAGTTTTTGAGTATGTTCCATAGCTTTCTGTTGTTCAGTTGCAATTTTAGCAAGTGTTTTGTAGCTTGGTTTGGATTCACAATCAGATTCATCTTCACTTGATACTTGAAAGCAAGCATCGCGTGATTTTACCTTGGCACCACGTGCTATGAAGCAGTAGTTGGGCGCAAAGTCGTCCTTGTCATTAGCTTCAACGTTGGTGACGGAGCCATTGTCTTCAGTGTTAAATATGGACTTGGCGACATAGGCTGTAGCTAGAGCCAGACATGCAACGCCAGGGTCAGACTCCTCCTCAGACTCCACCTCCGCCTCCTTAGAAGCAGACTCCTCCTCTGAATCCATCTCCTTGCCGACAAAAGCACGAGCCTTTCCAGATGAGCTCTTCTTATGAGATGAAGACTTGGATGAGGACTTAGAAGAAGACTTTGAGGATTTCTTCTTCTTCTTGTCATCAGAATCATATTCCTTGCTCTTCTTCTTCTTCTTGTTCTCATTGTCCCACAGTGGACACTCAGAGATGTAGTGTCCAGGTTTCTTGCACTTGTGGCATGTTCTCTTCTTGTAGTCATGAGTGGAAGCTTCATCATTTCTTGAGCTGGATCATGAAGACTTTCTGAAGCCCTTCTTCTTAGTGAACTTCTGGAACTTCTTCACAAGCATAGCGAGTTCCTTTCCAATATCTTCAGGATTATCAGAATTGCAGTCAGATTCTTCTTTAGATAAGGAAATAGCTTTTGCCTTCAAAGCGCGAGTTCGACCGTAGTTGGGACCATAGATATCTCTTTTCTTAGATAGCTGGAACTCATGTGTGTTGAGCCTCTCAAGTATGTCAGACGGATCGAGTGTCTTGAAGTCAGGGCGTTCTTGTATCATGAGGGCGAGGGTGTCGAACGAGCTGTCAAGTGATCTCAATAGTGTCTTGACGATTTCATGCTTGGTAATCTCAGTGGCGCCGAGAGCACGAAGCTCATTTGTGATGTCAGTGAGGCGATCAAATGTGAGCTGGACATTCTCATTGTCGTTTCTCTTGAAGCGGTTGAAGAGGTTGCGAATAACACTGATCCTTTAATCTCTCTGGGTTGAGACGCCTTCGTTGACCTTGGAGAGCCAGTCCCAGACTAGCTTCGGCGTTTCCAGAGCACTCACACGGCCATACTGTCCTTTGGTCAGATGACCACAGATGATGTTCTTGGCAGTAGAATCCAGTTGAATGAACTTCTTGACATCAGCAGGGGTGACACCTTCACTAGTCTTGGAAACGCCCTTCTTGACGACATACCAGAGGTCGACATCAATGGCTTCAAGATGCATGCGCATCTTATTTTTCCAGTAGGGATATTCAGTTCCATCGAAGACGGGGCAAGCAGCGGAGACTTTGATTATCCCTGTAGTCGACGTAGCTAAAACTCCAGGTGGTTAAACCGAATCACACAGAACAAGGGAGTACCTTGCTCTGATACCAATTGAAAGTGCTAGTTATCGACTAGAGGGGGGGGTGAATAGGCGATTTTTATGAAAGTCTTCAAAACATTGAAGTTTCAAAGACAAACAATAGAAATGATCCTATTGATATGCAGCGGAAGGTAAACTACACTAAGCAAACCATAGTCAAGTATGCAATGAAGTGAAAGCACGAAGACTAATAGCAGCTAGGTAGTAAGGATCAGGATGGAAGATGGTATGAAGCCAAACAACGATAGTAGTCAAACAATGAAGACAAATAGGTATAGCAAACAGGCAATGACTTCACGAAGACAAACTTTAAGTAAAGAGAGGGAGAGGATAGAACCAGTCACTTGTTGAGGACACATGATTTGTTGGACCAGTTCCAATTGCTGTGACAACTGTACGTCTGGTTAGGGAGGCTGAGATTCAACTCAAAAGACCGCGTCTTCACCTTATTCCCCTTGAGCTAAGGACACCCAGTCCTCGCCCAATTACTCTGGTAAGTCTTCAAGGTAGACTTCCAAACCTTCACAGACTTTGTTCACCGGTGATCCACAATAACTCTTGGATGCTCAGAACGCGACGCCTAACCGGCTGGAGTATTCACAGTCCTCAAGTGTAACAAGTCTTCAGGTCACGCGGACAGAAAGACTTCGGTGATGCCTAACACTCTTTGGCTCTAGGTGTTTGGGCTTTGTCCTCGCAAGGATTTCTCTCTCTCAAAAGCTTCGGAGGTGGGTTGCTCTCAAACGACAAAAGCCGTGCCCTAACTCTAAGCAGCCACCAATTTATGGTGTAGGGGGTGGGCTATTTATAGCCACTAGGCAGCCCGACCTGATTTGTCCGAAATGACCCTGGGTCACTAAGGAACTGACACGTGTACCAACGGTCAGATTTCAAACACATGCGGCAACTTTACTTGGGCTACAAGTAAAGCTGACTCATCCAGCTCTGGATAAGATTTTCTCTCATTGTCTTCGCTCGAAGACATAGGATTTTGGTTGTGCATCACTTCAGTCACTCTGACTTTGTTCACTGGGACCCCACTTAACAGTACGGTGGTTCCTATGACTTCAATAAAGAAGAAAAGGAAACAACGAAACAACTAAGTCTTCGCGCTCCATAGTCTTCACGCAATGTCTTCTCTTGTCATAGTCTTCAGTGTGAATATCTTCACATACCACCATTGTCGTCAATGTCTTCATACATCTTTAGGGGTCATCTCCGGTAGGTAAACCGAATCAATGAGGGAGTACTACCTGTGTTATCCTGCAATTCTCACAAACACATTAGTCCCTCAACTAGGTTCGTCGTCAATACTCCAAAACCAACTAGGGGTGGCACTAGATGCACTTACAGGTTTTCCTCACTTGATGATTTTCGCTCAAAGTCCTCGGAGGATGGGATGCTCTCAATGACAAGTGTCAGTTTCTCTCGGAGCAGCCAACCAACTAGTGGTTGTAGGGGGTGGCTATTTATAGCCTAGGGAGCAGCCCGACATGATAAGACATAAATGCCCTTCAATGATATGACGATTAGGTGGTGGATATTTTGGGACTGCTGGCGCATAATGATACGTCTCCAACGTATCTATAATTTTTGATTGCTCCATGATATATTATCTACTGTTTTTGAACCATATTGGGCTTTATTTTCCACTTTTATATTATTTTTGGGACTAACCTATTAACCGGAGGCCCAGCCCAGAATTGCTGTTTTTTTTTGCCTATTTCAGAGTTTCGAAGAAACGGAATATTAAACGGAGTCCAAACGGAATGAAACCTTTGGGAACGTGATTTTCTCACCAAATATGATCCAGGAAACTTGGACCCTACGTCAAGAAAGCCAGGAGGTGGGCACGAGGTAGGGGGGCGCGCCCCCACCCTCGTGGGGCCCACGGAGCTCCACCGACATACTTCTTCCTCCTATATATACCTACGTACCCCCAAACGATCAGATACGGAGCCATAAACCTAATTCCACCGCTGCAACCTTCTGTACCCACGAGATCCCATCTTGGGGCCTGTTCCGGAGCTCCGCCGGAGAGGGCATCCACCACGGAGGGCTTCTACATCATCACCATAGCCCCTCCGATGAAGTGTGAGTAGTTTACCTCAGACCTTCGGGTCCATAGTTAGTAGCTAGATGGATTCTTCTCTCTTTTTGGATCTCAATACAATGTTCTCCCCCTCTCTCGTGGAGATCTATTCGATGTAATCTTCTTTTTGCGGTGTGTTTTGTTGAGACCGATGAATTGTGGGTTTATGATCAAGATTATCTATGAACAATATTTGAATCTTCTCTGAATTCTTTTATGTATGATTGGTTATCTTTGCAAGTCTCTTTGATTTATCAGTTTAGTTTGGCCTACTAGATTGGTTCTTATTGCAATGGGAGAAGTGCTTAGCTTTGGGTTCAATCTTGCGGTGTCCTTTCCCAGTGACAGTAGGGGCAGCAAGGCACGTATTGTGTTGTTGCCATCGAGGATAACAAGATGGGGTTTTTATCATATTGCATGAATTTATCCCTCTACATCACGTCATCTTGCTTAAGGTGTTACTCTGTTTTCTTGAACTTAATACTCTAGATGCATGCTGGATAGTGGTCGATGAGTGGAGTAATAGTAGTAGATGCAAGCAGAAGTCGGTCTACTTGTCTCGGACGTGATGCCTATATACATGATCATACCTAGATATTCTCATAACTATGCTCAATTGTGTCAATTGCTCAACAGTAATTCGTTCACCCGCCGTAAAATACTTATGCTCTTGAGAGAAGCCACTAGTGAAATCTATGGCCCCCGGGTCTATCTTCATCATATTAATCTTCCATCACTTTAATATTGCTTTGCTTTTTTACTTTGCTTTTATTTTTTACTTTGCATATTTATCACAAAAATACCAAAAATATTATCTATCATATCTATCAGATCTCACTCTCGTAAGTGACCGTGAAGGGATTGACAACCCCTATTCGCGTTGGTTGCAAGGAGTTATTTGCTTTGTGTTGGTACGAGCGACTCGCGCTTAGCCTCCTACTGGATGGATACCTTGGTTCTCAAAAACTACGGGAAATACTTACGCTACTTTGCTGCATCATCCTTTCCTCTTCGGGGAAATCCAACGCAGTGCTCAAGAGGTAGCACGTAGCACAACAACGGTCGGAAATTTGACTATCAAATTCCTCAGGGCTATCTTGTTCCTCACTTGTAGGCAATCCGCACTGGCGAATTCCTAACTCCTCAGTCAAAACAAATTCCTCAGAGACCAGAAGATCTCCGTCTTTGTCACTGAAGAAATTGATAGAACTGTATGAGATTTCCAATGGCTTCACTCGAAGGGGTTGGTAGGTGTAGGATTTTGAGATGAGCATCACATGGAAACTTCTCCTTAGTTTTTCCTCCACCCCCTTTAATAGCACGGTGTTTCCTATGACTCAAGAAAGAGAAAATGAAACTACAAAAACAAAATTCCTCATGCTTCATGTTCCTCGCATGAATATCAAGTCATCATGGTCACACCATTTTCATCATTTTCAAAGTCTTTAGAAAGGCTTCATAAATCCAAAGTCTTCAGTTGAAGACGTTCATTTTTAGGGGTCGACTTTCTCTGTAAATATCAAACTCCTCATAGACTTCTAGACCTGTGTACACTCACAAACGCATCAGTCCCTTAACCTATAAGTCTTCAATACACCAAAATCACTAAGGGACACTAGATGCACTTACAATATCCCCCCTTTTTGGTGGTTGATGACAATATAGGTTAAGTTTTCAACGGGGATAAACATATGAAGTGTAAATACTGATATTGAGGAATTTGATTGCAAGATATAGAAGAAGCCCCCTGAAGATGTTCATAATGAGGAATTTTCTTTTGAAGCAATGCACATTTGAAGAGTAGAATCATGGACATCTCCCCCTATATCTTGTAATTTATACATGCATTTAACATATGATGTTAAGAATTTGAATGCATGATGAAATCTGGTGACTGATGTAATTCAGCATGCGTGCATTTGACATATATGAGGAAATAGCATGCAGAAAAACAAAGCAAAAAGTATCAGACCACCATCGGGTTTAAGTTTACAACTCGATCCATCAAAGTCTTCAAAAGAACGAGAGTTGTAACTTAGCAAAAAACGCCCATATATAGAGATCCGTTTGAAGACTAACTCAAATTTCTCCCCCTTTGTCATCAAATGACCAAAAGAGACGAAAAGTGAGTACTAACGCCCCTTGTAACATCCCAAATTTTCAATTTGGAATGTTATACATAGGTCATCATCTGCATATCATATTTTATTTGCATTTTGGGTGTGATCCTAGAAAATCCTAAGCAACTCAAGGACCCACGGAGAGAGTTGGGGATTTCACGATTTTCATATTTGAATTTTCTCAAATATTTAAACGGGATCATTTTGATTGTCATTATTTTTCTCTCCAAAAAATTTCATAATTAAAATGTATGGGAGGATATAATATGGCTTCTCCAAAATAAATGAAATATTGGAGGGAAATATTAAAATCAAATAAATAATTTAATTTGGATTTTATTGCTATTTTATTTGAATTTGAAAAATATGCATTTTTCAAAAATTGCATTTCAGGCTAAAAAAATGTTCACTTTGTTCTAAATATTTTATTCACACGGTGAAAATTGTTTTTAGCATTTTTATTTTTATTTATTTAGGATTTTTCCCGGCGGAACTATTTAAAAAAACGCGCACCCGACTGGGCCAACAGCCCAGCCGAGCCGGGCCGGCCTAGCTCCGCCTCGCCGTCTCCCGCTCGCGCGCGGAGTCCGCGCCGCTGCCATGGACGTGTTCGTCCCGGACCCGCCGCCGTCGCCCCTTCCCCAAGCACCTCGAGCCCACACTCCTATTTATACCCCGCCGCCGCCGCCTCTCCTCCCCACCCAACGCCGCAGCCGCCGCCACCGCTGCCTAGCCGCGCCGCCGCACGCCGCCGGAGACCCGCCGGAGCCGTCACCGCCGCCGATCCGATCTGTTTCGACGCGATCGGTTTTTTTGGTATTTAGGTAAAACCGCCGGGTTTTTTTAAAGCCCTAGATGCATTTTTTTTGGTTCTCGTCTGTTTATTTTGTTTAGCGGAGGTTCGTTCGTTCATTCGTTTTAACGAAGGTTGTTCGCCGGTTATGTTCAGACTGCGAACGTTCATTCGTTAGTCTTTTCTTTTTATTTTATTTTCGGCCAGGGACCTATCCGCGAATATTTTTATCGTAGATTAGCCCCTGATCTTCAAACCCTCGTAACTTTTCAACCGTTTGTCTAAATCCAGGGAAACCAATGCCAAAATCTTCGTCTCGAGTCCCTCTTTCTGTTTAATCAACTTGAACAAGGCTTGGACAATTTAAAAATTTGGTTTCAAGTAGATTTGAATTCGAAGTTCTTTTGACCGTAGTTTCCGTTCCGTACCTCCGATTCGATTGTTTCTTTTTGCAAATCGAATCTCTTCAGTTGAGTTTTCAGATTCGATTTTCTTATTTGAGATTTACCTGTGCATCTTTTCTTGAGTGCTTATGTATGCTATTGTTTGTTTGCGAAACAATTCCCTGAGTGCGAAGCGTGCTTCTATGAGTCTCTAGGGTTTGCAGATCGTCAGTAAGGCAAGTAACACATTGATCATACTCTTTTCATACCCAGTTTTGATGCATTAGTTGCAATCCTCAGACACTGCATGATTAGGATGTGATTAACTTGTGGGTACTGGGAAGTAGATGATGAGGTAGAACCTATTACCTGTTTTATTATCAAACCCTTGGGAGTTACTTCTACGTTATGCTTATGTTGCCATGCTATGCTCGTAGATGTGGATTGGGTTTGAGGGTATCCGTGATAGATGTGAGATTGTTAATTAATGGTTCAACTTAAGGTGGCAACTTTAATACACATCTGGGTGGATTGTTGGTTTGGGCACCTGGGGTTATACCAGTGTTGTCCTAGGAGATCCCGGGGTTATACCGTGTGATCCTCGTATGGTACGCCACCCAGGCTCAAAAGGATCATAAGATTGTTCATGCTAGAAACTTCCATGTGCAGCCACAAGCTATTATGGGCTGTAGCATAGTTGAGTATGTTGCATGACCTCATCCAGTGGTAGGCTAGCAGATGTAGGGGATGTAGGTTGGTACTGTCTACCCGGGGTTAGAGTTAGTGGTTTTGAAAGACTGTGTGTCGGTCATCCGTTTCTCAAACACCTTGAAGTGCGAGAAATCCAACGGAGGAGATTGAGTCTTGTGGGGAAAAGTGCGCAAACCTCTATAGAGTGTATAAACTAATCATGGTTAGCCATGTCCCCGGTTATGGACATCATGATCATCTGGTTCTTGGATTATCATGTTGATCTCATCACTCTAATTTAATATGTTGGGTTGATAACTACTTTTAATTGGGATTGAGATGGGGGTACCTTCTCAATGTTTCAACAACCATGATAGTTAAATAAAATATATTCCTTTGTTGTAGGGAAAAATTGGCTTTTCGCAAAACATTGTAACAATAGAGCCTCCACCAGCCATATATGCATGTAGTGATAGCTTTTATCCTGCTCATTGCTCTACTGTGTTACATTGCTAGCATATTCCATGTGCTGACCCGTTTCGGGCTGCAACATATCATGTTGCAGACTTTTCAGACGAAGAGTAAGGTGCGCTAGGTCGTTTGTCGTGCACTCAGCTTTATCGTTGGAGTTGATGGACTCACTTTCTCTTCCAAGCCTTCCGCTATTATCTTATTTAGATGGCCTTAAGCCATATTTATTGTAATAAGTTCTCTTTTGAGACATTCGATGTAATAAGTGTGTGATTGCTACTCTGTTATAAATCCTTCAAGTAATGTGTGTGTCACCATTGCCAATCCAGGGATGACACTGAAGCACAGAGATTCGACCGTTCAAGGTTGGATCGCTACAAGATGGTATTAGAGCACACGCTGAATGTAGGACACGACCATTAAGATAAGCCATAGGTCACTCTTCTCTACTCATTTCTGACTCCTTTCCATTTTCTACTCTATAGGATGGCGGACGCAAGGAACAAATTTGCACAACCGGATGAAGACACACCTTTTGGACGACACTTAAAGGAAGTCACTAGGTACCTAAACATCGGAATACCAAGCTTCACCGGGACCTACATCGCCAGTTTACCAGAAGAGGAGCGTTGGACGATTCGAGTTCAAGTTCCAAGAAGGACATTCACACCTGTCACTGAGCCCATAGAGTTTTCCTTTCATGCACCAACCTAGAGTCTAGGAAAGAGCATGGCAACCCACATCGCCATGGGACGCATCGGCGAAGTTTATCACAAGGAACTTAAGGACACCATCTACCAGGTATGTGGGCGCCGAGATGAGCAATGGGAGATGATCAGCACCAGGAGGGACAGGTCCATTGCAGCTTTCATCCAGTAGTTAAACCAGCACATTCGACGACAGGAGAACTAGATGTGTGCAAGCATGATAGACCTGAAGAAGGCGATGACCAGGAACATGGAGCTAGAAGAGGAACTCAAGTCTACACGCGACGGATACAAGGAGGAAATCGCAATACTGGTGGAGAAGAATGACGACTTGACAAGGAAGCTAGGAGTATTCATGGGAGACCCCGCGCTAGGAGGAGATGACGACCATTCTGATGACATTCGTTCTGAAGACTACATCATCATCGACGACATAGACTCCGACCCCGATGATGATTATGATGATATCATGGAGTCTTCCACCGATCAAAATTTCTAGATGGCCACCATATGATTAGTAGTATTCCCCCATGTATATATTAGTAGTCCGAGCACTATAACGATAGTTAGATTGATTGTATGCCCTTGCTTGAATTGATTTGGTGTGTTATGAATGTGTTTGTCTCATGTGCACATGGGTAGTGCTTTCTCACTAGACCTCATTCTATTCTAATCTCTCCCCTCTAAACCCATCAGATGCCTCCGAGATGTGACCCCGGATTTGTCTTCCCACCGGAGCTCACTCAGTTGATCCAACAGCAGAATGCCTTGATGCAGCTACTAGTCCAGAACCAAGGCAACAACAACAACAACAACAACAACAACCCGCCGCCACCACCTCCAGTCGACAACTTGGCCTGTTTTCTAAGGTTGCAGCCGCCGGTGTTTTCCAGTAGCACCGAGCCAATAGTTGCTGACGACTGGCTGCGCAGGGTTGGAAGGGAGTTGACCACCGCAAGTTGCACAGATGCTGAGAAGCTATGTTTTGCCACACACCACTTGGATGGACCCGTAGCCGCATGGTGGGAGAATTACACAACCACTTTCCCTATAGCCAATATCACCTGGGATCAGTTTTAGCAAGCATTCCGCACTGCTCATGTCTCAACTCGAGCTATGAGTACGAAGAAGCATGAGTTTTGCAACTTACGCCAGGGAAATCATACTGTGGCTTAGTACATAGATGAGTTTAGTAAGTTATCTCGCTATGCCCGAGATTATGTGGCCACAGACGCCGCGAAGCAGGAGAAATTTATGGAAGGGCTGAATGATGAGATGAGCATGCAGTTAATGGTGGCAACATTTAACAACTACCAGGAGTTGGTAGAAAAGGCTCTTATGATTGAAGGGAAGCAGCAGCAGATTGAGAGCCGCAAGAGGAAGTATGGACAAGGGAAGTACAATTCAGGAGCTCAGCAGAAGCCTCGTTTCACCCCAAACTCGAGAGGATTTACCCATAACCATGGAGGCCATACTCACATGAGGAAGTTCGCATAAACACAGTGGCCCTAAGAATGGAAATGGGAATGGAGCAGGCAGCACTCAGAACTGCGCTAACCCAGCCACACCTGCCAAGAAGGATCAAAGTCACATTACTTGTTTCAAATGCGGGAAGACTGGACACTACGCCAATGATTGTCCTGAGTTGAGGAATGCTAATGGGAATGGAAGCTCTGGGAAGAAGCCCAACCCTTTCAACAGGGGACAGGTGAACCACGTGAACATGGAGGAGGTTGAAGAGCAACCGGACACAATGATCGGTAAGTTTTTGGTTAAGTCATTTACCGCTCTCGTTCTTTTTGATACTAGTGCATCGCATTCATACATTTCAAGGGGATTGTGGACAATTTTAAGTTACGCACCTTAGCCCTTAGGACACCTCTATTGTAAGCTCACCAGGAGCAGAGTATATGGCCAGCCGATGGTGCAATCGGATACCCTTAACCATTGGTAGCCATGTTTTCCCCTCATACCTAATAATTTTGGAGTCTCAAGAATTGGATGTGATACTGGGAATGGATTGGCTATCGAAGTATGGAGGAAACATTAACTGCGCTAGTAGGCCAATTCTACTCACCACCCCGGAGGGAAAAAGGATCAAGTATATATCCAGGCATGCGCCGAGGAGGACCTAAGTAAATTCTCTCACGGGAGTTGTTCAGGAGGAAGTGCCTGTAGTGAAGGATTACCCGGATGTATTTCCAAAGGAGTTACCAGGCATGCCGCCGGATCGGGACATTGAGTTTTTGATAGAGTTATTGCGCGGCACCGGACCAATATCGAAGAGGCCATACTGGATGCCCGCAAATGATCTGGAGGAGATTAAGAAGCAGATTAAGGAGTTATTGGAGAAAGGTTACATTCGACAAAGTTCGTCACCATGGGGAGCCCCAGTGCTCTTTGTTGAGAAGAAGGACGGATCATTGAGAATGGTTGTTGATTATCGTGCACTGAATGAAGTGACGATCAAGAATAAGTACCCACAACCGATGATCAGTGACTTGTTTGACCAGCTGCAAGGAGCTAAAGTATTTTCCAAGATCGACCAGCGATCAGGATACCACCAGCTGAAGATTCGAGAACAGGACATACCCAAGACAGCTTTCACCACAAGGTACGGGCTATATGAGTACACGGTTATGTCATGTGGATTGACTAATGCCCTAGCCTATTTAATGAGTATGATTAACAAGGTATTCATGGAGTTCTTGGATAAGTTTGTCGTGGTGTTCATTGATGATATTCTGGTGTACTCGAAGAATGAAGAGGAGTACAAGGAGCATTTGCCTTTAGTTCTCGAGAAGCTCAGGGAACATCAGTTATATGCCAAGTTCAGCAAATGTGAGTTTGGGTTGAAGGAAGTTGGATTCCTTGGACATGTTATATCAGGAGAAGGTATAGCCGTGGAACCTACCAAGGTTAAGTCAGTCACTGACTGGTGATACGTGTCCAACGTATCTATAATTTTTGATTGCTCCATGCTACTTTATCTACTGTTTTAGGCAATATTGGGCTTTATTATCCACTTTTATATTATTTTTGGGACTAACCTATTAACCGGAGGCCCAGCCCAGATTTGCTGTTTTATGCCTATTTCAGTGTTTCGAGGAAAAGGAATATCAGACGGAATCAAAACAGAACGAAATCAACTGGAGAAGTTATTTTTGGAAGGAAACCCACCTGATGGACTTGGACCCCACGTCAGAAGATACGGGAGGTGCTCACGAGGGTGGGGGGCGCGCCCTCCCCCCTGGGCACGCCCCCCTGCCTCGTGGGGCCCCCGTAGCTCCACCGACGTTCTCCCTGCACGAGTGGAAGTATGAACCCTAGGCCTTGTTTCCTATCATTGCAATACCATTTACGCTCACTTTTACCGCTTGTTACCTTGCTGTTTTTATATTTTCAGATTACAAAAACCTATATCTACCATCCATATTGGACTTGTATCACCATCTCTTCGCCGAACTAGTGCACCTATACAATTTACCATTGTATTGGGTGTGTTGGGGACACAAGAGACTCTTTGTTATTTGGATGCAGGGTTGCTTGAGAGAGACCATCTTCATCCTCACGCCTCCTACGGATTGATAAACCTTAGGTCATCCACTTGAGGGAAATTTGCTACTGTCCTACAAACCTGTGCACTTGCAGGCCAAACAACGTCTACAAGAAGAAGGTTGTGTAGTAGACATCAAGCTCTTTTCTGGCGCCGTTGCCGGGGAGGCTAGGTAAGTGAAGGTATATCTTTAGATCTTGCAATCAAATCTTTTTGTTTCTTGTTTTAGCACTGGTTAGTCTATAAAAGAAAATTACAAAAAATGGAGTTGAGTTTGTCTCATACGCTTCAACTTTTTAATATCTTTCGTGAGTATGATGGAAAGGATAATTGTGCTCAAGGTCTTGAAGAATAAATCTATGGAATGTTTGGTACTAAATTTTTGAATGATGAGCATGATTGCAATGTTGTTAGTATGAATTCCTTGAATATCCATGATGCTAATGATATGCAAAGCCACAAGCTTGGGGAAGCTATGTTTGATGGATATGATATTTTTTTGTCCCCCAAGCTTTGATGAGCAAATTTACTATGATGAAAGCATGCCTCCTATTTATGATGATTATTGTGATGATACGTATGCTATAAAGAAAAAGTTTGCTTATGTGGAGAGTAGAAAATTTTCTATGCTTGTAGATCATGAAAAGAATGCTTTAGGTGCTGGTTATATTGTTGAATTCATTCATGATGCTACTGAAAATTATTATGAGAGAGGAACATATGCTTGTAGGAATTGCAATAATGTCAAGTTTCCTCTCTATGTGCTTAAATTCTTGAAGCTATGCTTGTTGTGCCATCCTATGCTAGTTGATTATTGTTCCTATAAGTTGTTTGCTCACAAAATCCCTATGCATAGGAAGTGGGTTAGACTTAAATGTGCTAGTCATATGCTTCATGATGCTCCCGCTACGTTTCAATTCTTATCTTTTATGTGAGCATCATTGTCATCATCATGCCTAGCTAAAAGGCATTAAAGAAAAGCGCTTGTTGGGAGACAACCCAATACTTATCCTTACTATTTTTGTGTGTTCACATGATTATGCTACTGTATTAATCATGTTTTATAAATTTTGTTTCAATAAAGTGCCAAGTAGAACCTTTGGGAAGACTTGGGTGAAGTTTATGTGATCTTGCTGTGAAAAACAGAAACTTTAGCGCTCACGAGAATAGCTGCCATTTTTTACTGGGGAGTGATTTTAGGTTGATTGTTTTTGCAGATGATTAATAGATAAATTTCACAGGTCCAGCAATTTATTTCATAATTTTTGGGGTTCCATAAGTATACGTTTGATACAGATTACTTCAGACAGTTCTGTTTTTGACTGATTCTGTTTTCGATGTGTTGTTTGCTTATTTTGATGCATCTATGGCTAGTATTAAGTGGTATGAACCATAGAGAAGTTACAATACAATATATATTACACCAATATGAATTTAGAATGAGTTCATTACAGTACCTAAGTGGTGGTTTTACTTTCTTATACTAACGGAGCTTAGGAGTTTTGTTTTGAGTTTTGTGTGGTTGAAGTTTTCAAGTTTTGGGTAAAGATTCGATGGACTATGGAATAAGGAGTGGCAAGAGCCTAATCTTGGGGATGCCCAAGGCACCCCAAGGTAATATTCAAGGACAACCAAGAGCCTAAGCTTGGGGATGCCCGCCCCGGAAGGCATCCCCTCTTTCATCTACGTTCATCGGTAACTTTACTTGGAGCTATATTTTTATTCACCACATGATATGTGTTTTGCTTGGAGCGTCCTTTTCTTTTGTTAGTATTTTCTTTCTGTAGTTAGAATATTGTTTTGCCTCTTTAGTTTCAATAAAAAAGTCAAGGATAGCCTTTGCCATGCTTATTTTGCTAGTTTGCATGTTGCTGTTTGAAAACAGAAAGTTTACCGCTGTTGCAAAAAATTACCTAGAAATATCAGAGCATGGTATAACGTTGAATCTTTTTGCATATTGAGCTCTGATAAATTTATTACAGTGGGAATTTTATTTCATAATTTTTAGAGTCAGGGAAGTATTGATACTCTTGCATTCTTTACAGACTGTACTGTTTTGACAGATTGCTGTTATGTTTGCGTTGTTTGCATATGTTTGCTTGTTTAATGATTCTATTTGATAATAGGAGTATTAAATATGCAGAGGCATTTAGTATTCAATGTTGAATAATAATTTAAGTGATTTGTTACAATATAATATGATAAGGTTTTGCATTGGTTTATACTAACCTATCTCACGAGTTCTTGTTGAGTTTGTTGTGAATGAAGCTTTTGATAAAAAGAGAAACCATGATATGAGAGGAATTAAGGAGAAAAAAAAGTTCAAGCTTGGAGATGCCCAAGGCACCCCAAGATAGTATTTCAAGAAGTCTCAAGCATCTAAGCTTGGGGATGCCCCGGTAGGCATCCCACCTTTCTTCTTCAACAACTATCGGTTAGTATCGGTTGAGCCTAAGTTTTTTGCTTCTTCACATGAGTTGTGCTATCCTTGCAATATAGTTTTCTTTAGATTTGCTTGCTGTTTTGATTAAAGTATCAAGTTCTAAAATTCTTTAATGAGAGAAAGCCTTACACAAATTGGAATTTGCTAGAATACTCTATGTGCTTCACTTATATCTTTTTGAGCGTGATAATTTTTGCTCTAGTGCTTCACTCAGATCTTTTAGAGCACGGTGGTGGATTTGTTTTAAAGAAACTTGATCTCTCATTCTTCACTTAGATTATTTTGAGAGTCATTAATAGCATGGTAATTTGCTTGATGTTAATATACTTAGTGTTCGAGATATGTGAAACTTTCTTTTGAGTGAATTGAATACTAAGATAAATCTAATGCTTAATAATTGTTTTAAGATATGGAGGTAATAATATCAAAGTCGTGCTAGTTGAGTAGTTGTGAATTTGAGAAATACTTGTGTTGAAGTTTGTGAGTCCCGTAGCATGCACGTATGGGTAAAGTTGTGTAACAAATTTGAAGCATGAAGTGTACCTGGCTTCTGCATCCTTATGAGTGGCGGTCGGGGACGAGCGATGGTCTTTTCCTACCAATCTATCCCCCTAGGTGCATGCGTAGTAGTACTTTGCTTCGAGGGCTAATAAACTTTTGCAATAAGTATATGAGTTCTTTATGACTAATGTGAGTCCATGGATTATACGCACTTTTACCTTTCCGCCATTGCTAGCCTCTTCGGTAACGTGCATTGCCCTTTCTCACCTTGAGAGTTGGTGCAAACTTTGCCGGTGCATCCAAACCCCGTGATACGATACGCTCTTTCACACATAAACCTCCTTATATCTTCCTCAAAACAGCCACCATACCTACCTATTATGGCATTTCCATAGCCATTTCGAGATATATTTCCATGCAACTTTCCACCGTGCCATTCTTCATCATCATGACATACTTTACTTCTGTCATATTGCCATTGCATGATCATGTAGTTGACACCGTATTTGTGGCAAAGCCACCATGCATTATTTTCCATACATGTCACTCTTGATTCATTGCACCATCCCGGTACACCGCCGGAGGCATTCATATAGCGTCATATTTTGTTCTAAGTTTCGAGTTGTAATTGTTGAGTTGTAAGAAAAATAAAAGTGTGATGATCATCATTATTAGAGCATTGTCCCAAGTGAGGAAAGGATGATGGAGACTATGATTCCCCCACAAGTCGGGATGAGACTCCGGACTTTACAAAAAAAAGAGGCCAAAGAAGCCCACCAAAAAAATAAAAAATAAAATAAAAAAATGAGAGAAAAAGAGAGAAGGGGCAATGTTACTATCCTTTTACCACTCTTGTGCTTCAAAGTAGCACCTTGTTCTTCATGTAGTGAGTCTCATATATTTGTGCTTCAAAGTAGCACCATGTTTTTCATGTAGTGAGTCTCATAAATTGTCTTGTTCATACTAGTGGGAATTTTTCAATATAGAACTTGGCTTGTATATTCCTACGATGGGCTTCCTCAAATGCCCTAGGTCTTCATGAGCACGCAAGTTGGATGCACACCCACTAGTTTTCTTTTGTTGAGCATTCATAGCTCTCGTGCACCCGTTGCATGGCAATCCCTACTCCTCATGTTGACATCAATTGATGGGCATCCATAGCCCGTTCATTAGGCTCGCCAACGTGAGACTTTCTCTTTTTTTGTCTCCTCCACACAATCCCCATCATCATATTCTATTCCACCCATAGTGCTATATCCATGGCTTGCGCTCATGTATTGCGTGAGGGTTGAAAAAGCTGAAGCGCGTTAAAAAGTATGAAACAATTGCTTGGCTTGTCATCGGGGGTATAGAAGTTGGGAACATCTTTGTGTGACGAAAATGAAGCATAGCCTAACCATATGATTTTGTAGGGATGAACTTTCTTTGGCCATGTTATTTTGAGATGACATAATTGCTTGATTAGTATGCTTGAAGTATTATTATTTTTATGTCAATATGAACTTTTATCTTGAATCTTTCGGATCTGAATATTCATGCCATGATTAAGAAGATTTACATTGAAATTATGCCAAAGTATCACTCCGCATCAAAAGTTAATCTTTTTTATCATTTACCTACTCGAGGACGAGTAGGAATTAAGCTTGGGGATGCTTCATACGTGTCCAACGTATCTATAATTTTTGATTGCTCCATGCTACTTTATCTACTGTTTTAGGCAATATTGGGCTTTATTATCCACTTTTATATTATTTTTGGGACTAACCTATTAACCGGAGGCCCAGCCCAGATTTGCTGTTTTATGCCTATTTCAGTGTTTCGAGGAAAAGGAATATCAGACAGAGTCAAAACGGAACGAAATCAACTGGAGAAGTTATTTTTGGAAGGAAACCCACCTGATGGACTTGGACCCCACGACAGAAGATATGGGAGGTGCTCACGAGGGTGGGGGGCGCGCCCTCCACCCTGGGCGCGCCCCCCTGCCTCGTGGGTCCCCCGTATCTCAACCAACGTTCTTCCTGCACCCATATATACCCACGTACCCTAAAACTTCCAGAACAGAAGATAGATCAGGAGTTCCGCTGCCGCAAGCCTCCAGAACCACCAAAAACCAATCGGGACCCCTTTCCGGTACCCTGCCGGAGGGGGGATCCATCTCCGGTGGCCATCTTCATCATCCCGGCGCTATCCATGACGAGGAGGGAGTAGTTCACCCTCGGGGCTGAGGGTATGTACCAGTACCTGTGTTTGATCTCTCTCTCTCTCGTGTTTCTCTTGTGTTCATCTATTGTAGTTGGATCTTATTATGTTTCTCCCCCTCTACTCTCTTGTGATGAATTGAGTTTCCCCTTTGAGGTTATCTTATCGGATTGAGTCTTTTATGAGAACACTTGATGTATGTCTTGGTGATCAACTTGCGGGTTTCGTGACATTGGGAACCTATGCATAGGGGTTGGCACACGTTTTCTTGATTCTCCGGTAGAAACTTTGGGGCACTATTTGAAGTACTTTTATGTTGGTTGGATGAATCTGAGATTTTGTGATGCATATCGTATAATCATACCCACGGATACTTGGGGTGACAATGGAGTATCTAGTTGACATTAGGGTTTTGGTTGATTTGTATCTTAAGGTGTTATTCTAGTAAAAACTCCAGGGTTGTTTGTGACACTTATAGGAATAGCCCAATGGATTGATTTGAAAGAATAACTTTGAGGTGGTTTCGTACCCTACCATAATCTCTATGTTTATTCTCCGCTATTAGTGGCTTTGGAGTGACTCTTTGTTGCATGTTGAGGGCTTGTTATATGATCTATCTATGTTATTATTGTTGAGAGAACTTACACTAGTGAAAGTATGAACCCTAGGCCTTGTTTCCTATCATTGCAATACCGTTTACGCTCACTTTTACCGCTTGTTACCTTGCTGTTTTTATATTTTCAGATTACGAAAACCTATACCTACCATCCATATTGCACTTGTATCACCATCTCTTCGCCGAACTAGTGCACCTATACAATTTACCATTGTATTGGGTGTGTTGGGGACACAAGAGACTCTTTGTTATTTGGTTGCAGGGTTGCTTGAGAGAGACCATCTTCATCCTCACGCCTCCTACGGATTGATAAACCTTAGGTCATCCACTTGAGGGAAATTTGCTACTGTCCTACAAACCTGTGCACTTGCAGGCCCAACAACGTCTACAAGAAGAAGGTTGTGTAGTAGACATCAACTGGCTGTCACCCACCTCAGTTGGAGAGATCCGCAGTTTTCTAGGACTCGCGGGATATTACCGGAGATTTATTGAGAATTTTTCTAAGATTGCGAAGCCTATGACGGAGTTGTTGAAGAAGGACACCAAGTTCAAATGGACGGATGAATGTGAGGCAAGTTTTTAGGAGATGAAGAAATGTTTGGTTACAACCCCAGTGCTAATTCTACCAGATATACGCAAGAATTTCCAAGTATATTGTAATGCATCTCGCTTAGGACTTGGAGGTGTACTTATGCAAGACAGAAGAGTTGTTTCATATGCCTCTCGTAAACTTCGACCGCATGAGTTGAATTATGCCACGCAAAATTTGGAGTTAGCAGCCGTAGTGCATGCACTCAAGACCTAGAGACATTTTCTTATTGGAAACCGTTGTGATGTGTACACAGATCATAAGAGTTTGAAGTACACACAGAAGGAGCTAAATCTCAGGCAAAGGAGATGGTTGGAGCTTATAAAGGATTATGATATGAAGCTGCATTATGACCCAGGGAAGGACAATGTCGTAGCGGACGCATTGAGCCGGAAGAGTTATGCCAATACACTCGTAAGCGGAGGATTGCCAGAGTTAGCCGAGCATCTCAGGGAGCTTCGTTTGGAGATAGTCCCTACAGGTTTTGTCGGAGCAATGGAGGTTCAGTCAACATTATTGGGAAAGATTTGAGAAGCTCAGAAGGATGACAAGGAAATTGCCGAGATAAAGGAGAGGATGAGCAAGGGAAAAGCCAAAGGTTTTCGTGAGGATGAGCACGACACCTTGTGGTTTGAGGATCATGTTTATGTGCCCAATAATGTAGAGATCAGGAAGCTGGTACTATAGGAAGCTCATGACTGGCCATACTCGATACACCCCGAAAACACCAAGATGTATTTGTATTTGAAGGAGCGTTTCTGGTGGACTGGTATGAAGAAGGATATTGCCGAGTATGTAGCCGTATGTGATGTATGTCAGAGAGTGAAGGCAGAACATCAGAAGCCAGCAGGATTATTGCAACCTATGCCGATACCCAAATGGAAGTGGGATAAGCTTGGCATGGATTTTATCACCGGATTACCCAGGACTCGATCGGGATATGATTCTATCTGGGTAGTAGTGGATCGTTTGACCAAAGTTGCTCACTTTATCCCAGTGAAGACCACCTACACAAGTGCAAAGTTGGCCAAGATATATATGACCCGGATCGTATGTCTGCACGGAGTTCCGAGGACCATCGTATCAGATAGAGGAACGCAGTTTACTTCAAAGTTTTGGCACCAGCTGCACCAGACTTTGGGGAGTAGGCTAGAGTTTAGTACAGCCTTTCATCCGCAGGCAGATGGACAGACCGAGAAAGCCAATCAGATTCTGGAGGACATGTTGAGAGTTTGTGCGCTAGATTATGGATCTAGTTGGGATGACAACTTTCCCTACACGGAGTTCTCATACAACAATAGCTACCAGGCCGGTTTGAAGATGGCACCTTTCGAAGCCTTGTATGGAAGGAGGTGCAGGACACCGTTGATGTGGGATGAAGTTGGAGACCGTCAGTTGTTTGGACCAGATTTGCTCAAATAATCAAAAGAGAAGGTTAAGCTGATTCGAGACAGACTAAAGGTAGATCAGTCCAGGCAGAAGAGTTATGCAGACTCAAAACTTAGGGAGGTAGTCTATGAAATCGAATATAGAACATATCTCCGTGTATCACCACTGCGAGGAGTTAAATGCTTTGGAGTTAACGGAAAGTTAGCCCCGAGATTTATAGGACTATACCGAGTTTTGGAACGTACGGGAGAAGTGGCCTACAAGTTGGAGTTACCCGAAGGACTGTCAGGAGTTCCTGATGTGTTTCACGTTTCCAAGTTGAAGAAGTGCCATCGATATTCCTCTGAGAGATACAGTGCCCCTGGAAGCAATTCAGTTGGATAGTGATCTGACCTACAAGGAGAAACCAGTCAAGATTCTCGAGTTTGCCAGCCGAGTTACTCGCAGCAAGGTTATCAAGTTTGCAAAGTTCAGTGGAGCCACCATACCGAGGATGAAGCCACCTGGGAACGAGAGGATGATCTACGCAAAGACCACCCACACCTATTTTAGCCAACACGAATCTCAAGGATGAGATTCATCTTAAGGGGGGTAGGTTTGTAACATCCTAAATTTTCAACTTGGAATGTTATACATAGGTCATCATATGCATATCATATTTTATTTGCATTTTGGGTTTGATCCTAGAAAATCCTGAGCAACTCAAGGACCCACGGAAAGAGTTGGGGATTTCACGATTTTCATATTTGATTTTCTCAAATATTGAAACGGGGGATCATTTTGATTTTCATTATTTTTCTCTTCAAAAATATTTCATAATTAAAATATATGAGAGGACATAATATGACTTATCCAAAATAAATGAAATATTGGATGAGAAACATTAAATCAAATAAATAATTTAATTTGGATTTTATTGCTATTTTATTTAAATTAGAAAAATATGCATTTTCCAAAAATTGCATTCTAGGCTAACAAAATGTTCACTTTGTTCTAAATATTTCATTTAGACCGTGAAAATTGTTTTTAGCATTTTTAGATTTTTTTTTCTTTATTTAGTATTTTTCCTGACGGAACTATTTAAATAAAACGCGCGCCCGACTGGGCCAATGGCCTAGCTCCGCCCCTGTCTCCCGCTCGCGCGCGGAGTCCACGCCGCCGCCACCATGGACGTGTTCGTCCCGGACACGCTGCCGTCATCCCTTCCCCAAGCACCTCGAGCCCCCCCTCCTATTTATACCCCGCCGCCGCCTCTCCTCCCCATCCAACGCTGCCGCCGCCTACGCCGCTCGCGCCTCCCGCTGCCGCCGCTCCACCGCACCGCCGCCCCTCGCCGCCCCGCTGCCTAGCCGCGCAGCCGCACGCCACCGGAGTCCCGCCGGAGCCGCCGCCACCGATTCGATCTGTTTCGACGCGATCTATTTTTTGGTTTTTAGGTAAAACCGCCGGTTTTTTTAAACCCTAGATGCGTTTTTTCCGGTTCTCGTCGGTTTATTTTGTTTAGCGGACGTTCGTCCGTTCGTAAGTTTTAACGAACGTTGTTTGCCGGTTAGGTTCAGACAGCGAACATTCGTTCGTTAGTCTTTTCTTTTCATTTAATTTTTAGCCAGGGACCTATCCATGAATATTTTTATCGCAGATTAGCCCCTGATCTTCAAACCCTCGTAACTTTTCAACCGTTTGTCCAAATCCAGTGAAACCAACGCCAAAATCTTCATCTCGAGTCCCTCTTTCTGTTTAATCAACTTGAAAAAGGTTTTGACAATTTAAAATTTTGGTTTCAAGCAGATTTGAATTTGAAGTTCTTTTCACCGTAATTTCTCTTCCGTAGCTCCGATTCGATTGTTTCTTTTTGCAAATCGAATCTCTTCAGTTGAGTTTTCAGATTCAATCTTCTTATTTGAGATTTACCTGTGCATCTTAGCTTGAGTGATTATGTATGCTATTGTTTGTTTGTGACAGAATTCCCGGAGTGCGAAGCGTGCTACTATGAGTCTCTAGGGTTTGCAGATCGTTAGCAAGGAAAGTAACACATTGATCATACTCTTTTCATACCCAGTTTTTATGCATTAGTTACAATCCTCAGACACTGCATGATTAGGATGTGATTAACTTGTGGGTATTTGGAAGTAGATGATGAGGTAGAACCTATTACCTGTTTTATTATCAAACCCTTGGGAGTTACTTCTACGTTATGCTTATTTTGCCATGCTATGCTCGTAGACGTGGATTGGGTTTGAGTGTATCCATGACAGATGTGAGATTGTTAATTAATGGTTCAACTTAAGGTGAAAACTTTAATACACATCTGGGTGGATTGTTGGTTTTGGCACCTCGGGTTATACCAATGTTGTCCTAGGATATCCCGGGGTTATACCATGTGATCCTCCTATGGTCCGCCACCCAGGCTCAGAGGGATCATAAGATTGTTCATGCTAGAAATTTCCGTGTGCAGCCACAAGTTATTATGGGCTCTAGAATAGTTGAGTATATTGAATGACCTCTTCCAGTGGTTGGCTAGCAGATGTAGGGGATGTCGGTTGGTACTGTCTACCCGGGGTTAGAGTTAATGCTTCTGAAAGACTGTGTCTCGGTCATCCATTTCTCAAACACCTTGAAGTGCGGGAAATCCGACGTAGGAGATCGAGCCTTGTGGGGAAAAGTGCGCAAACCTCTTCAGAGTGTATAAACTAATCATGGTTAGCTGTGTCCCCGGTTATGGACATCTCGAGTATCTGGTTCTTGGATTATCATGTTGATCTCATTACTCTAATTTAATATGTTGGGTTGATAACTACTTTTAATTGGGGTTGACACAGGGGTATATACCTTCTCAATGTTTCAACTACCATGATAGTTAAATAAAATATATTCCTTTGTTGTAGGGAAAAATTGGCTTTTCGCAAAACATTGTGACCATAGAGCCTCCACCAGCCATATATGCGTGTAGTGATAGCTTTTATCCTGCTCATTGCTCTACTGTGTTACATTGCTAGCATATTCCATGTGCTGACCCGTTACGGGCTGCAACATATCATGTTGCAGACTTTTCAGACGAAGAGTAAGGTGCGCTAGGTCGTTTGTCGTGCACTCAGCTATGCCATTGGAGTTGATGGACTCACTTTATCTTCCAAGCCTTCTGCTGTTATCTTATTTAGATGGCCTTAAGCCATATTTATTGTAATAAGTTCTCTTTTGATACATTCGATGTAATAAGTGTGTGATTGCTACTCTATTATAAATCCTTCAAGTACTGTGTGTGTCAGAATTACCGATCCAGGGATGGCACTGAAGCACAAAGATTCGACCGTTTGAGGTCGGATCGCTACACCCCTGAAGAATAACATCATGAAGTCGATGGAGGAGCGCCAACATTGTTGGGGTCAGTTGTTGAAGGAGGGCCTGCCGCAGTGTCGTCCAAATCTTCATGCTCATCAGTATCGCGTGGTGAAGAATATGAGCTGGCCACCATGGAAGGAACTTTGACTTTCTTGAATTTCTTCGCTAGTGGTTGAGACCAGTCAAAGTCCTGCTTGAGACCCATTTGCTTTAGACCTTCTTCAACATAAAGATGACACAGAACAGCCCAGGTGCAATTGAATACTTCATGGAGGTAGAAGTGGTTCTTCTTCACTACATTGTGTATAGCAGTCATGTTGTGAAGAATGGAACCAAACTGATGCTTAACCCATTTGTGGTTGCGATCGACCTTCTGGTGAAGGCTGAGGAGAAGCTCACGATCAGTCATCACCCTTAGAGCTATGCCTTGAGGATTTTGCTTTGAGGCATTGGTGGCAGAGTCATGAGTGGCAGAGTCATCATCGGTGGAGTAAGATGCAGCTTTGCAGAACTGACCATCCAATGGACGAATGCCTTCATCAATAACAGCAGTGGCCTCGCCCTTCTCATCAGCTGAGGAAAATGTCTACTTGAGGACTTCTATTGGGGCTAGTAGCTGAGGTGATTCTGAAAGTCAGCCTTATAATTCATTAAAGTCCTTGATCTGAGGAATCTCATAATCCAGGGAGCGTAAGGCTTCAACTCAAAAGGCGACAATGCAACATTGGCCAGAGTCCTCATGAAGAAATCATGGTAGTTGATTGGAACTCCATGGATCATGTTGAATAGCAGATTATTCATGATACCAACGACCTCTTCTTCATTAGAGTTGTGGCCCTTGATTGGAGTCAAAGTCTCGGTCAAGATGCAATAGACAGTCCCTAACACATACAGAAATTCCTTCACGAGGAATTTGGTCCTTGGTGCTTGACCGGGCTTCAGAGGCTTCATCAACACTTGCATATAGTGGTCAGTAAGTTCAGGTTCATGATAGATACAACGTGCACCTTCAGGGGGAGAACTGACAGGCAGGGCATGAAGCAATTAAGAGGCCGGTGCTTTGAAGTGAGTTTTTTGTGTCATCCAGTCCAACAACCAAGAGTTCACATCTTCAGCATTTCCTGTGATGTGCAGAGTTGCATAGAACTGAAGAATTAGTTCTTCATTCCGATCACATATATCTGTGCAGATGTTGAGCAGTCCAGCATTGTGAAGAACACTGAGGACTGGCGTGAAGCAAGGCAGTGATTCCATGTCCACGTGAGGAATATGCTCATGGTCGAAGACTTTGTCCTTATTGAAAAGTAGTGAAGAATAGAAGTTTGCTTGACTAGCAGTCCGGAAACGCTTCCTTCACAGATGAGCAGAGTCATAAGGATTGTAATCTTTGAAGAATACATGCTCATGGAAGAAATCATCAGCCTTGAAGGTTTGCTTCTTGGAGAAGGGATTATTCGGCTTGCGCAGAGGAGTGTCCGTCGAAATCACACTACTAGGAAAAAGCCTACTAATGGCGCACTGGTTTTGCCTACTAATGGCGCATTACCAGTGCGCCATTAGTAGCACGCCACTAGTATATCTTACTAATGGCGCACCTTTGGTGCGCCATTAGTATCTGGTATACTAACGGCGCACCTACTAGTGCGCCATTAGTATGTAACAGCATGCGCCATTAGTGTGCCTCCCGGGGGGCCATACGTAAGCATGGCTTTGTCATACTAATGGCGCATTCTCCTCTGATGCGCCATTAGTATCCTTTGGCATACTAATGGCGCACCTAGTGGTGATGCGCCATTAGTATGAATATTTGGTTTATTTTTTTCCTTTTCTGATTTTTGCGCAGGTTACAAAATATATTATTAGACAGAATATTAAATATATTATTAGACAGAATATAGACAGCAGCACACAGCAACATCAGATTCATCGAATACAATAGAAGATTAGTCTCCGAATACAATTCATCATATTAGTCTCCGAATTCAAAAGACCGAACAAAGATAAAACATTACAAGTCTCAAGACCGCGAGTATCGAGTTTGTCTTCACATTACAAGTCGATATCGATCATCTAAACTACCATCACATAGAAGAGAGCTGTGGTCATCACAATGAGCATCATCGCGATCAAACTGGTCTTCATCCGGTTCCTCCAACGCTCCCTCCTCTCTCCCACTAGATAGCGTGCGTATCTAGATTCGGGCTCCGCCCTAGTGGTGTACCCTTTGTTACTGTTACCGCTGAAACGGTGAACCTGTCTCCGACAGTCCTCCCAGTCATCGTAGACTCCGGGAACCTTACCCTTGTACACGACATACGACGGCATCTCTATGCACAAGCCAAACAACAGGCAATACATAAGCAATATGTAAGTATGCAACAAAAGGATCGAAAGAGAAAAGCAAGACATTAATAGCACGATTCATAGTCCTACTAATAAATAGCATCGATTACATCTAGGTTGAACAACTGTCCAAACCAAAGAGACATACGAATTCATTAAAGTTTAATTACAACATGAGCCAATCAATGTTTCAGAACTACACATCACTACTTTCGACTCGACTCATCGGACAGGAGCGTGGGTGAAGCCGCCGTCTGTCATGATGGTCATGAAATCACGGTCGTTGTCACCCTGCATTTGTAGCGTTTCATCTATCTCACTGTTGGACGGTTGATATCTGAGGAAGAACTGCCCCGCGGTATGAAGGACATCTTGATGGATGATGTCCGCAAACTCCGACTGGATGCGAAAGAATTCTTGTCTGAGGTCCGCGTCCTGGACTGCCGACAAGCTCGCGGCCCAATCTTTGAGATTATCTGGTCGCAGAAGGTGATGATGGTCCCTTACGATCGCCCGCATGTGATGGAGGGCGTAGTAGGCATCCTTCTGACCGCCAGGCGGCTGCTTGACGCAGCAGAACTTCGTATTGTGTGAGAACATGTGCTTGCCGTACATACGAACTGGCCTGGTGAAGGTGCCTCCAGATTTGGCGTAGCCGGGGAGAACATCAACTTTCTTGACATTTGTGTAGTCTATCTTGGAGTTACGGTTCGGGTCGAAATACGTGGCCATGGAATATTTCGGGCTTAAGAGGATGAGTGTGCAATGTGTGTCACTGCACAGAACATGAAATGTTAGAAAAAAAAAGAACGATCGAAATCTAAGAAATCATATGTTACGTTGCGGTTAAGGGATGACTTTCTCGGGAAAGTAAGCCACAAGGAAGTTACCCTTATCTGCGTTTGCCAGAATGACGCCTTCGAGGTGTGAACTCGCAACTTGGAGGTCCCCAGCGCTGCTCAAGTGCTTGGCACGCATGTAGAAGGGGTCGACTATCACGATGTCCGGGGTCTTGTCTCTAATGATCCGCATCTGCATGCTCAGCGAAAACAGCCGAACGAAGGTGTAGTGCAGCGGATGAAGGTTAAACATAGCAAAGATGTCATCAAACCGCAGGACGATCGTACCCACGATGTCGCCATCCACAAAGCCCTTGCTCTCTGGCACCTTGGCCACGAAAACCGGGTATGCCACATCCTTCTCTCTATGACGCCGCTTCTCCAGAGTAAGAACACTGTCGTGCAGACTCCGCATAGCACCGGTTGCAGCATTCAGCATATTTGGCGGTAGCATCGCCCTACCCGCCACATGCACCCTCCTCTAGATATCCTTAGGTGAAGGTGGCCCGTCCTGAGCACGGATCGAACTCGGTGCCGGCTGGCTCGCACCGGCGCCCTTGTTAGTCTTTCGTTTCTGTCCCTTCTTCTTGATCTCCTGTAATGGGACCGAGTTCTGCTCACAGACCTCCTTCTTCAGCGTGTTGGGGCTGATAATATTTCGCACCTCAGCTACATGAGGCTCGGTGAAGGCGGGAGCTGGAGGCGTGTCCTGAGAACTGAACACCAGACGACGGCTGTTGCAATTGGATTTCTCCGCCGTACCAGCTAGATCGCGGTCGTCTTGGTTGGGTTCTTGAGAAATAGACCCGCAGAACTCGTTAGCGTACCCATGTTCGGCAAAGTACTTATCAACTTTGGTAAATGCACCGTCGTCGTTGTCGTCGCCGTCCGGATCCTGTGCCATAGGGCTGTCCGGATCCTGTGCCATAGGGATGTCCGGAAGGTCCGGTAGCGTTGCGGCATTCTTGCCATGGCTTGGCGCCGGCACGACTAGCGGTCTTGTCTGTGGGGTGGTGACCCCCGCCCCCAAACGAATCTGGCTCTTCGGCCAAAGGAGGGGCCAGTTTACGCAGGTGCTGAGGGTCATCTCATCTTCTTCGTCGGCCCCAGCGGGTCGAATCAGAGGTAACAGCTCGTCGCAGCCTGGCAGCACCCGAACCACTTCAACCCTATACATTGTGGGTGGCATCGAATTACCGTGGAACATGGGGTGCCCGGTTGAACGATTCTGCCCTTGGCGACATCGACCAACTCGGCGCCCACGAAGTGCAGAAGAGTGCAAGGAACGTCGGTGGTGCCCTGCGAAAACATGTACAGGGCGTCAGGGATGCCCAATCAAAGGCAAGGAGATGAAGTCATCGGCCGAGAGGCTTAGTTACCGTGATGCCGTCGAGCTCGGCTAATGTCGAGGCACCGCCAACGGCGGGCATGCAACTAACGGAGGGGGCGCTTGCTGGCGAGGTGCCGGCTGGCGTACCCCTGGGTGCATTAAGCTCCAATGCCCGTGCCGGCGCCGGAGACACGAATACCGCCTCCGCCGGAGACACCAATGTTGGAAATATGCCCTAGAGGCAATAATAAATTAGTTATTATTATATTTCCTTGTTCATGATAATCGTTTATTATCCATGCTATAATTGTATTGATAGGAAACTCAGATACATGTGTGGATACATAGACAACACCATGTCCCTAGTAAGCCTCTAGTTGACTAGCTCGTTGATCAATAGATGGCTACGGTTTCCTGACCATGGACATTGGATGTCGTTGATAACGGGATCACATCATTAGGAGAATGATGTGATGGACAAGACCCAATCCTAAGCCTAGCACAAGATCATGTAGTTCGTATGCTGAAGCTCTTCTAATGTCAAGTATCATTTCCTTAGACCATGAGATTGTGCAACTCCCGGATACCGTAGGAGTGCTTTGGGTGTACCAAATGTCACAACGTAACTGGGTGACTATAAAGGTACACTACGGGTATCTCTGAAAGTGTCTGTTGGGTTGGCATGAATCGAGACTGGGATTTGTCACTCCGTGTAAGCGGAGAGGTATCTCTGGGCCCACTCGGTAGGACATCATCATAATGTGCACAATGTGATCAAGGAGTTGATCACGGGATGATGTGTTACGGAACGAGTAAAGAGACTTGCCGGTAACGAGATTGAACAAGGTATCGGGATACCGACAATCGAATCTCGGGCAAGTATCGTACCGATAGACAAAGGGAATTGTATACGGGATTGATTAAGTCCTTGACATCGTGGTTGATCCGATGAGATCATCGTGGAATATGTGGGGGCCATCATGGGTATCCAGATCCCGCTGCTGGTTATTGACCGGAGAACGTCTCGGTCATGTCTGCATGTCTCCCGAACCCGTAGGGTGTACACACTTAAGGTTCGATGACGCTAGGGTTATAAAGGAAGCTTGTATGTGGTTACCGAATGTTGTTCGGAGTCCCGGATGAGATCCCGGACGTCACGAGGAGTTCCGGAATGGTCCGGAGGTAAAGATTTATATATGGGAAGTCCTATTTTGGTTACCGGAAGAGTTTCGGGGTTTATCGGTAATGTACCGGGACCACCGGGAGGGTCCCCGGGGTCCACCAAGTGGGCCCACCTGCCATGGGGGGCCACATGGGCTGTAGGGAATGCTCCTTGGTCTACATGGGCCAAGGGCACCAGCCCCACTAAGGCCCATGCGCCTAGAAGGGAGAGGGGGCAAACCCTAAGTGTAGATGGGCCCTAAGGCCCATATACCCTGCGCCTCCCTCTCCTCCCCCTTGTGGCCGCCACCCCTTGGCCATCTAGGGCTGCCGCCCTCCTAGGGGTGGGAACCCTAGAGGGGGCGCAGCCCCTCCCTTCCCCTATATATATGAGGCCTAGGGCTGCCCCAAAACACACGTGATTTGATCTCTGGTTGGTGCAGCCCTGCATCTCTCTCTCCCTCCTCTTCTGTGGTGCTTGGCGAAGCCCTGCAGGATTGCCACGCTCCTCCACCACCACCATGCCGTTGTGCTGCTACTGGATGGAGTCTTCCTCAACCTCTCCCTCTCTCCTTGCTGGATCAAGGCATGGGAGATGTCACCCGGCTGTACGTGTGTTGAACGCGGAGGTGCCGTGCGTTCGGCACTTGGTCATCGGTGATTTGAATCACGACGAGTACGACTCCATCAACCCCGTTCACTTGAACGCTTCCGCTTAGCGATCTACAAGGGTATGTAGATGCACTCTCCTTCCCCTCATTGCTGGTCTCTCCATAGATAGATCTTGGTGACACGTAGGAAAATTTTGAATTTCTGCTACGTTCCCCAACAACCAATGGCGCCGCCGCCGGAGACACCAATGGCGCCGCCTGCGCGCTGTGCGAGTTGCTGGCCGTGAAGCTGGGAACCGGGGGAGGCCCCTGTTGGCCGCCCGCAATCCACGTCGTCAGCCCATGAATCAACGTAGGCACCATGGCGTTGAGCGTCGTTCCAAGTTGTTGTTGCACTTGCTCTTGGACAAGCTCCGGAATCCGCGCCACTTGTGCCTTGAGTTCTTCAACCTCGCGCGTCTGGCTTTCCGTGCTGGTCTTTTTCTCCTTCAGCACACCAGCGGTATAGTATGACCCCCATTTTGTGGACAAGCCTTTGCCGGCCACACGACCAGCTGACGTCGGCTTAGTGAGCTTATCCTTGTTTTTCATTACGTTCAACGCCCTATTTACAGGGGTGCCGAAAGGGGAGCTCTGAGACGACCCTGCGCTACTTCTTTCATTGTCCTGCGAAAGGAACGTGAACCATTTAGAAATATTGGGGATTAATTAGAGTGCCACCATATGGAGCTAATTACGTGGGGGTGTATTCCTTACCAGAAGAAGCTCAAGCGCCCTGGTCTTCGGATCCGTGGTAAGCTCCTTTGTTATCGGGTCCTCCTTGTACCGGGCCCTGACATAGTTCCTGGTCTGCTTGTCACCGCTGTATTTCTCGAAGCGGGGCGGTAGGCCTTGCTCGGCACGCTCCGCGTCCTCCTTGTCCCATATAGGCTCCGCCACTCTGTAACCGCCGGGATCGAGTTTGTGTTCCCCTAAGTTCAACTCCCGCATTTCTTTCCCCCACTGACTTGATTCGGAGGTTGCGGGGCTCTCGCAATTGATCTTGAACTCCTTGTAGTCATCTTCGCTCATCAAAGGATATTTTGCCTTGATCTTGTCATAACTATCACCTTTATCAATCATTCTCTTCACCGCGCTTCTCCAAGTAGACAGGGCCGGGCTCATCTTTGTGAGAGCGGCACTGTTCACTTTATTCCCTGAGAGGCGTGTGTTTTCAAATTCAGCGGGGAACTTGTATCGTTCGTGCAGCTTCGTGAAGAGGAGGTTGCGCAAATTCCCTCGGTCCTTATGCCTAAGGTTCTCGGTGTTGATCGAGACGGTGCTCCGGAGAATGCACCCGAGCTGAAGTGAGTACCCCTTGACTATATGTTTGGGCTCCGTTGGATTCCCGTCGGAGTCCACTTGAGTGAATTCCTCCTTGAGGGCGCGGAGCACATTCGGGCGCCGGTCCTTCCTTTGCTTCTTCGGTTGGCTGCCATCTGTGTGTGCGCCGCCATCATCAGTGGTGGCATCCTCGGCGGAACCATCAGTGGTGTCATCCCCGACGCCACTAGGGGTTGTGTAACGAGGATCGGTGTCTTCCGCGGCGTCCTCATAGCGGTGAGGTTGTTCCTCCATCTCCTGGGACAGCTCCCAGAATGGCTTGCCGCCCGAACCACCGGCCTCATCGTTGTGGGCCATGTTTCGCTCTAAATAGGAAAAAAGTTTGGTCAAAAAGTTGGTTATTGTTAAGGAACAAGATCATGGTCTCATCATTTAGGGTTTGTCGACACCGAGGCACCCTATGTCACAGCCCTATAATTGTTTGCAACTAGTGGCATTGCATCCATGCGTCCTGTTTAAATTTCATGAAACTTGAAATGGGGATTGTTGAAACCCTAGCACCAAATGAATTCAACTAGGTTCAAACTTAAATATTTTCAATGATCCCAAAATACCCTTTAGAAATGTTCATCATTTTTGAATTGGTCCAGCACCTTTGACAAAAATGATGCACATATTTTTAGGCCATTTTGGATTTCTGAATTAATTCATATTGTATTTGCATTTGGGCATTTAATTGCTATAAAATATTTTAAATGCTCAAATAGTCATAAACTAAAATGTTTACTGTTGGATATATTATAAACAGTAGCCATGATTAGTTTTATGATTTTTGGAAATGATCTGGTATTTTAATTAAAGCCCTAAAGTTACAGAAGAAATAGAAAACTAAAACAGAATAAAAGCAGTGAGAGAGAAGCCCACCTGGACCTTACCTGGCGGCCCAAGTGGCTGGCCCAGCCCAGCAGGCCCCTCCCCCTGTCGTCTTCCTCCTTGCCAGGAGGATGGGCGCGTGGCCGACGCGCATGGCCACCGCACGCCACCTCCTGCTTGCCGCCGAGGGCCTGGGTGCCTGTGGCGTTGCCACGCAGACCCCCTGGACCCCCCTCGACTACTCCCCTCTCTCCCTGCCTCGCTCTCTCTCGCTCTCTCTCCCAAAGCCGAGCGGAGCCATCGCCGCCGCTCGTCGTTGCCGTGTCCACCGCCTCCCCCTCGCTTACCGGACCAGTCCAAGAGCTCCGCCACATCGTCCCCGACCTCTTCGCCAAGTCAAGCAAGCCGGGACGCACCGCAGCACCGCCATCGCCGTCTTCTTCAACCTCGGTCCGCCGAGATCGCCGGCAACCGTGCGCCCGCTCCGTTGCTTCCCCGAGCTCCCCAAGACCACCGCTGCACTCCCCGTGAGCTTCTCCTTCGATCCCCACTTCCCCCTTGCTCGTTTGCGCCGTGTAGTCGCCGCCCTCTTCGAGCCCGAGAGCATCTCGCCACCGGCCATGGCGTAGACGTGGCCACAGCCGCGCAAGCTCGCAACCGAGCGCTTCACCGCACTCGCTGTGTCCCCAGGAGCCCACAGCACCCCTCCGCACCTCCTGCTGTGCCTCCTAGCGACGACCCCGAGCTCGCCCAAGCTCCGGCGGCCGCCAACGTTGTCGCCGGCATCTATTCCGACCACCCCGAGCCCAAACACCACCACCACTCGACGCGACAGCCCCCCAGCTTCACGTAGATACTCCCCGCGCGCCAAATAGGGCCCTGCAGCGAAATCCCGACTCCCTCCGCCACGGATTTAGTCGCCGGCGGCTAAACGCCGGTAGCCGACGTGGCCGTCATTAGCGGTTAAACATCCCACTAACCAACCCCTCTAGAGCCACTACCATGTGGGCCCAAGTGCCTAATTAGTTAGTTAATTACCCTGTTAGATTAGCACCGATCTCAGGAGGGCCCCACCTGTCATTTTGACTTTGCCACGTCACACGTTGACCGACCCCACACGTCAGTGTTGACCCGGCTGACGTGGCAGTTGACTAGGCCCACCTGTCATCCACCCAAACCAGCCTGTGTCACTGACGTGTGGATCCCACACGTCAGGGTTGACCTGGACCCGCCTGTTGACCTGCTGAGGTCAGCATGACCTAATGCTGACGCAATAACTCATTTTCTGGGATTTATTTTAATTCAGGAAATTTCAGAAAATATCCTAAACTTCTAAAAATCATATAAAATCAACCGTAACTCCAAATGAAATAAATTATATATGAAAAATTATCAAAAAAATTCAAGGAATCTGTTTATGGCATTTGCATGCATATTTGAACAACCTAGGGTTGCTGTTCAGGGCAATTTGCATAATTGACATTTAAATAAGCACATATGGAGTTTGAATTTGAACCCTTGGTTCAAAACAACTTCATTTAATATGGTTGCTAGTTGCATTAGCTCAGTCAACAGCATATTGCCATGATATTATCATGCATCATAATTGTTGCATTGCATTGGTTGTGTTTCTCCTTTGTTTGCCGGTGACTGTCCCCTCTCAGTAGACGACGCTCCGACGATTGTTCGATGACACCGATGAAGAACTATAATATCTTTAGAAGTGCCAGGCAAGCAAAACCCCCTTGTTCAGTTCGATACAATCCCACTCTCTCGCTCCTGCTCTCTTTTACTGCATCAGGACAACAACGATTCAACTGTTACTTGCTGCGGTAGTTGAACCCCATATCCTCTGGATGACCTGTCATTGCCACAGTAAATAGATGAAACCCACTAGCATGAGTAGGAGTTGTTTGAGCCTTGATGTGCCTACTCATTCATGCCTGTTGTCGTGCCTACTACTGCTTAGAGTTGAGTCGGGTCTGATTCATCGGGAATGAATTGGAAGGGTTATGAATATGTCCTACTGTGTGTGAGCTAAGTGTGTGAATACGATTTGGTAAAGGTAGCGGTGAGAGGCCATGTAGGAGTACATGGTGGGTTGTCTCATTGCAGCCGTCCTCAGGAACTGAGTTCTGTGTTTGTGATCCATGAAACAGGTACTACCACGCATTGGGCGTGAAACCAATGGACCCTCTCGGCTTCTTGATCACGCTTGTCCTCTGTCCAGGAGTTGCAAGTAGTTTCTGGTGTTTGTAGTATGCTGGGGGCCGCACGCAGCGCTGACCGTAGGGGTGGGCTGTGTTGCGGTAGGCACATGGCCCGGTGTACCGATTCGCCTGTTTGGTGTCTCGGGAACCCTGCACACATCGTTCGGAGCCGTTAGTGGAATCCTCGGCCGGACTCCTTGCGGATGGAACCCGAATAGGCGATAAACCTGGACTACGGACTCGTGTGTTTAGGTAGGCCGTGGCCGACACCCTCGCTGGGCTTCCGCTTGAAGGTTGCCGAGTACATGTCGTGTAAACGGCGATAAGTGGTGAGAGCGTGTGTGAAGAAGTACACCCCTGCAGGGTTAACATCATCTATTCGAATAGCCGTGTCCGCGGTAATGGACTTCTGGGTTGCCTATAACAGTTCATAGACAAGTGAAAGTGGATACTCTAAAACTCGCAAGATAAGCGTGAGTGATATGATGTGTTACATGCTAGATCGGTGTGACTTAGGATCGGGGTCGTGACAGCGTTGGTATCAGAGCCTGACTGCCTGTAGGATTACCAAGCCAAACTGGTCCAAGTTGAGTCTAGAAATGCTTTAGTTATATAGGGGAATTGATTGTGGGAAGGGAACATAAGGCTCTTTCTACTCCTTATACCTCATGGCCCTCTGATCTGAGTCAACCTATTCTCTTCTACGGGGGTTAAGAACTAGGCTTCTCTTCTATCTCTCAGGATGACGTGTTACTAAACCGTAGTTGCCTAGGATTGTTGAGTTTAAGCCCTAGTTCTGTTTCTACTACTTCCATGTGTTCTTAGTTGATCGCAGACCATTGATATTGTGATGTTGAGTGGTTATGCCACCATTTTGCAGGATGTCTCAAATCATTTTGAGCATTTACAGCCGCTATGCTGTCCGAGTCATCCCAGGTTTCTAATAGTCTGATGCATTTGCAAATCCTTTCTTTCCATTTCCGATGTCTTTTTGGCCAGATTAAGCACACTACTCGGTCTGTGAGGTACTCCGTTGCCTCGGCATATATGTTGGAGCTACTATTATGACTCTAGGTGCCTTATGAAACCATCTAGTAATCTATCCATGTTTTGTGTTCCCAGTGTGATGATTCTGGCCACCATTCTCGAAAGCATCCCGTGATACCATTTAGTAATAGGTATTCTACTCCTGGGTTTTCAAACCCGAGATTCACCCTACTTCATGTTGTTAGTATTTGCTAGTTCCCTTAAGATATTAGTAACCTTGCGACAGTCCTCGAGGTCCATGGTAGTTCCTTCTTCCAAATACCACGAACCGCTTATGGCAGAAGTTCTTTGAACCAAAGGATCACAACCAGAGTGCTCTTGATGAGTTCTCCATTCTTCATTGTGAATCTGCCAGACCTACCTTTCTGCATGGGTTGTCCGGAAGAAATGTTGAGCTTTGCTCGACATACTAAGCTATGCATGCACAACTTAGAAAATTATATGTTCCCTGAGTTGTTCCCTTTAGTTGTATTCCGACCATCCTCTGTCAGTTGATAGCCAAGAGTATGTGTGCATTCGTGTTATCGATGCTTACTATTCTTGTGGTCCGTCGAGCCGTTCTATTTCAGAATGACTAGGAGAAACAAACTCCAGTACCTCATCCATTTCTAGGATTGGGTCAAAGTATCTCGCAGATCAAAATGCCAATCCAGCTTTTGATTCTGTTCTACCCTGAAGTATTACCCACTTTATGTCAGGAATATCATAGGAATTGCACAACCTCTTATGAATTCCTGACGCAGTAATACTTCTTGCCATCATTGTTCATTCCTTGGTTCCGTGTTATTGTAACCGGAATGCCGACAAGTGTACTGTGATGTGCGAAATCAATACTCCTAGCAACTCGTTGCTTGGTAGTAAATGGACAATATTCTCATTCTTAGCATGTTGGTTATTAAATCATCATCCTAGGATTGACCGTGCTACCTAGTCCTTATTTCTGGTGCACTCTTCGATCAAAGAGTTAGGATTATTCAGTCCCTTGCTTAGTTGATCATATCATCTTGCCCTGAAAAGCAAGGTTGTTCTCGAGCTTAGTAACATATCGGTGGTTCGTGATTTGCCTAATATCTTCTCGGAAGTATTACCAGGTTGTCCCCTGACTGTTATGTTGAGCTCGTGATCAAGTTGGTTTTCCTCTAGACCAACCATTCTCCAAGAATCTGTTGTTGGATCTGTTGCCTTGTCAAAACTTAGACTTGAGTATGGGCTATCTTCAAGTCAAATCAGAACCAACGATGTTCGTAATGTTGTCTTACTCGAGGTTGATCCCCCGAGCATACACCACTACATCTTTTGGTCTGACCAATACTATCACATTGTTCACATGATGGTGGAAGTCCAGTGATATGGAAATTCCGATGAGTTGCTATTGAGCCCATCAGCAGCAGCTTGTCTCCTCCATGATTCACGTTGAACATCAACCTAGTGTTGAGAACTTTGTAAGCAATGCCTTCGTGTTCCATTCACGAAGCTTATGCTTGGATGAAAGGAGTGACTTTCTCCAAGTTCACGTGCATTAGGTGTAAGTTGCTGCCATGAATTTGAGAGAGGTTTGCTTTGTTTCTTCTGGAATCATCCCAACTTAGTCACGCATATGTGCAAAGTACTCTATGGTTTGATAGGTTGGCCGCCTCCATTCCGTATGTGTTCCTAGCACACCAAGCCACTGAATGACTTGTTCAAGGAGAAGAAGTTCCTTCTTTAGAAGCATGCCTTATGCAAGGACTTTGATATCCTCGATGATGGTTCCCCACCTGAACTCGATAGTGTTTTATTATAAGACTACTATGTGGCCATTCTTGTCGTGGACAACATGCTCACATGTATGTAGCAGAACCAGCTCATGTTTTGGAGCTTGCCATCGTAGTTCATTTCCCGAGAATCTCGCAACGTCATCTCGTCGATTTGTGTTGCAGACTTTCTTTTCCAGACATGACGTCTGAAATATCCTGTTACCAACCAGATCTGAATCTCAGGCAGATATGATGGTTGGAACATTCCCGGCAGTTGCATATTGTTTCCAGCTTGCACCGCCATTGTGCCATTCTACGTTGGGTCCCATCCATTCTTGATGATAAGCAAAATCATCCATTGCTTTGTCTTCAACAAGATAGTCCACATCATTCATTCTGGTATGGGTATGCCATTCGTTCGAATTCGTTCACACGATCATTTGTGATTGCCTTAGGCTGGTATAAAGAATTTCAATGATCTTTGTATCAAAAGTAATTCTTTTTGCCTCTTAAGGAAACAGTTCAATGAGTCACCTTCCCCAAGGTGCCCCGTTATGGGATCATGGTAATTATCTCCTCGCCACCTTGACACCATCCACCATCTCTCTAAGCGTGGAATTGTTGCCCACCAAATCAAACCTCGTTGTTTGTTCTTCCGTCCCTCTCGATGTGTTTTGTGTCTCAGCTCGAGATTTCCAACACCTCATTCCACGAGTTGATCTTGAATGCTCGATCTTCGAGGAGATCGTTTCCTATAGAGTTTCTTTCTGTCGCCATCGTGTTGGATGAAGATATCAAAAGTGAGGACGTCAAGATCACTATGATGCAATGAAGCTACTTCTTCGAGAAGGGCAAAGGGATCGAGAAGATTGTGATAGCTTGCGCCCCTCTGTCTTCTTACCTCACGTCTTGAATCTCGGGACGAGATTCTTGTTTAGTGGGGGCGAGTTGTCACAGCCCTAGAATTGTTTGCAACTAGTGGCATTGCATCCATGCGTCATGTTTAAATTTCATGAAACTTGAAATGGGGATTGTTGAAACCCTAGCACCAAAATAATTCAACTAGGTTCAAACTTAAATATTTTCAATGATCCCAAAATACCCTTTAGAAATGTTCATCATTTTTGAATTGGTCCAGCACCTTCGACAAACATGATGCACATATTTTTAGGCCATTTTGGATTTCTGAATTAATTCATATTGTATTTAAATTTGGGCATTTAATTGCTATAAAATATTTTAAATGCTCAAATAATCATCAACTAAAATGCTTACTGTTGGATATATTATAAACAGTAGCCATGATTAGTTTTATTATTTTTGGAAATGATCTGGTATTTTAATTAAAGCCCTAAATCTACAGAAGAAATAGAAAACTAAAACAGAATAAAAGCAGAGAGAGAGAAGCCCACCTAGACCTTACCTGGTGGCCCAAGTGGCTGGCCCAGCCCACCAGGCCCCTCCCCCTGTCATCTTCCTCCTTGCTAGGAGGATGGGCGCGTGGCCGACGCGCACGGCCACCGCATGCCACCTCCTGCTTGCCGCCGAGGGCCTGGGTGCCTCTGGCGTTGCCACGCAGACCCCCTGGACCCCCCTCGACTGCTCCCCTCTCTCCCTGCCTCGCTCTCTCTCGCTCTCTCTCCCAAAGCCGAGCGGAGCCATCGCCGCCGCTCGTCGTTGCCGTGTCCACCGCCTCCCCCTCGCTTACCGGACCAGTCCAAGAGCTCCGCCACATCGTCCCCGACCTCTCCGCCAAGTCAAGCAAGCCGGGACGCACCGCAGTACCGCCATCGCCGTCTTCTTCAACCTCGGTCCGCCGAGATCGCTGGCGACCGTGCGCCCGCTCCGTTGCTTCCCCGAGCTCCCCAAGACCACCGCTGCACTCCCCGTGAGCTTCTCCTTCGATCCCCACTTTCCCCCTTGCTTATTTGTGCCGTGTAGTCACTGCCCTCTTCGAGCCCGAGAGCATCTCGCCGCCGGCCAATGGCGTAGCCATGGCCACAGCCGCGCAAAGCTCGCAACCGAAGCGCTTCAACCGCACTCGCTGTGTCCCCAGGAGCCCGTAGCACCCCTCCGCACCTCCTGCTGTGCCTCCTAGCGACGACCCCGAGCTCGCCCAAGCTCCGGCAGCCGCCAACGTCGTCGCCGGCATCTTTTCCGACCACCCCGAGCCCAAACACCCACACCACTCGACCGACGACCCAGGTAGATCCCCCCCGCACGCCAATAGGGCCCGGCAGCGAAATCCCGCCCCTCCCCCGCCGCGGATTTGGTCGCGGCGGCTAAACGCCGGTAGCCGACGTGGCCGTCATTAGCGGTTAAACATCCCACTAACCAACCCCTCTAGAGCCACTGCCATGTGGGCCCAGTGCCTAATTAGTTAGTTAATTACTCTGTTAGATTAGCACCGATCTCAGGAGGGCCCCACCTGTCATTTTGACTTTGCCACGTCACACGTTGACCGACCCCACACGTCAGTGTTGACCCGGCTGACGTGGCAGTTGACTAGGCCCACCTGTCATCCACCCAAACCAGCCTGTGTCACTGACGTGTGGATCCCACACGTGAGGGTTGACCTGGACCCGCCTGTTGACCTGCTGAGGTCAGCATGACCTAATGCTGACGCAATAACTCATTTTCTGCATTTATTTTAATTCAGGAAATTTCACAAAATATCCTAAACTTCTAAAAATAATATAAAATCAATCGTAACCCCAAATGAAATAAATTATATATGAAAAATTACCAGAAAAATTCAAGGAATCTGTTTATGGCATTTGCATGCATGTTTGCACAACCTAGGGTTGCTGTACAGGGCAATTTGCATAATTGACATTTAAATAAGCACATATGGAGTTTGAATTTGAACCCTTGGTTCAAAACAACTTCATTTAATATGGTTGCTAGTTGCATTAGCTCAATCAACAGCATATTGCCTTGATATTATCATGCATCATAATTGTTGCATTGCATTGGTTGTGTTTCTCCTGTGTTTGCTGGTGACTGTCCCTTCTCAATAGACGACGCTCCGACGATTGTTCGATGACACCGATGAAGAACTATAATATCTTCAGAAGTGCCAGGCAAGCAAAACCCCCTTGTTCATTTCGATACAATCCCACTCTCTCGCTCCTGCTCTCTTTTACTGCATTAGGACAACAACGATTCAACTGTTACTTGCTGCGGTAGTTGAACCCCATATCCTCTGCCTGACCTGTCATTGCCACAGTAAATAGATGAAACCCACTGGCATGAGTAGGAGTTGTTTGAGCCTTGATGTGCCTACTCATTCATGCCTGTTGTCGTGCCTGCTACTGCTTAGAGTTGATTCGGGTCTGATTCATCGGGAATGAATTGGAAGGGTTATGAACATGTCCTACTGTGTGTGAGCTAAGTGTGTGAACACGATTTGGTAAAGGTAGCGGTGAGAGGCCATGTAGGAGTACATGGTGGGTTGTCTCATTACAGCCGTCCTCAGGAACTGAGTTCTGTGTTTGTGATCCATGAAACAGTTACTACCACGCATTGGACCCGAAACCAATGGACCCTCTTGGCTTCTTGATCACGCTTGTCCTCTGTCCAGGCGTTGCAAGTAGTTTCTGGTGTTTGTAGTATGCTGGGGGCCGCACTCAGCGCTGACCGTAGGGGTGGGCTATGTTGCGGTAGGCACGTGGCCCGGTGTACCGATTCGCTCGTTTGGTGTCTCGGGAACCCTGCACACATCGTTCGGGGCCGTTAGTGGAAACCTTGGCCGGACTCCCTGCGGATGGAACCCGAATAGGCGATAAACCTGGACTAGGGACTCGTGTGTTTAGGTAGGCCGTGGCCGACACCCTCGCTGGGCTTCCACTTGAAGGTTGCCGAGTACATGTCGTGTAAACGGTGATAAGTGGTGAGAGCGTGTGTGAAGAAGTACACCCCTGCAGGGTTAACATCATCTATTCGAATAGCCGTGTCCGCGGTAATGGACTTCTGGGTTGCCTATAACAGTTCATTGACAAGTGAAAGTGGATACTCTAAAACTCGCAAGATAATTGTGAGTGCTATGGATGGCATTCTCGTAGGGAGACGGGAGCGGATCCATAGTGGTGTGTTGATATGGTGAATATGTGGACTCGTGTGCGCCACCTCAAAAGAGTTACTTGTAGTCGTAGTTCAGGATAGCCACCGTGTCAAAGCTGGCTTGCTGCAGTCAAACTCCACCACCCCCTTTATTGACACTGAGGCATATGTAGCTAGTCTGATGTAAGTCTTGCTTGGTACATTTGTACTCACGTTTGCCTATTTTATGTTTTGCAGAGAGACGTCAGTCTCGCTAGTAGTTCCGTGTGGACTTCGACGTTTAGTTGGTTACCTCAGCTACGATCTTGTGCCCTCGGCAGGATCTGGTAGATGCTCAGGCTTCTCAGCCTTCTTCATTTGTAGTTGTCTTTACTCAGACAAGTTAAGCTTCCGCATGTGCATGTTGCTTGTATGCTCTATATGTTGGGTCATGAGAGCCATGTTTGTAATATCTCGTTCCTCGGATCCTAATGAATAAATACTTTGAGTCGTAGAGTTATGTTGTGATGCCATGTTGTATTTACACATATCGAGCATATTGTGTGTATGATTGAAATGCTTGGTATGTGTGGGATCCGACAATCTAGTTGTTTATCCTTGGCACCCTCTCTTATGGGGAAATGTAGTCTAGTGCTTCCTTGAGCCATAGTAGTCCGCTACAGCCCGGTTCACCGGAGTCCTGCTAGCCCAGCAATACTGCTCAGGACACTTGACTGGCCGGCATGTGTTTCACTTCGTTCCTGTGTCTGTCCCTTCAGGGAAATGTCACGCGGTTACATCCGGAGTCCTGCCTAGCCTGCTATAGCCCGGGTTACCGGAGTCCTGTTAGCCCAGTGCTACAGCCCGGATTCACACGCTAATGACCAACATGCTCGAAGTTGATTCATGTATGCCTGTCCCCATGGGTTAGTGCCGCTTTGGGTTCACGACTTGCCATGTCGGCCCGGGTTCTTTGTCATATGGATGCTAGCGACATTGTCATATACATGAGCCAAAAGGCGCAAACGGTCCCGGGCCAGGTAAGGTGGCACCCGTGGGAATACCGTGCGTGAGGCCGCAAAGTGATATGATGTGTTACATGCTAGATCGGTGTGACTTAGGATCGGGGTCCTGACAGCGTTGGTATCAGAGCCTGACCGCCTGTAGGATTACCAAGCCAAACTGGTCGAAGTTGAGTCTAGAAATGCTTTAGTTATATCGGGGAATTGATTGTGGGAAGGGAACATAAGGCTCTTTTTACTCCTTATACCTCATGGCCCTCTGATCTGAGTCAACCTCTTCTCTTCTACGGGGGTTAAGTACTAGGCTTCTCTTCTATCTCTCAGGATGACGTGTTACTAAACCGTAGTTGCCTTGGATTGTTGAGTTTAAGCCCCAGTTCTGTTTCTACTACTTCCATGTGTTCTTAGTTGATCGCAGGACATTGATATTGTGATGTTGAGTGGTTATGCCACCATTTTGCAGGATGTCTCAAATCATTTTGACCATTTACAGCCGTTATGCTGTCCGAGTCATCCCAGGTTTCTAATAGTCTGATGCATTTGCAAATCCTTTCTTTCCATTTCCGATGTCTTTTGGGCCAGATTAAGCACACTACTCGGTCTGTGAGGAACTCCGTTGCCTTGGCATATATGTTGGAGCTACTATTATGACTCTAGGTGCCTTATGAAACCATCGAGTAATCTATCCATGTTTTGTGTTCCCAGTGTGATGATTCCGGCCACCATTCTCGAAAGCATCCCATGATGCCATTTAGTAATAGGTATTCTACTCCTGGGTTTTCAAACCCGAGATTCACCCTACTTCATGTTGTTAGTATTTGCTAGTTCCCTTAAGATATTAGTAACTTGCGACAGTCCTCGAGGTCCGTGGTAGTTCCTCCTTCCAAATACCACGAACCGCTTATGGCAGAAGTTCTTTGAACCAAAGGATCACAACCAGAGTGCTCTTGATGAGTTCTCCATTCTGCATTGTGAATCTGCCAGACCTACCTTTCTGCATGGGTTGTCCGGAAGAAATGTTGAGCTTTGCTCGACATACTAAGCTATGCATCCACAACTTAGAAAATTATATGTTCCCTGAGTTGTTCCCTTTAGTTGTATTCCGACCATCCTCTATCAGTTGATAGCCAAGAGTATGTGTGCATTCGTGTTATCGATGCTTACTATTCTTGTGGTCCGTCGAGCCGTTCTATTTCAGAATGACTAGGAGAAACAAACCCCAGTACCTCATCCATTTCTAGGATTGGGTCAAAGTAGTTGTATCTCGCAGATCAAAATGCCAATCCAGCTTTTGATTCTGTTCTACCCTGAAGTATTACCCACTTTATGTCAGGAATATCATAGGAATTGCACAACCTCTTATGAATTCCTGACGCAGTAATACTTCTTGCCATCATTGTTCATTCCTTGGTTCCGTGTTATTGTAACCGGAATGCCGACAAGTGTACTGTGATGTGCGAAATCAATACTCCTAGCAACTCGTTGCTTGGTAGTAAATGGACAATATTCTCATTCTTAGCGTGTTGGTTATTAAATCATCATCCTAGGATTGACCGTGCTACCTAGTCCTTATTTCTGGTGCACTCTTCGATCAAAGAGTTAGGATTATTCAATCCCTTGCTTTGTTGATCATATCATCTTGCCCTGAAAAGCAAGGTTGTTCTCGAGCTTAGTAACATATCGGTGGTTCGTGATTTTCCTAATATCTTCTCGGAAGTATTACCAGGTTGTCCCCTGACTGTTATGTTGAGCTCGTGATCAAGTTGGTTTTCCTCTAGACCAACCATTCTCCAAGAATCTGTGTTGGATATCCCTGAGCTAGTTGGTTAAACTAAATAACCACTTGGAGAGTTGGAAGATAAAAGCTGGTCTGACTTAGTTCATGTTAAGGGATATCTTTTTACTGTGTGCGTGTGTTGAAGAAAGATGATATCTCCATCGATTGGTCCTCGTGATCAGTTGTTGGATCTGTTGCCTTGTCAAAACTTAGACTTGAGTATGGGCTATCTTCAAGTCAAATTAGAACCAACGATGTTCGTAATGTTGTCTTACTCGAGGTTGATCCCCCGAGCATACAGCATTACATCTTTTGGTCTGACCAATACTATCACATTGTTCACATGATGGTGGAAGTCCAGTGATATGGAAATTCCGATGAGTTGCTATTGAGCCCATCAGCAGCAGCTTGTCTCCTCCATGATTCATGTTGAACATCAACCTAGTGTTGAGAACTTTGTAAGCAATGCCTTCGTGTTCCGTTCATGAAGCTTATGCTTGGATGAAAGGAGTGACTTTCTCCAAGTTCACGTGCATTAGGTGTAAGTTGCTGCCATGAATTTGAGAGAGGTTTGTTTTGTTTCCTCTGGAATCATCCCAAGTTAGTCACGCATATGTGCGAAGTTCTCTATGGTTTGATAGGTTGGCCGCCTCCATTCCGTATGTGTTCCTAGCACACCAAGCCATTGAATGACTTGTTCAAGGAGAAGAAGTTCCTTCTTTAGAAGCATGCCTTATGCAAGGACTTTGATATCCTCGATGATGGTTCCCCACCTGAACTCGATAGTGTTTTATTATGAGACTACTATGTGGCCATTCTTGTCGTGGACAACATGCTCACATGTATGTAGTAGAACCAGCTCATGTTTTGGAGCTTGACATCGTAGTTCATTTCCCGAGAATCTCGCAACGTCATCTCGTCGATTTGTGTTGCAGACTTTCTTTTCCAGACATGACGTCTGAAATATCCTGTTACCAACCAGATCTGAATCTCAGGCAGATATGATGGTTGGAACATTCCCGGAAGTTGCATATTGTTTCTAGCTTGCACCGCCATTGTGCCATTCTACCTTGGGTCCCATCCATTCTCGATGATAAACAAAATCATCCATTGCGTTGTCTTCAACAAGATAGTCCACATCATTCATTCTGGTATGGGTATGCCATTCGTTCGAATTCGTTCACACGATCATTTGTGATTGCCTTAGGCTGGTATAAAGAATTTCAATGATCTTTGTATCAAAAGTAATTCTTTTTGCCTCTTAAGGAAACAGTTCAACGAGTCACCTTCCCCAAGGTGCCCCGTTATGGGATCATGGTAATTATCTCCTCGCCACCTTGACACCATCCACCATCTCTCTAAGCGTGGAATTGTTGCCCACCAAATCAAACCTCGTTGTTTGTTCTTCCGTCCCTCTCGATGTGTTTTGTGTCTCAACTCGAGATTTCCAACACCTCATTCCACGAGTTGATCTTGAATGCTCGATCTTCGAGGAGATCGTTTCCTATAGAGTTTCTTTCTGTTGCCATCGTGTTGGATGAAGATATCAAAAGTGAGGACGTCAAGATCACTATGATGCAATGAAGCTACTTCTTCGACAAGGGCAGTTGGATTGAGAAGATTGTGATAGCTTGCGCCCCTCTGTCTTCTTACCTCACGTCTTGAATCTCGGGACGAGATTCTTGTTTAGTGGGGGCGAGTTGTCATAGCCCTATAATTGTTTGCAACTAGTGGCATTGCATCCATGTGTCATGTTTAAATTTCATGAAACTTGAAATGGGGATTGTTGAAACCCTAGCACCAAATGAATTCAACTAGGTTCAAACTTAAATATTTTCAATGATCCCAAAATACCCTTTAGAAATGTTCATCATTTTTGAATTGGTCCAGCACCTTCGACAAACATGATGCACATATTTTTAGGCCATTTTGGATTTCTGAATTAATTCATATTGTATTTGCATTTGGGCATTTAATTGCTATAAAATATTTTAAATGCTCAAATAATCATAAACTAAAATGTTTACTGTTGGATATATTATAAACAGTAGCCATGATTAGTTTTATTATTTTTGGAAATGATCTGGTATTTTAATTAAAGCCCTAAAGCTGCAGAAGAAATAGAAAACTAAAACAGAATAAAAGCAGAGAGAGAGAGAAGCCCACCTGGACCTTACCTGGAGGCCCAAGTGGCTGGCCCAGCCCACCAGGCCCCTCCCCCTGTCGTCTTCCTCCTTGCCAAGAGGATGGGCGCGTGGCCGACGAGCACGGCCACCGCACGCCACCTCCTGCTTGCCGCCGAGGGCCTGGGCGCCTCTAGCGTTGCCATGCAGACCCCCTGGACCCCCCTTGACTGCTCCCCTCTCTCCCTGCCTCGCTCTCTCTCGCTCTCTCTCCCAAAGCCGAGCGGAGCCATCGCCACCGCTCGTCGTTGCCGTGTCCACCGCCTCCCCCTCGCTTACCCGACCAGTCCAGGCGCTCCGCCACATCGTCCCCGACCTCTCCGCCAAGTCAAGCAAGCCGGGATGCACCGCAGCACCGCCATCGCCGTCTTCTTCAACCTCGGTCCGCCGAGATCGCCGGCGACCGTGCGCCCGCTCCGTTGCTTCCCCGAGCTCCCCAAGACCACCGCTGCACTCCCCGTGAGCTTCTCCTTCGATCCCCACTTCCCCCTTGCTCGTTTGCGCTGTGTAGCCGCCGCCCTCTTCGAGCCCGAGAGCATCTCGCCGCCGGCCATGGCGTAGCCGTGGCCACAGCCGCGCAAGCTCGCAACCGACCGCTTCAGCGCACTCGCTGTGTCCCTAGGAGCACGCAGCACCCCTCCGCACCTCCTGCTGTGCCTCCTAGTGACGACCCCGAGCTCGCCCATGCTCCGGCAGCCGCCAACGTCGTCGCCGGCGTCTTTTCCGACCACCCCGAGCCCAAACACCACCACCACTCGACGCGACAGCCCCCCAGTTTCACGTAGATACTCCCCGCACGCCAAATAGGGCCCTGCAGCGAAATCCCGACTCCCTCCGCCGCGGATTTGGTCGCGGCGGCTAAACGCCAGTAGCCGACGTGGCCGTCATTTGCGATTAAACATCCCACTAACCAACCCCTCTAGAGCCACTGCCATGTGGGCCCAGTGCCTAATTAGTTAGTTAATTACTCTGTTAGTTTAGCACCGATCTCAGGAGGGCCCCACCTGTCATTTTGACTTTGCCACGTCACACGTTGACCGACCCCACACGTCAGTGTTGACCCGGCTGACGTGGCAGTTGACTAGGCCCACCTGTCATCCGCCCAAACCAGCCTGTGTCACTGACGTGTGGATCCCACACGTCAGGGTTGACCTGGACCCGCCTGTTGACCTGCTGAGGTCAGCATGACCTAATGCTGACGCAATAACTCATTTTCTGGATTTATTTTAATTCAGGAAATTTCAGAAAATATCCTAAACTTCTAAAAATCATATAAAATCAACCGTAACTCCAAATGAAATAAATTATATATGAAAAATTATCAAAAAAATTCAAGGAATCTGTTTATGGCATTTGCATGCATATTTGAACAACCTAGGGTTGCTGTTCAGGGCAATTTGCATAATTGACATTTAAATAAGCACATATGGAGTTTGAATTTGAACCCTTGGTTCAAAACAACTTCATTTAATATGGTTTCTAGTTGCATTAGCTCAATCAACAGCATATTGGCATGATATTATCATGCATCATAATTGTTGCATTGCATTGATTGTGTTTCTCCTTTGTTTGCCGGTGACTGTCCCCTCTCAGTAGACGATGCTCCGACAATTGTTCGATGACACCGATGAAGAACTATAATATCTTCAGAAGTGCCAGGCAAGCAAAACCCCCTTGTTCACTTCGATACAATCCCACTCTCTCGCTCCTGCTCTCTTTTACTGCATTAGGACAACAACGATTCAACTGTTACTTGTTGCGGTAGTTGAACCCCATATCCTCTGCATGACCTGTCATTGCCACAGTAAATAGATGAAACCCACAAGCATGAGTAGGAGTTGTTTGAGCCTTGATGTGCCTACTCATTCATGCCTATTGTCGTGCCTGCTACTGCTTAGAGTTGAGTCGGGTCTGATTCATCGGGAATGAATTGGAAGGGTTATGAACATGTCCTACTGTGTGTGAGCTAAGTGTGTGAACACGATTTGGTAAAGGTAGCGGTGAGAGGCCATGTAGGAGTACATGGTGGGTTGTCTCATTGCAGCCGTCCTCAGGAACTGAGTTCTGTGTTTGTGATCCATGAAACAGTTACTTCCACGCATTGGGCCCGAAACCAATGGACCCTCTCGGCTTCTTGATCACGCTTGTCCTCTGTCCAGGAGTTGCAAGTAGTTTCTGGTGTTTGTAGTATGCTGGGGGCCGCACGCAGCGCTGACCGTAGGGGTGGGCTGTGTTGCGGTAGGTACGTGGCCCGGTGTACCGATTCGCCCGTTTGGTGTCTTGGGAGCCCTGCACACATCGTTCGGAGCCGTTAGTGGAAACCTCGGCCGGACTCCCTGCGGATGGAACACGAATAGGCGATAAACCTGGACTAGGGACTCGTGTGTTTAGGTAGGCCGTGGCTGACACCCTCGCTAGGCTTTCGCTTGAAGGTTGCCGAGTACATGTCGTGTAAACGGCGATAAGTGGTGAGAGCGTGTGTGAAGAAGTACACACCTGCAGGGTTAACATCATCTATTCGAATAGCCGTGTCCGCGGTAATGGACTTCTGGGTTGCCTATAACAGTTCATAGACAAGTGAAAGTGGATACTCTAAAACTCGCAAGATAAGCGTGAGTGCTATGGATGGCCTTCTCGTAGGGAGACGGGAGCGGATCCATAGTGGTGTGTTGATATGGTGAATATGTGGACTCGTGTGCGCCACCTCAAAAGAGTTACTTGCAGTCGTAGTTCAGGATAGCCACCGTGTCAAAGCTGGCTTGCTGCAGTCAAACTCCACCACCCCCTTTATTGACACTGATGCATATGTACCTAGTTCTGATGTAAGTCTTGCTGGGTACATTTGTACTCACGTTTGCCTATTTTATGTTTTGCAGAGAGACGTCCGTCTCGCTAGTAGTTCCGTGTGGACTTCGACGTTTATTTGGTTACCTCAGCTACGGTCTTGTGCCCTCGGCAGGATCTGGTAGATGCTCAGGCTTCTCAGCCTTCTTCATTTGTAGTTGTCTGTACTCAGACAAGTTAAGCTTCCGCATGTGCATGTTGCTTGTATGCTCTATATGTTGGGTCATGAGACCCATGTTTGTAATATCTCGCTCCTCGGAGCCTAATGAATAAATACTTTGAGTCGTAGAGTTATGTTGTGATGCCATGTTGTATTTACACATATCGAGCATATTGTGTGTATGATTGAACTGCTTGGTATGTGTGGGATCCGACAATCTAGTTGTTTATCCTTGGCAGCCTCTCTTATGAGGAAATGTAGTCTAGTGCTTCCTTGAGCCATAGTAGTCCGCTACAGCCTAGTTCACCGGAGTCCTGCTAACCTAGCACTACTGCTCAGGACACTTGACTGGCCGGCATGTCTTTCACTTTGTTCCTGTGTCTGTCCCTTCGGGGAAATGTCACGCGTTGACATCCAGAGTCCTGCCTAGCCTACTACAGCCCGGGTTACCGGAGTCCTGTTAGCCTAGTGCTACAGCCCGGATTCACACGCTGTTGACCGACATGCTCGGAGTTGATTCATGTATGCCTGTCCCCATGGGTTAGTGCCGCTTTGGGTTCACGACTAGCCATGTCGGCCCGGGTTCTTTGTCATATGGATGCTAGCGACATTATCATATACGTGAGACAAAAGGCGCAAACGGTCCCGGGCCAGGTAAGGTGGCACCCGTGGGAATACCGTGCGTGAGGCCGCAAAGTGATATGATGTGTTACATGCTAGATCGGTGTGACTTAGGATCGGGGTCCTGACACCCTAAAAGCCTAAGCTTTCATCATTTAGGGTTTGTCGATGCCGAGGCACCCTAAAAGCCTAAGCGTACATCATTTAGGTTCTCATCGACACCGAGGCATCCGGGGCAGCCAAGTTAAGTTTTCATCATTTAGGGTTTATCGATGCCGAGGCACCCTAAATGCTAAGTTAAGTTTTCATCATTTAGGGTTTATCGATGCCGAGGCACCCTAGGTTGGGCCTAATCACTTGGCACTAATCACTTGGCTCTATTGCCACCTATGGTTTAATACAGCAAGAATAAAGGGGCAGTTGATCCTACTTAATTAAGTACTAAGATACCCCGGCCCATGCATTAGTAGCAAGTACCTCATATGTCTGATTTTTTGCAAAGTCATGCTAAAATTCACGGAAAAATTCAGCATGACCTTTGCTGAAAGTAGGACATATGGAGTACCCGAATTTGCCGGAACGGAAGTTAATCGACATTCCGGCAAACTCAAGGGCCTTTCGAGGTACCTGCAAAATCATCATGACACGACGGTCGGAGACAAAAGCCAGCAAACTAGCACCACAATGTGCCTCTACTTTCATATGGATGAAAAGGCCACAGACCATATGGTCCTCTGCTTTCATATGGACAAAAATCAGCTCAACTTATGTGAGCTTCCATTCCAGATCTAATAGGTCACCCAACAAAAAATCATCAATAGTTTTAGCTGAAAAAAATCATGGATTGTTGTTAACTGAAAATTAGTGAAAGAAACTGTTGCTGATCATGGATTACTGTTAATTAAAAATAGAGCATCTGGCTTGTCTTATCATGTTCACTAAGTCCACAAAAGTGAATAGGTTCAGTAAACTTGAAGTACTCAACACTGAACATGGTTCAGAGCTCACTACACTACACTACATCGTGCAATGGTTCAGACCTCACTACACTAGAACAAGATCACTACACTACACTACACTACACTACACATGCTTAAACTCTAAACATAAACAAACACTAGCAATGCCAGACCAAGACTTTGCTGGAAAATTCTAAGAAGTATTTATGAGTTTTAGCTGACCTGAGGAACTCTGCAAGAATGGTTAGGTACCCCTGATAAAGGCAGTAAAATAGAAGGCAATGTAATATGTAAACTACCTTTGTTTCTAGGCAACAAGAGTTATCATCAGTTTAGTTTGGTTACACCTCAAAATTCAGTTTAAAATTTGTTCTTCTACTCAAATACAGAGCACTTTTCTGAATATGATGTTCCCATTCATCTAGCAATACAAAAAAACACAGAAATTGCAAGGTCTGGATTGAATGCTTTTGAGTTTATTAAGTACCTTCAGTTCTGAGCTTTAAATGTCAAAAGAGCTTCACAGAATCTTGAATCCTCCAAATCACTCTTAACAGTTCTGCATTGCACAAAGGCAGCAATGAGCCAATGATATCACTCCAAATCAGTGCATTGCCAAAACAGTGCTAAAATGTGTAGTATGCTAAAATGTGTAGTGTGCCAGATAGAGAATCTTTGCTATAATGTGTAGTGTGCCAAACTGAGAAACAATGCTAAAATTATACTAAATGTGTAGATGATTGCCCATGTGTGCCAAACTAGTGTACCATACATTGGCAAAATTTTACCAAATGTGTACAATGCCCATGTAGATGAATGCAAACTAGTGTGCCAAAATGTAAGCAGTGTCAAATCAGTTCCAAATTTGTGGGCATGTTTGGTTGCCATCCACACTTTTTCACACAAGTGTGGCATGCCATAGTTTTTTTGGTGGACAGATTGGTCGTCACACTTGTGGCAAAAGTTGGATAGCAGCCGAGTCTGTCACAAGTGGTATTTGACTAAAAAAGTGTGGCATTAATTCTAGTTATTTCTGTCAATGGAGTTTGAATAGATGGCAACTGCCATGTCTTAGATAATTAGGGGTTTGAATAGATGGAAATTGCCGTGTGTTTGCTCTAATGTAGATTTGTAAAAATGTCATGTGTAGCATATGTTGAACTACTTTGTCCAACAAAATATTTATCTTTCTAACAAATTAAAGTGCACTGGGTCATGGCCAATTTTGGAGGCGACAAGGAGGAGGAAGGGTGGAGAGGGAGGAAGGAGGAAGGAGGAGAGGTACCTGGGCAGGCGCGGCCGGTCGCCGGAGGGGTCGGGGTCGGGGTGGGGGTCGGGGTCGGCGGCGGCGTCGAAGGGATGCCTCGGTTGGTCGTGGGGAGGCCGGCGGCCACGGCGAGGTCGCGGAGGCGTCGGTGATGGAGGAGCTGCGGTGGTGGAGGCCGTGGGGGCGCGGGGGCGCCGGCAGCGGTTGCGGCGGCTAGGAACCCTAGCTGTCGCACTCGGGAGGGAGGTTGTCGCCGGCGGGGCCGCGGGGGGGGGGGGACAGCGAGGGCGCGGGCGCGGGCGGAGGGGGGACGGTGAGGGAGGTGGTCGGGTGCGGCGGGGGAAGCGAGCACGGCCGGGGACGACGAGCACGGCCAGGGAAGTGGTGGGCGGTGGTGGTCAGGCGCGGGTGAGACGAGGCAGGGGAGGGATTAGAGAGAAATGTGAGAGATTGGGGATTTTAGCTAGTGTGGGGGGAGGCTTAGCAATGGCGCACCACCCAGGGGTGCGCCATAAGTACGTCCATAGCCAATGGCGCACCACCGAGGGGTGCGCCATAAGTAATTTAATCTAGCCCGACTTGTCAGGTTATAAACAACCTAACCCTATCTACAACAGACCCCACCCACTAGCCCGACTGGTCAATACGCAGCACACAGACCAAGAGGTCTTGGGTTCGATTCCCAGGCTCCCCAATATTTTTTTATGCTTTTTAAATCCTGTTTGATATTTATTTGTGTTTAAAAATGTTCAAACTTGTTTAAATAATAACAGTAATATTTTTTTATAAAAATAGTAATAATTTTTTAAAAAATATGTTCAAATTTGTTACTTGAAAATATCATCGCGGCGGCGGTGGAGCGGGGGAGGGTGCGGGGGTGCCCGTGCGGGTGGAGCGGGGGGCCGGGTGCTCGTCGGCGGCGGTGGAGCGGGGGAGGGTTGCGGTGGGTCGTCGGCGGCGGTGGAGCTAGCTAGCGGGGGAGGGTGCGGGTGGGATTGAGATCGAGATGGAGGGGGAGTCGAGATCGAGATGGAGGGGGATCGAGATCAAGTGTCCTCATGAATTAAAAAAGTGCCCATGAAATTTAAAAATATTCATGATATCAAAAAGTGCCCATGAATACAATCGAGAAATGAAGACTACGATTTAAATACAATCGATCTTAGCTAGCTATCTGTTCACAATCTTCTTGCCCATCTTTTTCGCAAATGGAGTTCTTCTGTGGAATGGACGTCCTTTAGGTAGGGTGATCCTGCTTCTTCTTGTGGTGTGTGCTGCTACTTCATCGTCGTCGTCATGTTCGATCTTCGAGTCGCCGTATTTGTCGAAGTCTTGCTCATTGGCTACTCCATCCATTCCGATGATCTTCCTTTTGCCTCTCCTCACGACAACACGACTGGGCTTTTGCCACTTGGGAAGCCAGTACCCATGGCTCATTTTTCGCGGTGACGTTTGCGCCCGCGGTCTTGGATTTGGCTTCGGGTATAACCATGGTTCTGAAATACCGGTCTTCTTTTAGGACGCTCTTGGCCCATCTGACACGGAACATCGGGACCTTCTCTCCAGCGTAGCTCAGCTCCCAGATCTCCTTGATCCTTCCGTAGTATCTGTCCTTGTCGTTGCCGGTGTAGGATTCCATCGTTACCCTGGAGTTCTAATAACCATCGCTCTTCATGTCCTTGTCATCGGTGTAGAATGTGCAGCCGTTGATATCGTATGCCTCATAGGTCATCAGGTTGTGCTCGGCGCCCTGTGACAAGGCGAATATGAGTTGTTCTTCCGCAGAAGAATCCTCATGTACAGGGTACGACAGAAGCTTCTGCTTGAACCAACGCGTGAAACATGAGTTGTGCTCTTTGAGTATATCTCCGTCCGTCCTCTGTTGGCCTCGGTCATTGTACGTCTTCTCAATAAAGGTTTTGTGCTCTACCACCCAAGGATAGACCACGTCTATGTGTTGTAGCGCGACTAGGTTTGCTCTTTCAAAGTCAGCGAGTCGACCCTCGAAGTCGACATGCATTTCACGGCGACCCTCACGGTGACCCCATCTAGCGAGCCTGCCGAGGTGCCTATTGACGGGCAGACCAACGGGGTTCTCAATGCCTAGATAATTCGTGCAGTAGGAGATGCACTCTTCGGTCAGAAAGCCCCTGGCTATACTTCCCTCTGGACGTGACATGTTGCGAACGTATCCTTTGATGACACCATTCATCCTTTCGAACGGCATCATGCTGTGCAGGTATGTTGGCCCGAGTTGGATGATATCCTCCACGATATGGACCAGCAGATGCACCATAACGTTGAAGAATGCGGGCGGGAAGTACATCTCAAGCTCGCATAGTATCACCACGATCTCTTCCTGTAGCCTTCTGAGTTGCCTCACGCCAATCGACTTCCGAGAGATGACGTCGAAAAAGTTGCATAGGCCAAATAGCGTTTCATGGACGTGCGCGTCCATGATCCCACGGATTGCAACTGGAAGTATTTGCGTCATCAGCACGTGACAGTCGTGAGACTTCATCCCGGTGAACTTCTGCTTCGCTGGGTCTAGGTATCTGCTTATCTTCCCCGTGTAACCGTAAGAGGCAGGTGAAAAACTGCTCGATCTCCTCCTAACTTAGAGTGAAGCACGCGGGAGGGTAGTCATTTCCGGTCTTCTTTGCCTTTTTGCCTTTGCGACAACTTTCTGTGTCCTGCTTCGCCTCATCATCATCATCATCATCATCATCATTAGCGTGAAGCTCCTGCCTGATGCCCATTGATTTCAAGTCTGCCCTTGCTTTCTGCCCATCTTTGGTCCTCTCTAGCATGTTGAGCAGGTTACCAAGCAGACTCTCGCACACGTTCTTCGTGATATGCATGACATCAGGGCTGTGAGGCACACGGTGGATCTTCCAGTATGGCAAGTCCCAGAAAACAGACCTCGTTTTCCATACCTTCAGCAGCGGCTCTGGCGCCTTTCGCTTCTTTCCCGGCTCTGGCGCCTTTTGCTTCTTTCCCGGCAGTGGGCAGTCTTTCCAATTTTTCAACAGCTTGTCTATTTCCTCGCCACTCCTCGTACACGGGCGTTTTCGGGGTTCGGTTTCACCATCGAACAGATCCTTGTGCTTCCTCCACGGGTCATCGTCGCGAAGCCACCTTCAATGTCCCATGAACACGGTTTTCGAAGACCCGGGATGTCTATCTAGCTGGCGATACGTTGTGTCATCCATGCACCTTACGCATCCAGAAAATCCGTGGACTACCTGCCCCGTGAGATATCCGTAACCGAGATAGTCGTGCACCGTCGTGAGCAGTGCGGCTCTCATAGGGAAATATTCTTTCTCTGCGGTGTCCCACGTATTGGCTGGCGTTTTCCACAGCGTGTCTAGCTCCTCCTTCAGCAGCCCCAGATACAGATTGATGTCGTTCCCTGGTTGTTTCGGCCCTTCAATTAGCATACTCATGTGAATGTACTTCCTCTTCATGCACAACCAGGGGGGAAGGTTGTACATCCACACAAACACAGGCCAGGTGCTATGTGTGCTTCTCTGGCTGCCAAACGGATTGACTCCATCGGTGCTCGCGCCCAGCACGATGTTCCTTGGATCCTTTTCAAATTCTGGGTATTCGAAGTTCAACGCTTGCCACTGGCTCGCATCCTTAGGGTGACTCAGCAACTTGTCTTTTTTATTTATCTCTGGATCATTTCCGTCATCTTCCCGCTTCTTCTCCTCCCTATCCGCGTGCGAACGCAGGAGCTTTGCTACCTTAGGGTCCGCGAAATACCGCTACAGACGAGGAGTGATCGGAAAGTACCACACCGATTTTCAAGGAGCTTTCTTCCTCTTCTTGTATCGAGTGACGCCGCACACCGGACATATGGTAGACTCCGCGTGATCGTCCCGATAAATGATACAATTGTTCATGCACACATGGTATTTCACGTGCGGTAAATCCAGAGGACACACGATTTTCTTTGCCTCCTCGAAACTGGTCGGGCACTTGTTCCCCTTGGGAAGACGTTCGTGCCAGAATGACATGTTCTCGTCGAAGCATGCGTCGGTCATTTTGTGTTTTACCTTCATCTCCAGAGCCATGAGCGTTACTTCCAGGCGGATATCCTCGGGCCTGCATCCTTCATACAATGGAGTAACCGCGTCTATCTCTAGTTGATCCAGCTTGGCTTTCTCTCGGGCGGCAGCTCTTGCGTTATCCGTCTGCTTGAGAAGCAGCTCTTGAATATGAGGGTCCTGCACCCAGCCTCCATCGTCGTCGGCTCCGGCATCTTCATCTTCATGATCATGCCCTTCGTCTTGATCTTCCTCATCATCATGTACGACATCTTCTACATGATGACTATGTACAGCATCACCGTCGTGATCATGTCCTGGAGATTCTTCGTCTTCTCGCCCGCCCTCGCCGCTGTGGTACTTGTCTTGTTGCCCTTCCTCATTTCTTGCCAGGCCCCGGCTATGGACGACTTCATAGTCATCTTCATCACCTTGCCACCGATAGCCATCCATGAAACCACGCAAGAGCAAGTGGTCCCGCACCTGCCCAGAATCCGGGTCCGCAATAAGGCTCTTCAGCTTGCATCTTCGACACGGACATCTTATCTCCGTCTCGTTCTTTTGAAGCATCTTGGCCTTCGCGGAGCTCAAAAACCTATTCAAGGTGCCTTCAGTCATCGTGCGGACAATGGTCGCCTGCAGGGTAGAGCAAAACGATATATTAGAACCAAGAAAATTTTTGGCATGACCTTCCCTAAAAATAGGACCAAAAAGAATGCATAGTGCCAAAATTCTCGCTGAAACGGAAATGAATCAAAACATTCCAGCAAAATATTGGCAACTATCGCATTTCAAATACCGGTACCTTCAAACACAAACATATATGCAACACCACAAACATACATAGATCTAGCTAGGCCACAAAAAGTGCATGTGCACGTTGTTGGAGCGAACTAGGGAGAAAAAAAGTAGATCTACATCATGAAGATAGCTTTCCCTTACTTACCTATCAAAAAAAGGTAATTTCACCACTTAATTTTGATGAATCTATGGTGGAAATGAGGTGAGGAGGAGGAGATGGCCGAAAGCTTGGAGAAGGAGGTGGAGGGAATGAAGTGGGGAAAGTGAGTGGGTAGGTGTGGGGCTGTCCAAAATATCTTGTTGGGGTCCCAGGTTACTAATGGCGCACCACTAGCAAATGCGCCATTAGTAACCCTGTTTACTAATGGCGCACCAGCAGGTGGTGCGCCATTACTAATTTTGCAAAAAAGTAAAAAAATAAATAAATAAATAAATATATATATACTAATGGCACATCTTCTCAGAGTGCGCCATTACTAGTTTAAACTAGTAATGGCGCACTGTGAGAAGATGCGCCATTAGTAGTTTTGCAAAAAAAAGAATAAATTTTTTTTGCAGTAATGGCACACTGTCTGCTTGGTGCGCCATTAGTAGTTAGAACTAGTAATGGCGCATTGTAGACCTGATGCGCCATTAGTATGTATGGAGAAATGGAAAAAAATTCATACTAGTGGCGCACCCTATTTTTGGTGCGCCATTAGTGTCTTCCACACTAATGGAGCATCACAAACAGGTGCGCCATTAGTATATAGTAGTGGCGCACTACTTTCCTGGTGCGCCATTATTATCAATCCTATCTATAGCCCTTTTCCTAGTAGTGTCATCACAGCCTAAGGAATCACATTCGTAGTAGCTACAGGCTGAGGAATTTCAGTTTCTGCTTCAGTAGCAGCCTGGGTCTTCAATTCTTCATCAACATTAACATCAGCACTAGTGGCTAGAATTTCTACAGGAATGGAAGGAGTGGTGTGATGTTTTTCAGAACCCATTTGAACTTTAGTGTGCACAGGGACTAAGGGATTTGTTGAAGTGGCATGAACAAAGAAGAGTTGGGGTGTTGACTTTCCCAAAAGTCATCATTCATCATAGGTGTGGTGCTCCCAATGTCCACGTCTTCATCTTCTTCACTTAATTCTTCAATGCCTGCCTCTTCAGCTGTGAACTGAGGCACTGGCGATGAAACAACTGGAGTTGAAGGGATAACATCCACTTCAATGTCTTCGTCCAACTACTCTGAAGAAGTAGCAGAAGTAATGTCTTCATCACATCTTCTTGGGATCTCATAATCTTCACCAAAAGGAATTAGTTCCTTTGATGGCATACTGGAGACAGGAAAAACATCAATGGGATTCTCAAAAGAGCTTGTCAATGTCTTCATCTTCTTCGAGGGTGAAGAATCTGATGAAGTTGATGCTTTCCTTTTCTTCACTGCTGCTCGTTGTGCAGCCTTAGTTTTCTTTGCTTCTAATGCAGAAGGAAGAGCTGGACTTGGTGTTGGTGCAGGAGGAGCAGAGGAAATTGGTACATTTACCTCAGGCGCAACTGATGCAGTTGGCCTGGTTGGTTCAGTTTCTTCAGGCTCTACGGTTGATGGCTCAACTAGCCTGGATTGTTTCTCAGGCGCAACACTAGTGGTTGCCCTAACATTTTCATCAGCGGCTGGAATGGAGTCATCAGCCGTGGTACTAGCAGTTTCATCAGCTGCCTGATTTTCATCAGCGGTGTTGGCATGTTCTTCTGTCGGCTGAGCAGATGCTTCAGCTTGAGGAGGTTCATGTTGCGTTGGGGCTGCAACAATGGTGGTGAATCCTTCAGCCAACTTGAAAAATCTGACCTTGGCTCCTAGCCAATTAGTGCGGTAGACGTTGAATTCATCACTGAGTCCTTTGATCTTAGTTTGTATAGCAATGAGTTCATCATATGTCATGTTGACAACATTTTTCTTCAGCATGCGCTCTTTTCTGCATTGAGCTTTCTTCAGCTGCCTGGCCTTCTCATATTTCCATTTCTCTTCGCCTATGAAGGCGGTCAACATGTGACTTTGGCCAGGAGTGAGCTTGAAGTCTGGCACAGGCGTGTTGGGGTGCGTGTGCCAGAGATCAATATACTCAAGGATCAATTTTGGATCCAGCAGGAGAGGAACTTCACTTCCTTTGGCTCTAGCGGCCTTTTGCTGTCTATCTCTCATGATTTCGGCAAGTTCTTCATCATCAGCTTCGTCATCACTAGATGGTACTTGGAAGGCAACCTGCTTCTTGTGAGGACTTGGTCTAGTGCCTCGTCCAGCAGTGGCCTTGGTCTTCAGCAAAGTAGGTCCTGTTGAGGAATTTGGAGGAGCTGAAGAACTTATAGAGGCTCCTGAAGAAATTAATTTTCCTGTGGTCCTTTGACACGAGGCAAGATGCACAGGTGCTGAGGACTTTGCCGGAGGAGCTGAGGACTTTAGAGGACCAGGAGCAGCACGAGGAATTGGCTATGAGGGCTTTGCAGAACTAGGCCGTGAGGGCATTGAATCAGAAGAATTGGGCTTGTGAGCGGGATTCTTGGGCATAGCCTTCTTAGGCTTGCTAGCAGAGGCCTCCGTAGTGGCAGCAGCAGAATCTTCGTTGAATTTCTTCACTGCCTCTGTTTCCATTTTGGCGAGTTTAGCTTGACGCTTGGCCCATTCAGCGGGAAATTCCTCACCTCTTATGATGCTAGAGGGATCAACAACTTGGCCAGGTGCCAATGGAGGTCTTGGACATGGAGGGTGTACAGCGAATTTCTTCATGTACTTGGGAGTCACATAGCGATATTCCCTCCATTCTCTGGCCCATCTCCTCTCAATCTTCTGAATGAGCACTTTGCACTCATTCTTCGTTTCTTGAGGGGGTGTGCAGTATCCAGCATAAATGTCATCTGGTATTTCAAAAGCAGTGTTGAATTCCAACTTCTTCCCTCCCTTCTGAGGTTTCTTGTCGCCAGCCATTTTCTTCAGCTGAGGAATCTGAACAACAGAATTGGCACCAATTTCCGGATTATCCATGAGTTAATTATACGATACGCATCAAACAATTTCACATTCATAATACTCGATCCAACAAAAAGAACCTCAAAGAGTGCCCCGAGATTTATATCAGAGAAACAAGGACGAAAACGTGCATCAACCCCTATGCATAGATTACCCCAATGTCACCTCAGGAATCCGCGAGTTGAGTGCCAAAACATATATCAAATGAATCAATATAATACCCCATTGTCACCGCGGGTATTCATAGCAACACATACATCAGGTGTTCTCAAATCCATGAAAGTATTCAATATGATAATAATGAAATCTCAAAGGGAAAACTCAATTCGCAACAAAATAGAGAGGAAAACACCATATGATCCAACTACATTAACAAAGCCTGCGATACATCAAGATCGTGACATCTCACGAACACGAGAGAGAGAGAGAGAGAGAGAGATTAAACACATAGCTACTGGAACAAACCCTCAGCCCCGAGGGTGGACTACTTCCTCCTCAAGGCTATAGAGCCGAAACGGGGTATAGATTGGTTTTTCATGGCTACAGAGCAGGCTTACGGTGGTGGAACTTATGATCTATTGACTACCCTAGGGTTTTTGGAATATTTGCGAATTTATAGGGCGAAGAGGTGGTGTGGAAGGACAACGAGGTGGGAGGGCCAGGCGCGCCCTAGTGGGCTGTGCCCCCCTCGGGGCTCCCCTCTAGCACTTCTTTGACCCACTGGATGTCTTCTGGTCCAAAAAAATTTCAAAAAGTTTCACAGCGTTTGGACACCATTTGGTATTGATTTTTTGTGATGTAAAGAATAAGCAAAAAAGAGCAACTGGCACTGGGCACTATGTCAATAGGTTAGTCCCAAAACATGATATAAAGTTGCTATAAAACGATTGTAAAACATGCAAGAATGATAATATAACAACATGAATACTTCATAAATTATAGATACGTTGGAGACGTATCAATCACCTTGTGGAATGTGAATTTGGTAATAGCCACTCTTAAGATCATTTTTTGAATAAATGGTGGCGACGCTAAGCTCATCTAGCATATCGTCAAGCACTAGTAGAAAAGGGGGCTATGGTTCAGGCCAGGGCAGCCCATTAGTCCCGGTTCAGACCAGAACCGGGACCAATGGGGGCATTGGTCCCGGTTCGTGAGCCCAGGGGGCCGGCCGGGCCACGTGGGCCATTGGTCCCAGTTCGTCTGGACCTTTTGGTCCCGGTTGGTGGGATGAACCGGGACTAATGGGCCTGGCTCCTGGCCCACCACTATTGGTCCCGGTTGGTGGCCTGAACCGGGACCAAAGGGACCCCTTTAGTACCGGCTCATGCCAAGAACCGGGACTAAATGGTCGGTCCTCGTTGCGATTCACAGTTTAGTCCCACCTCGCCAACCGAAGGCCGCCCACACTGGTTTGTAAGACCGTCCCTCTATGCATTGTTGAGCTCCTCTCAAAATGAAAATAGATGCCCCTATACAGGAAATTTGACTTTAATTCATAATTAATTTCTCTAAAATTCATGGAAATTGATTATGAATTGAGGTTGAATTTTCTCTATAGGCGCATCTATGTTCATTTTTTTAGTAATTTTAATCACAAACTTGAGATTCACACAAATTTTAAAAAACTGAAATTTAAACTATTCAAATTTTAAAGCTAATGGCACTAACAGAAAGTTTATAATTTTTGTGACCTAAAAGAAAAAAGAAATCACTAAAAAACTATAAGTATTTAGTTCTAAGTAGAAATGAAAAACTAATGGCACTAGTTGTGTTAATCACAAACTTGAGATTCACACAAATTTCAAAGAATTCAAATTTTAACTATTCTAATTTGAAAACTAATGGCACTAGTTGTGTTAATCACAAACTTGAGATTGACACAAATTTCAAAGAATTCAAATTATAACTATTCTAAATTGAAAACTAATGGCACTAGTAATTTTAATCACAAACTTGAGATTCACACAAATTTCAAAGAATTCAAATTATAACTATTCTAATTTGAAAACTAGAATCACTAACAGAAAGTTTATAATTTTAAAGCCAATGGCACTAACAGAAAGTTTATAATTTTTGTGACCTAAAAGAAAAAAGAAATCACTAAAAAACTATAACTATTTAGTTCTAAGTTGAAATGAAAAAGTAATGGCACTAGTAAAGTTAATCACAAACTTGAGATTCACACAAATTTCAAAGAATTCAAATTTTAACTATTCTAATTTGACACTAATGGCACTATTAAAGTTAATCACAAACTTGAGATTCACACAAATTTCAAAGAATTCAAATTTTAACTATTCTAATTTGACACTAATGGCACTAACAGAAAGTTTATAATTTTTGTGACCTACAATAAAAAAGAAATCACTACAAAACTATAAGTATTTAGTTCTAAGTAGAAACAAAAAAATAAATAGAAAAACAGAAAAAATGCCACCTACTGGGCCAGCACGGCCTGAATACGACTGGAAACCCAACCATGGGCCAGGATCCAGGCCCGCAGGAGGCCCAGTAGGCCCACATGCATTGCAGTGTCCAATTAGGCCCATAAGCCTGCATTTTAGAGGAGTTCGAGAGGGAAGAGGCAGCGGACCTTATAAACAGGTCCTGGTCGTTCTCAACTAGCGAGGTGGGACTAAACTCCCACCACCGCGCCAGCGCAAGGCCATTGGTCCCGGTTGGTGGCACCAACCGGGACTAAAGGGGGGAATTGGTCCCGGTTCGTGACAGAAACCGGGACTAGTGCCCCCTTTTAGTCCTGGTTGGTGCCACCAACCGGGACCAATGGCCTTCGCTTCCCGCCCTTAGGGCTGCCGAAAACTGGCCTTTGGTCCCGGTTGGTGGCATCAACCGGGACTAAAAGGGGGCATTAGTCCCGGTTTCTGTCACGAACCGGGACCAATGCCTTAGCTATATAAGCAACACTTAGGAAATTTTCACCATTTCCCTCGCCAGTTGCCCCGACGACGCCGAGCTCATCGCGACGCTGCTAGGCTGCCCCGACGCCGTCCGACGCCCCTGCCGTCGTCCGCCGCCCCGAGCGGGCCTTCGCCGTCCCCGAGCCTAGCTTCTTCCTCGTCGCCGACGCCATCTCGCGGTGAGCGCCGCCCCGTTCCTTGCCGGCGCCCCTGCCGTCGTCCGCCGCCGCGCGCCGCCGTCGCGCCGCCGCCCCTGCCCTTCGCTGCCGCCGCGCGCCATCCCTGCCTTGCGCGGCCGCCCCTGCCCTTCACGGCCGCTGCACGCCGTGGCCGCCCCGTGCCCCCCTGATCTTGAGTTGTTAATTTAGTGTGTAGTTAATTTAGATGCGTAGTTTAGATTTTGTTCATAGATTTTTTATGATTTTTTCTGTTGTAATTTGTTCATAGATTTTTTATGATTTTTTCTGTTGTACTTTTGTTCATAGAATTTTTATGATTTTTTTGTTCATAGAATTATCTTTGTCAATTTACGTATATGTTCATATTTAGAAGAAAAAGAAGGAGAAAAAAAAGGAAAATAAGAAGAGGAAGAAGGAGAAGAAGAAGAAGAATAAGAAGAAGAGGAGAGGAATAACAGAAGAAATAAATAAGAAGATGAAAAAGAAGAAAAATAGAGGAGAAGAAGAAGGAATAATAGAGGAGAAGAAGAAAGATCCTCTATTATTCCTTCTTCTTCTCCTCTTTTTTCTTCTTATTTATTTCTTCTTCTCCTCTTTTTTTTCTTCTTCTTCCTCTTCTTATTTTTGTTATCGGGTATGTCGTTGTCGATATACCCCCCCTCCCCGATCACTTTAGTTATTAGTTCTACTGTTAGTGTTTAATGTACTTAGTTAGTGCTTTGAACTTGTTTATTTTTAGTAATTAGTTGATTATTGTATTTATATTAGTAGTAGTTGAACTGGTTGATTTAATAAAACTGGTTTATTTACTATAGACGTAGTTTATTTTTAGCAAGAAAATTAATAGAACTAGTTTATTTTTTTAGTTAAAGCAATTATTCCCGCATCGACGTGGACGATGCCTATCCCGCATCCTCATCGTCGAGTCGGTGGAGGACGACACCTGCTTGACCAGATGGGCCATGTCCGGGACTCGGCTCCGCCAGGGTGGTACTGGGAGGCGCTACCTTCCGGGGGGCGTAGCTTGGTGAGGAGACAGCCCGTCGTTGACCCGATCCTTGTTTGGTGGCGGTCGCGTGGGCCAGTGACGGTGCCGAGGCTTCCAGACACCGTGGAGGTGGTACGTCACCGTGTCAGCGAGGAGGATGAGCACGTCCGTCGCTACATGGTTGCGTTGGAGGGCAGGTTCGAGAATACCTGGAAGGTTCTTTAGGGATCTCACTGGAGCTATGATCCTGTCATGGTTCCTTCCCTTTGGGTGTCCACCGCCCGCGCCGATACCCGTCGGGCGCTACGGTTCTAGCTGTACTGGCGATATGTATGACATATAGTATTCGACGTCTATTAGTGATAATATTCGATGTACGGACACATGGAGATGATGTAGTTTTTCTTATAATTGAAGGCATCCTAATTTGAATACTACTTTATTTTGCGATTTTGATTTTTCTTATTGAATGCTCAAATTGGAGAGCAGTATGCAAGGCATATGCATATGATTAGTTGAATAATAATGATCTAATTTAGTCTTTGAATTATGAACGTATAGGAAATGTCATCATCGGACGACGAAAGTCTCCCGGGGGAGTGCGACTGGTGCCACGACGATCGAGGTGAGTGCGACAGGCCTCACCTGGACGATGGTCGGCGCTTCAGCATTAAGCTCGAGGAGACCTTCGAAGTTGAAATGGTACGCGACGATGACAAGTGTTGTTTTCATAATTAAGCATGGCTTCAACTATTTCAACGTGTAATTTTCATCTTTTACAATTCGAGTATAGTTTATCCCATGCCATGCAAGACGCTATATCTTGGAGAGGATGGATTTTGAAGACCATGAAAATTTTGAAACGAAGAAAATTCACCTAAGGACCCATCATGATGTGGATTTTGAAGTAAAGTTGTATAATGCTGAGAGCGTAACCCATTTTGGTTGCAAAAATTGGGAAGCACTTTGCAAATTGTATGGTTTTGATGAGGGTATGCTTGTCACCATGGATCTTGGTGATCCTGAAATGGAGCAAGACAATATGGACATTTGGGTCCTTGTTGATACTCCTCCAGTTCTACCGCTATGTGAGTTTCTCAAACATAGTTAATTATTAATAGAAATTATATATTGTTCATTTCAAAATAGTTGACAGCTTATTTCCATTGACAGCTTATTTTGAAGTATCAAAGAATGTGCAGAAGATGGTAGATAGAACTTACTACACCGATGGCACTGAGTTAACTTACAAGGAGAAAACTCATCTGGTTGGATTTGTAATGACTGAGATTACAATATCTACAATCGAACTCCTCAACATTATGGTCAATACGTGCCACTAGTGCACGTGTTGAACTACGGTAACTACCATGGAGATACCCTGGTAAGTTTTTTTACTATTACGACATTGTGTGCCTCATTTGATGTATCATTGCTAACTTCGAAGTTATTACTATGTTTTTCAACAACTTATCCCAGAGGATTGTGTGCCTCATTTGATGTATCAGAATGGCGGCAGCCTTCGTGTTTTGAACATATATCCAGGTCATCCTACGAATCTCAACTGTCCATACCGGATTTCTAAAAGAAGTGGAGACATGACAATCAAAGGATGGAAAAAATTTATGGACAGTCGTAAGGAGCTCCTTGGAAGCAAAAGGAAGCGAGGCGCAAGAATTGGAGACAGGATGATCTCCATTCTTCATAATGGAGAGTAAGGGTCTATATTGTTTTATGCTATTTTACCTTAAGTGTGTTTAGGTCCGATCCTACCTGATACTGATGATCATGTGCTACGAACAATTATGTAGGGTTGGGTTCGATGACTATGAGGATGATGATCATATGACTTATTATTAATAACGAGTAGAAGTTGTATGATGATGCTTGATTAATTAGTAGGACTTGTTATTATATATGATGATGTATGATGCGAGTATGCATGAGTTATTATATATATATATATCTGCGGGTGAAATGAACATATGTATAGTAGTCCTTGCAAGGACTACATATAAGAGAGGACACTTCTCTCTATTAGCTAGCTAATAACAACCTAAAAACAACACCCTAAACCCCTAAAACAACCACTTTTTTTTAAAAAAAAAAAACCTCCTGCTGACGCGTGGAAGCCTTTTGGTCCCGGTTTATGTTATCAACCGGGACCAAAGGCCCCCCTGCCTAGGCTGCCGGCAGTGGCCACGTGGAGGCCCATCTGTCCCGGTTCTGGTTTGAACCGAGACTGAAGGGTGAGGGTATTAGTAACGACCCTTTAGTCCCGGTTCTGGAACCGGGACTAAAGGCCCTTATGAACCGGGACAAAAGGCCGGTTTTCTACTAGTGAAGGCGTGGAATGGGATGCCTATAGCGAACGGTGATAGTACTTATGGGACGGCAATCGGAACACATATGAAAACTACCATGTTTCTTAGGCACAAGAATAACTAGGACGGCACAAGGACTTAAACTTTCATGTACATGCCCTTTGTCAATGAGGTCTTATACTTGCCTTTGTATCTCCTTAGTTTCTTCGGGGTTGACGCGGTATGGAGCCTTGTTCAGTAGGGGTGCACCGGGGATGAGGTTGATGTGATGTTTGAGGCCGTGTACAGGAGGAAGGCCAGGAGGTAGCTCATCAGGGAAAACATCTGCGAACTCACGCAACAAATTATACAACACTAAAGGTAGATGTTGAGAAGTATTAGTTCTTGCCGCTTCATCTTTGCATGCTAGGGCATAGTGAAGAACACTGGAAGGTTTCTCACACACTTTTCTCATATATCTTTTGGTGGCTAGGAGGACTAGATTTTTCTTGTTGCTCATCGTGGAGGCACCCAATTCTGGCTTGTGGCGCTCACTCTCTTGGTGGTGGCTCACTCTCTCACTATTCTCATCATGATTGGTGGATGCTTGCTTGTGGGTGATCACTTCACATGGCGACATAGGTCGTAGCATGTACTATTTCCCCTTCATCTTTAAGCTATACTGATTTGTTCATCCTTTGTGGATGATGCCGCGGTCGAATTGTGAAGGTCTTCCTAAGAGATGGCACACAGACACAGGAAGCACATCCGACTCCAAGGTGTCTTCATATGCACCGATCTTGAAGGAAACTTACACGATGTGCTGCACTTGAATGGTGCCAGAGTCGCTAAGCCATTGGACCTTGTAGGGCGAGGATGCTTCATGTTGACCAATTGTAGCTTGGAACATAGCTCTTCACTTGCCAAATTGTGGCAACTACCTCCATCGAGGATGACCTTCATGGAACATCCCTTGATGCCCGCTTTGGTGTGGAATATGTGGCAATGTTGGTCTTCGTCGTGTTGGTGTTGAAGTGTCAAGCCTTGGAGACAACAAGAGCTGGGCTTGAATCATTATCACAAAGGACTTGATCATCTTCATCTTCATTCACTCGCCAGTGCATGGCCATGTTCTCAAGTACTTCCATTTCTTCCTCACTCATGGAGTCGTAGGAACCGTCGTCGTTGGCGATCATAGTGCACCGAGTGGGACACTCATATGTCTTGTGACCGCGGCCTTGACATGTGAAGCATTTGATAGAACTTGTCTTGACAGTCTCATCCGTTGGAGTGGCTTGAAGTTGCTTGTAGTAGGACGGCGACTTGTAGATGTCGAAGGTTTCTTGTAACTTGTCTTGTCGCCATTGCTTGGTGATGCTATAGTTGAGGTAGGAGGTGCCGAAGTCGTGGGAGCTTGGGTGTATGAGCCGTAGGTCTTGGAAGAGTACATGGCGTATATGTAGTCATCTTGCACTAGTCGCTCCGCCTTGGTCGCTTGGTGAACTAGCTCGAGTAGGTTGGAGTAGGGATGGAAATCTATCGTTCTCTTGATAGGATGGTTGAGTTCGTTGAACAAGCGAGCCATGGTTTGCTCGTCATCTTCCTTGACATCAGTCGTCTTCGTGCAATGGCAATCTCCATTTCCATGTAGTATTCTTCCACCGTCTTCGTGCCTTGCTTGAGTTGTTGCAACTTCTTGAAGATGACGAAACGAGATCTCATGACATCTTTCATTTGGTTCCAAGTTGTGATGGGGGTTTACCTTTCTCCCTTTGTCGCTCGATCACTTGTTCCCACCAAATCAGGATGTGGTCTTGAAACTCGAGGGAGGCCATGGCAATTTTCTTCTCCTCTTCATACTTAGAATATCTTGTCAACCTTCAATGCCCATGAGAGGTACTTGATACGTCTGCAACGTATCTATATTTTTATATTGTTCCATGCTATTATATTATCTGTTTTGAATGTATTATATGCATCAATACGGAATTTTATATTATTTTTGGGACTAGCCTATTAACCTAGAGCCCAGTGCCAGTTTCTATTTTTTCCTTGTTTTAGAGTTTCATACAAAAGTAATACCAAACGGAGTCCAAACGGAATAAAACTTTCCCAATGATATTTCTTGGACCAAAAGACATCCAGAGGACTTGGAGTGCATGTCAGGGAGCCAATGAGGTAGCCACAAGGACGGAGGACGCGCCCACGGGGGTAGGGCGCGCCCCCACCCTTGTGGGCCCCTCGTGATTTCACCGACGTATTTCTTCCGCCTATATATTCCAATATATATATATATATATAACAACAGGGGGAGGCATGAAAACACTTTTCCACCACCGCAACCTTCTGTACCCGTGAGATCCCATCTAGGGGCCTTTTCCGATGTCCTGCCGGAGGGGGATTCGATCACAGAGGGCTTCTACATCAACACCATTGCCCTTCCGGTGAAGCGTGAGTAGTTTACCACAGACCTACGGGTCCATAGCTAGTAGCTAGATGGCTTCTTCTCTCTCTTTGATTCTCAATACCATGTTCTCCTCGATGTTCTTGGAGATCTATTCGATGTAATACTTCTTTGCGGCGTGTTTACCGAGATCTGATGAATTGTGGATTTATGATCAACTTATCTATGAATATTATTTGAATCTCCTCTGAATTCTTATATGCCTGATTTTATATCTTTGCAAGTATCTTCGAACTATCGATTTGGTTTTGCCAACTAGATTGGTTTTTCTTGCAATGGGAGAAGTGCTTAGCTTTTGGTTCCATCTTGTGGTGTCCTTTCCCAGTGACAGTAGGGGCAGCAAGGCACGTATTGTATTGTTGCCATCGAGGATAAAAAGATGGGGTTTACATCATTTCGCTTGAGTTTATTCCTCTACATCATATCACCTTACTTAATGTGTTACTTTGTTCTTCATGAACTTAATACTCTAGATGTAGGCAGGAGTTAGTCTACTTGACACGGACGTGATGCCTATATTCATGATCATTGCCTTAGATATCGTCATAACTGTGCGCTTTTCTATCAATTGCCATCATATAATCTTCTACTTTCCATCATATAATATTCTATTTTCCATCATATAATCTTCTAGTTTCGATCTACTATTTTGCGATCTTTTACTTTCCGATCTATAAACCAAAAATACCAAAAATATTTACTTTACCATTTATCTATCTCTATCAGATCTCACCTTTGCAAGTAACTGTGAAGGGATTGCCAACCCCTTTATCGTGTTGGGTGCAAATTGTTGTTTGTTTGTGCAGGTATTCGGTGACTTGCGCGTTGTCTCCTACTGGATTGATACCTTGGTTCTCAAAACAGAGGGAAATACTTACTCTACTTTGCTGCATCATCCTTTCCTCTTCAAGGAAAAAACCAACGCAAGCTCAAGTAGTAGCAGGAAGAATTTCTCGCGCCGTTGCCAGGGAGATCTGCGCCAAGTCAAGGCATACGAAGTACCCATCATAAACTCTCATCTCTTACATTACATTCTTCGCCATTTGCCTCTTATTTTCCTGTTCCCCACTTCTAAAATGATCTTCAAAAAGATTCGCCTTTTCTTCGCCCATCTTCCGTTCGTCTTCTTCCCTTGCGTTTTCTGTGCTCGTGTGTTAGATCTTTTGTCTCATGGCTAGTCCTCCCATTATCGTGAGCAGTCCTGATAATGAAGTCCTCAGTTTCATAGAAAGAGAAGGAGAAAATTAAAAAGATGCTTGGTATAGAATTTGCAATGCTCAAAATAGATCTACTCGAAAGCAATCTACTATCGTTCTTCTTCGCAACTTTTATGTAGGCGTTTCTCCTTGGAATAGATATGTTCTACATACCATTACCAGAGGAAATTTTTGGGAAGCCATACTTTTGATTCTTATAATGCTATGATAGATTTGTTAGGGCCCCCACCTCTTTTTGTTAATGGAACTATTTTAACTTTAGAGCATGTGATGCAAAGACTTGATATTATTGAAAATAAAATTGCTACTGTTGAGTTGATTGAAAATTTGGATAAAAAGATTCATAATCAGATTACTCAATACAGATCTAAAGTCGGAGTTACTTTTAAAAAATTTAGGGAAATGGAACAAATAGTTAATGAGAAGATAGATCAAGATTCTTCTGGAATTGGCAAACTAGAAGATATTAATACCAACTTGGGTTCCGCTTTTTACTCCATCAAAACTACCAAGATTGCTAAGTTTTCTTATGTTCGTAAGAATAAGGGTGAATCTTCTAGTAAAGACAATGAAGATCTCAAACCAATAAGTATTCACCCCAATTTTCTCGATATCATTAAGGAACCAATTGTCACGAATGAATTTCTTGATTTCTTGCCTAGGAGTTTGATCATTGACAAAACAAAAAATTCTCCTAAGAGTTATAAGTGTGTAATTGAAGAATTTCATTCCAAAGATGATAATACTTAGATCTATTTGTGTTTTATGCCCAGCTAAAGGCGTTAAACAACAACACTTGTTGGGAGGCAACCCAATTTAATTTTGTTTTTGCTTTTTAGGTTCCGTTTTGCATTAAATAATTTATCTAGCCTCTGGTTAGATGTAGTCTTTTATGTTTTATTTCGTGTTTGTGCCAAGTAAAACCTTTGGGATAGTTTACTGTGACAGTTGATTTGATCTTGTTAAAAAAATAAAAAAATTGCGCCCAGGAGATTATTTTTCATTTTTAGCATAGGCGCAATAAAATACTGAGTCTTTTTGCAGAAGATTAATAAATAAATTGCTTAGTTTTTCCTATTTTTTCATAATTTTTGGAGTTATAGAAGTATTCGAAATCTCCAGATTGCTACAGACTGTTCTATTTTTTAACAGATTCTGTTTTCTTTGTGTTGTTTGCTTATTTTGATGAATCTATGGCTAGTATCGGGGGGGTATGAACCATCGAAAATTTGGAATACAATAGATATTACACAAATATAAATAAAGAATGAGTTCACAACAGTAACAAAAGTGGTGATTTATTTTCTTACACTAACAGAGCTTATGAGGTTTTCAGTTGTGTTTTGTGTTGTGAAGTTTTCGTGTTTTGGGGAAGGATTTGATGGACTATAGAATAAGGAGTGGCAAGAGCCTAATCTTGGGGATGCCCAAGGCACGCTAACGTAATATTCAAGGACAACCAAGAGCTAAGCTTGGGGATGCCCCGGAAGGCATCCCCTCTTTCGTCTTTGTCTATCGGTAAGTTTACTTGAGGCTATATTTTTATTCACCACATGATATGTGTTTTTCTTGGAGCGTCTTGTATGATTTGAGTCTTCTCATTTTAGTTTGCCACAATCATCCTTGCTGTACACACCTTCTGAAAGATACACGCATGAATCGTGATTTATTTGAATACTCTATGTGCTTCACTTATATCTTTTGAGCTACGCAATATTGCTCTAGTGCTTTACTTATATATTTTTAGAGCACGGCGGTAGTTTTATTTTATAGAAATTGATGAACTCTCATGCTTCACTTATATTATTTTGAGAGTATCTAAACAACATGGTAATTTGCTTTGGTTATAAATTTAGTCCTAATATGATAGGCATCTAAGAGGGATATAATAAAAACTTTCATACAAAGTGCATTGAATACTATGAGAAGTTTGATTCCTTATGATTGTTTTGAGATATGAAGATGGTGATATTAGAGTCATGCTAGTGAGCAATTGTGAATTTGAGAAATACTTGTGTTAAAGTTTGTGATTCCCGTAGCATGCACGTATGGTGAACCGTTATGTGACGAAGTCGGAGCATGATTTATTTACTGATTGTCTTCCTTATGAGTGGCGGTCGGGGACGAGCGATGGTATTTTCCTACCAATCTATCCCCGTAGGAGCATGCGCGTAGTACTCCGTTTCGAGAACTAATAGATTTTTGCAATACGTATATGAGTTCTTTATGACTAATGTTGAGTCTATGGATTATACGCACTCTCACCCTTCCACCATTGCTAGCTTCTCTAGTGCCAGGCAACTTTCGCCGATACCATAAACCCACCATATACCTTCCTCAAAACAGCCACCATACCTAACTAATATGGCATTTCCATAGCCATTCCGAGATATATTGCCATGCAACCTTCCAGCGTTCCATTTATTATGACATGCTCCAGCATTGTCATATTAATTTGCATGATCATGTAGTTGACATCGTATTTGTGGCAAAGCCATCGTTCATAATTATTTCATACATGTCACTCTTGATTCATTGCACATCCCGGTACACCACCGGAGGCATTCATATAGAGTCATATTTTGTTCTAAGTATCGAGTTGTAATTCTTGAGTTGTAAGTAAATAAAAGTGTGATGATCTTCATTATTAGAGAATTATCCCATGTGATGAAAGGATGATGGAGGCTATGATTCCCCCACAAGTCGGGATGGGACTCCGGATGAAAAAAATAGGACCAAAAAATGAGAGAAGGCCCAAATAAAAAATGAGAGAAAAGAGAAGGGGCAATGCTACTATCCTTTTTCCACACTTGTGCTTCAAATTAGCAACCATGACCTTCATGGTAGAGAGTCTCCTATATTGTCACTTTCATATACTAGTGGGAATTTTTCATTATAGAACTTGGCTTGTATATTTCAATGATGGGCTTCCTCAAATTGCCCTAGGTCTTCGTGAGCAAGCAAGTTGGATGCACACCCACTTAGTTTCTTTTTGAGCTTTCATAAACTTATAGCTCTAGTGCATCCGTTGCATGGCAATCCCTACTCACTTACATTGATATATATTAATGGGCATCTCCATAGCCCGTTAATATGCCTAGTTGATGTGAGACTATCTCCTTCTTTTGGTCTTCTCCACAACCACCGTCTCTTCCACCTATAGTGCTATATCCATGGCTCACGATGATGTATTGCATGAAAGTTGAAAAAGTTTGAGAACATCGAAGTATGAAACAACTGCTTGAATTGGCTTGTCATCGGGGTTGTGCATGATTTAAATATTTTGTGTGATGAAGATGGAGTACAGCCAGACTATATGATTTTGTAGTGATAAGCTTTCTTTGGCCATGTTATTTTGAGAAGACATAATTGCCTTGTTAGTATGCTTGAAGTATGATTGTTTTTATGTCAATATTAAAATTTTGTTTTGAATCATACGGATCTGAACATTCATGCCACTATAAAGAAATTACATGGATAAATATGTTAGGTAGCATTCCACATCAAAAATTGTGTTTTTATCATTTACCTACTCGAGGACGAATAGGAATTATGCTTGGGGATGCTTGATGCGTCTCCAACGTATCAATAATTTTTTTATTGTTCCATGTTATTATATTATCTGTTTTGGATGTCTTATATGCACTAATATGCTATTTTATATTATTTTTGGGAAAAACCTATTAACCTAGAGCCCAGTGTCAGTTTCTGTTTTTTCCTTGTTTTAGAGTTCGCAGAAAAGGAATAACAAACGGAGTCCAAACGGAATAAAACTTGCGCGATGATTTTTCTTGGACCAGAAGACATCCTGCGGACTTGGAGTGCATGTCAGGGAAGCCACGAGGCAGCCACAAGGACAGAGGGCGTGACTCCGCCGACCTATTTCTTCCGCCTATATATTCCCATATATCTCAAAAACAACCGGGGAGCCACGAAAACACGTTTCCACCACCACAACCTTCTATACCTGTGAGACCCCATCTAGGGGCTTTTTCGGCGTCCTGCCGGAGGGCGATTCGATCATGGAGGGCTTCTACATCCGCACCATTTCCCTTACGGTGAAGCGTGAGTAGTTTACCATAGACTTACGGGTCCATAGCTAGTAGCTACATGGCTTCTTCTCTTTCCCTTGATTCTCAATACCATGTTCTCCTAGATGTTCTTGGAGATCTATTCGATGTAATACTTTTTTCCGGCGTGTCTGCCGAGATATGATGAATTGTGGATTTATGATCATCTTATCTATGAATATTATTTGAATCTCCTTTGATTCTTATATGCATGATTTGATATCTTTGCAAGTCTCTTGGAACTATCGATTTGGTTTGGCCAACTAGATTGGTTTTTCTTGCAATGGGAGAAGTGCTTAGCATTGGGTTCTATCTTGCGGTGTCCTTTCCCAGTGACAGTAGGGGTAGCAAGACATGTATTGTATTATTGCCATCGAGGATAAAAAGATGGGGTTTACATCATATTGCTTGAGTTTATTCCTCTACATCATGTCATCTTACTTAATGCGTTACTCTGTTCTACATGAACTTAATACTCTAGATCCAGGCAGGAGTCGGTCAATGTGTGGAGTAATAGTAGCAGATGTAGGCAGGTGTCGGTCTACTTGACAAGGACGTGATGCCTATATTCATGATCATTGCCTTAGATATCATCATAACTTTGCTCGGCAGTAATTTGTTCACCCACCGTAATATTTTCTATCTTGAGAAAAGCCTCTAGTGAAACCTATGGCCCCTGGGTCTATTTTCCATCAAATAATTTCCTATTTCCATCATATAATCTTCTATTTTCCATCATATAATCTTCTAGTTTCCATCATATTAGTTTTGAATCTACTATTTTGCAATCTTTTACTTTCCGGTCTGTAAACCAAAAATATCAAAAATATATACTTTATCATTTATCTATCTCTATCAGATCTCACCTTTGCAAGTAACCGTGAAGGGATTGACAACCCCTTTATCACATTGGGTGCAAGTTGTTGTTTGGTTTTGCAGGTATTCGGTGACTTGCGCGTTGTCCCCTACTGGATTGATACCTTGGTTCTCAAAACTGAGGGAAATAGTTACTCTACTTTGTTGCATCACCCTTTCCTCTTCAAGGGAAAAACCAATGCAAGATCAATAAGTAGCATTACTCCTCGGGATTGTTGCTTCCGAAGAACTTGGGCATGGTGAACTTGAGCTTGTCGCAGCGTAGTTTTTCATCATAGTGGCCATTGTTATGTCGCTCTTGGCATGTAGGAGGGTCTTCAATTTCACGCTCCTCTAGATGGACTTGCCGATTAGGTCGAGGTATGTGAGCCCAGTTCCGTCTTTCTTGTTGCTCTTCATGGACAGCGGCTTCATCTTGTCGTTGTTGGCGAAGTGCTTCTTCTTGTTTACGCACTTGACAGTTTCATTTGGTGACGACTCTAGTGGCCTCGTAGTGTGCGCGTTGTGCTTCAAGGGCTTGTTCATCACGATGTCTTTGTTCTTGCCGAATCGCGTCACCATCCTGAGGTGCTTGATGTTGCGGTTGTGGAGGTGGCTCGTGGTCCACGACATCGCATTCTTTCACGTGCTCGGACTCGGTCTTGCAAACCATTGCCATGGAATGGATTTTGGTTGTCATTGCGGTCAGGTGAGCAAGCTCGAGGAGGACTTGCATCAGAAGAAGAGTAGGCCAAAGAGTGTCGACTTGAGTGGTGCAGTCTTGACGAAGAAGTGGTGGAGGATGTGCGGCTCACGATCATGTTGCAAAATTCTTCCATTTGATAGTGAGCTTGGCATCAAGATATTCACGATGTCTTACTTCCGATTGTCGTAGGCCGGTGGCGAGTTGCTCGATGCGCTTAAGGCTTCACTTTCTTGATGGAGAGCTTGTTGTGCGACGAAGAAGTGATTTTTGGTGGCGTAGTCGTGTTCTTCATCTTTATCCTCGAAGAGTGGGTTTGCCGAAGGGCTTGGCCTACCCATCATATGCTAGTGGTGGTGAGTAGGAAAAGGAGAGAACAATACAAAAGTTACCTTTTCCGAAGATTGAGGATGAATCGAGTATCACTCAACGGAATGCTATAATAGGAGAACCGGTATTGGGTTTTGTTTTCTCACACTTACAAGTAAAGGCTTATAGATTAGCTTGGTTAGGGTGAGTGGCACAATATTCAAGCAAATGTTAGTCAAGATATCAAAATTGTTGAAAAGATGCACAAATTGCAACTAAGACAAATAGATCAAACCCAAGGATATCACTAGGAACACACACACGGGAGATAAATGGGATCCACACAACCAAGGAGTGAGCTCGAAATGTGTAACCACGGAAAATGCTCTTGTTGTACGGATATTAGAGAGACGCTAGCTTGATTGCTCAAATGGGCTAGATACGCTTGTGCACCAACCCATGAGAGTAATGTGCCGTCCTCGATCCCAATTATCCTAAGTATGTATGGATCATTATGATATAATGATGCAAAATGGCTCTATGCTATTGCTCACACGCTCTTTGTTTCTCTTATTTTCCTTAAAAGCTTTAGTACTATGCCACAATGCTTGACATGCGAGACGGAATATGAGATGACAAGTATCATATGCACGGAGAGACTTATGGCACAAGTACGATAGCACGATGATTGCACGCTAAATGTAGCTATGAAGGATAGGCTTATCACAAAAGGTGCACAGCGCGCATGGCCCGACAATTCTCAACTCGCTAGTCTCGATGGGTAAGTGATGCAAAATGGCTCGAGGCTATCAAAGTAATGGCAAGGTATGAGTACAAGATGTCATCGAGCTACCATCCTTGCATATGGTTAGTATGAAGATGCAGTGGTCATTGTCGATGTCGAAACTGGGGCGATGAGGAGTGGCGGTGAGCTCGAAGTCGAACTGTCCCTAAGTAGCTGAAACACCTTAGGGCACGGTGCACCGCAACCCAAAATCTCAAACAACAAGGGGATGTAATGCGGAAGGCAAATGGCGATGGGAAAATTAGATCTTTTGCCCCACTTTACTTCCCCATTAGATAATTTGCCTGTATGCACGGGGTCTCGATAGCCCGTGCGCACGGGGTGTTCTGCTTGCGCAAGAACACGCCCAAATCCGTGGGTAATCTCGTCCAAAATCAACGGTGGGATGGTTGGGGGGAGGTGGTAAGGGGTAGATCCACTTTTTAAAAATGAAATTCCTGGATCAAATCAACAAAATCTCACAAGATCCAACAAATTGCAACAAAAATTTTGAGGCTATTTTTAGTGGGGATTTTCGAATTGGGAAAAAAGCAACAAAATTAGGCTAGAAGATGGGGGGTAGACTCCAAGATGTGAAGCAACCTTCCACATGATACCAAGATGTTGTAGGGTGGAACCCTAAGTGGAGATCTTTTCACACTTAGAGGGGGAAAAGGGATGAACACAAGAACACAAAGAGGAAATTCACTCAAACAAAACCCAGTCACTCATCCACTAGAATAGCATAGTTGAGATCCACAAGAATACAAGAACGATCCAAGGAAACAAGAACAAAGGAAAGGTTCTTCCAACTCCTAAGGAGCTGTGGTCTTGGTGATAGTCTTCTCCAAAAGGAGGTCTTGGTTTCCACTTGGGATCTTCTCTAAAGAGGCCTTGATCTCCAAGAGGAGTGGTAGAAGGATCAAAGCTCTATCAATGTCTCACATACACTTTGCTAACCCTAATAAATGACTTAGACACGAAATATATAGCTAGAGGGAGGTAGGAACGACATAGGAGGCAAGACAAGAAACCCTCGGCTGAAACCTGGGAGGGTCATGCACACGCACTAGTAGAAAACCAGACTTTTGTCCCGGTTCATAAGGGCCTTTAGTCCCGGTTCCCGAATCGGGACTAAAGGGTCGTTACTAATACCCTCACCCTGGTTGGAGCTGAGGTTTTTCTTTTTTTTTAAAAAAAAAGTGGCTGTTTTAGGGGTTTAGGGGATTATTTTTAGGTTGTTATTAGCTAGCTAATAGAGAGAAGTGTCCTCTCTTATATGTAGTCCTTGCTTTACCTACGCTACTGCTATGTTCATTTCACCCGCAGATATATATATAATAACTCATGCATGCTCGCATCATACATCATCATATATAATAACAAGTCCTACTAATTAATCAAGCATCATCATACAACTTCTACTCGTTATTAATAATAAGTCATACGATCATCATCCTCATAGTCATCGAACCCAACCCTACATAATTGTTCTTAGCACATGATCATCAGTATCAGGTAGGACCTAAACACACTTAAGGTAAAATAGCATAAAACAATATAGACCCTGACTCTCCATTATGAAGAATGGAGATCATCCTGTCTCCAACTCTTGTGCCTCGCTTCCTTTTGCTTCCAAGAAGCTCCTTACGACTGTCCATAAATTTTTTCCATCCTTTGATTGTCATGTCTCCACTTCTTTTAGAAATCCGGTATGGACAGTTCAGATTCGTAGGATGACCTGGATATATGTTCAAAACACGAAGGCTGCCGCCATTCTGATACATCAAATGAGGCACACAATCCTCTGGGATTCTCTATTGAAAAACATAGTAATAACTTCGTAGTTAGAAATGATGTACTAGTTTTAGAAGTATGCAAAAAGATGCACGGATGTCGTAATAGTAAAAAAAACTTACCAGGGTATCTCCATGGTAGTTACCGTAGTTCAACACGTGCACTAGTGGCACGTATTGACCATAATGTTGAGGAGTTCGATTGTAGATATTGTAATTCTCAAGATCATTACAAAATCCAACCAGATGAGTTTTCTCCTTGTAAGTTAACTCAGAGCCATCGGTGTAGTAAGTTCTATCTACCATCTTCTACACATTCTTTGATACTTCAAAATAAGCTGTCAATGGAAATAAGATGTCAACTATTATGAAATGAACAATATAAATTAGTTAATAATTAACTATGTTTGAGAAACTCACATAGCGGTAGAACTGGAGGAGTATCAACAAGGACCCAAATGTCCATATTGTCTTGCTCGATTTCAGGATCACCAAGATCCATGGTGACAAGCTTCCCAATTTTTGCAACCAAAATGGGTTACGCTCTGAGCATTATACAACTTTACTTCAAAATCCACATCATGATGGGTCCTTAGGTGAATTTTCTTCGTTTCAAAATTTTCATGGTCTTCAAAATCCATCCTCTCCAAGACATAGCGTCTTGCATGGCATGGGATAAACTATACTCGAATTGTAAAAGATGAAAATTACACGTTGAAATAGTTGAAGTCATGCTTAATTATGAAAAAAAACACTTGTCGTCGTTGCGTACCATTTCAACTTCGAAGGTCTCCTCGAGCTTAATGCTGAAGCGCCGACCATCGTCCAGGTGAGGCCTGTCGCACTCACCTCGATCGTCGTGGCTCCAGTCGCACTCCCCCGGGAGACTTTCGTCGTCCGATGATGACATTTCCTATACGTTCATAATTCAAAGACTAAATTAGATCATTATTATTCAACTAATCATATGCATATGCCTTGCATAGTGCTCTCCAATTTGAGCATTCAATAAGAAAAATCAAATCGCAAAATAAAGTAGTATTCAAATTAGGATGCCTTCAATTATAAGAAAAACTACATCATCTCCATGTGTCCATACATCAAATATTATCACTAATACACGTCGAATACTATATATCATACATATCGCCAGTACAGCTAGAACCGTAGCACCCGACGGGTATCGGCACGGGCGGTGGACACCCAAAGGGAAGGAACCATCACAGGATCATAGCTCCAGTGAGATCCCTAAAGAACCTTCCAGGTATTCTCGAACCTGCCCTCCAACGCAACCATGTAGCGACGGACGTGCTCGTCCACCTCGCTGACACGGTGACGTACCACCTCTGCGGTGTCCGGAAGCCTCGGCACCGTCACTGGCCCACGCGACCGCCACCAAACAAGGATCGGGTCAACGACGGGCTGGCTCCTCACCAAGCTACGCCCCCGGAAGGTAGCGCCTCCCAGTACCACCCCGGCGGAGCCCAGTCCCGGACATGGCCCATCTGGTCAAGCAGGTGTCGTCCTCCGCCGACTCGACAACGAGGATGCGGGATAGGCATCGTCCACGTCGATGCGGGAATAATTGCTTTAACTAAAAAAATAAACTAGTTCTATTAATTTTCTTGCTAAAAATAAACTATTTCTATATATAGTAAATAAACTAGTTTTCTTAAATCAACCAGTTCGACTACTACTAATATAAACTACTACTATTAAATCAACTAATTCAACTACTAATTAAACTAGTTCAAAGCACTAACCTAGAATGTACTATCCTAAAATGCACTAACAGTAGAACTAATAACCTCAAGTGCATTAAATCAACTAACCTTAAATGTAACTTTTGCAACACAATTTTTTTTTTCTGAATATGCACATATATACATATGAACATATATATACATAAATTGAAAAAAAATAATTCTATGAACAAAAAAAAATCATACATCAATTCATACATACCAATGGATCATACATACATCTGCACATATATACATATACATACAACATCCATATATACATGTCGGGCCGGTGGATCATCCAAAATATATATGAAAACAGAGAGCAGGCCGGGGCGGCAGCGGCGGCGCGCGGCAATGCAGAGCAGGCCGGGGCGATGGCGGCGGCGCGCGGCAAGCAGAGAAGGCAGGGGCGGCGGCGTGGGGGAAGGGAGGGGCCGGGGCTCACTGGGCGGTGACGACGAGGCGCGGCAGATCGGGCAGCGACGGTGAGGTCGGGGCAGAGAGGGCGACCACGTCGGGGTGGCGCGGGGCGGCGACGGCGTCGGGGCGGCGCGGGACGGCACGCGGCGACGACGGCGACAGCGAGGCGCAGCCTGGCGGCGGCGTCGATCGGGCGGGGAAGAACGAACTGAATAAAAAATTTCACAAGTGCTACTTATATAGACGAAGCATTGGTCCCGGTTCGTGGCACAAACCGGGACCAATGCCCCTCTTTAGTCCCGGTTGGTGCCACCAACGGGGACCAAAGGCCACTTTTCGGCAGCCCAAAGGGCGGGAAGCGGAGGCCTTTGGTCCCGGTTTGTGTAACCAACCGGGACCAAAGGTATTCATTGGTCCCGGTTCGTGGCACCAACCGGGACCAAAGGTATTCATTGGTCTTGGTTCATGGCACCAACCGGAACCAATATCCTGCACCTGCCAAAGCCGCGGTGCGGTGGGATGTTTAGTCCCACCTCGCTAGCTGAGGAGCGGCCACACCTGTTTATAAGCGCTGCCTCACCATCTCCATCGAACTCCTCAGAACTGCAGGCCTATGGGCCTAATCTCACACCGCTATGCCTGTGGGCCTGCTGGGCCTTCTGCGGGCCTGAATCCTGGCCCATGGATGGGCTTCTAGTCGCATTCAGGCCGTGGTGGCCCAGTAGGTGGCATCTTTTTTTCTTTTTTCCTATTTATTTTTTCATTTCTACTTAGAACTAAATACTTATAGTTTTTTAGTGATTTCTTTTTTCTTTTAGGTCACAAAAATTATAAACTTTCTGTTAGTGCCATTAGTTTTCAAATTAGAATAGTTAAAATTTGAATTCTTTGAAATTTGTGTGAATCTCAAGTTTGTGATTAACTTTACTAGTGCCATTAGTTTTTCATTTCTACTTAGAACTAAATACTTATAGTTTTTTAGTGATTTCTTTTTTCTTTTAGGTCACAAAAATTATAAACTTTCTGTTAGTGCCATTAGTTTTCAAATTAGAATAGTTAAAATTTGAATTCTTTGAAATTTGTGTGAATCTCAAGTTTGTGATTAACTTTACTAGTGCCATTAGTGTCAAATTAGAATAGTTAAAATTTGAATTCTTTGAAATTTGTGTGAATCTCAAGTTTGTGATTAACTTTACTAGTGCCATTAGTTTTTCGTTTGTACTTAGAACTAAATACTTATAGTTTTTTAGTGATTTCTTTTTTCTTTTAGGTCACAAAAATTATAAACTTTCTGTTAGTGCCATTAACTTTAAAATTTGAATAGTTTATATTTGAATTTTTTTAAATTTGTGTGAATCACTAGTTTATGAATCACTAGTTTACTAAATTTGTGTGAATCACTAGTTTATGAATCACTAGTTTACTAAATTTGTGTGAAAACACTTTGTGTATTATATTTACTATGTACAATCTTTCTGCACAGAGATACCAAAAATTATAAACTTTCTGTTAGTGATTCTAGTTTTCAAATTAGAATAGTTAAAATGTGAATTCTTTGAAATTTGTGTGAACCTCAAGTTTGTGATTAAAATTACTAAAAAAATGAACATAGATGCGGCTATAGAGAAAATTCAACCTAAATTCATAATCAATTTCCATGAATTTCAGAGAAATTCATTATGAATTTAGGTCAAATTTCCTGTATAGGGGCATCTATTTTCATTTTGAGAGGAGCTCAACAATGCATAGAGGGACGGGCTTATAAACCAGTGTGGCCGCCCTTCGGTTGGCGAGGTGGGACTAAACTGTGAATCGCAACGAGGACCGACCATTTAGTCCCGGTTCGTGGCATGAACCGGGACTAAAGGGGAGCCTTTGGTCCCGGTTCAGGCCGCCAACCGGGACCAATGGTGGTGGGCCAGGAGCTAGGCCCATTGGTCCCGGTTTATCCCACCAACCGGGACCAAAAGGTCCAGACGAACCGGGACCAATGGCCCACGTGGCCCGGCCGGCCCCCTGGGCTCACGAACCGGGACCAATGCCCCCATTGGTCCCGGTTCTAGACTGAACCGGGACTAATGGGCTGCCCCGGCCTGGACCATAGCCCCCTTTTCTACTAGTGACGGGGTACGTGAGGCCCGTGCGCACGGGGGTTCTGTTGGCACGATACACGCTCATGCGCACGGGGTGCTATAGCGGTGAGGGCCCGTGCGCACGGGGTCCGGAGGCCGTGTGCACGGGGGTGCGTGTATCGGTTACAGAAGGTTTCTGGGAGGCCCGTGGGCATGGGGTCGGGTAGGCCCCTGCGCACGGGGTCGCCTGGGACCTACTGTCTTCGTCTTAATGGACTCCTTCTCCTTCCTTAAGCCCTTGGGGTCCTTCTCCTATGCCCACGGGGTGTTCCTTAGCTGCTAGGTGGCGTTTGTCTTCGTACCTAGTGACACATAGCATGTTTTGGTGAGGTAGCATCCAAATTTCATTCATATCCATATCTATCTCAAGTAGGAGTGAGTTCACCTTGGTTTCGATGACGCGTGCTTGAGCTCTTGTCATAGGTCCACGTGGTGCTTGATGAGTTGTAGTAGAGTCCATGAGGATGATGGAAGAATGCTCCACATCGGAAACCCTCCCTTGTGTTGAAGGCCAAGTCTGTACAAGTTGAAGATGCCAGAACAAATATGTTTTCAATGATCACATGGCTCTAGCCTCAAGTTCTTTTTGGGGAAACAAGAGGAACATCAAGCCTAATGAATCCAAGGATAACTCAAGTGGCTTGACGCAAAAGGGTGAATGAGTTATGACGAGTCCAAACTGTATGATGTTTTTTATGGTTATTTTGTGCCTACACAATAGGCTTTGTGGAATCTTACCATGTTCGCACACTACTTTTTATCGGTTTTCCCCAAGATATGTCTTTTGAAGAAAATAAGATACAATGGAAGAAATCCCAGGAAATTATTATGGAATAATGTCAACCAATATGATTATCACATACCATAAAAAACGGAGAAGGTTGGATGTTGCGCAGCTCTTCCAGTTTATCAAAGGTGGTCAGTACGAACCTCCTAGACCATGAATCTTTAACAAGCAGCCCATAGAGCATCTCCAGTCGCGCACCCCAACGCCCCCCCCACCCGATGCAATTTTTTAGCGCCAGTGCTGAAAAAAACGGCCCAGTCGCGCCCCCAGGAGCCTAATTTTCACCGGTTAGGCCCAAAACTGGCGCCGGCAGATCCAGCCTGAACCCAGCGCGCTGGGGGCATCCGGCGGCTCTAGGGGAATCGTTTTTGGCGCAGATGAACGACAGGCCCGCCGAGTCAGCGACCCCGCGCATCGTTGTCCTCATCGCCTTGGTTTTCCGCGGGGAATCAATGCCAAGGCTACCACCGGTCAGCCCTCCATTGATTCCTCACGGGAGGCGCAGTGCGGCGATGCGCCCTCTCCCGCCATGCGTACACACATTTGCCGCCCCCTGGCCGCTATAACAGCCGCCCCTCCCTCGCCGGTGGACGCACTCGCCCCGCAGCCCCTCTCTCTCTCGCCGCCGGCGCTCTCTCTTCCCTCTCTCCCCGTCTAGCCACCGCGTGCACGCCCCGTCGATGGGAGAGCGGTTCCCCGGCAATGGAGCGGCGGCCAACGGCTTCGGACGCTTCCACCTGCACGAGTGGGAAGCCAACCTCCTCCACGAGGTGAACTACCCGGCGCCGCCCGACGTACGCGTGCCAGGGAGGTGGAGGCGCAGCCCGGGGGCGTCCCAGTCCCCCCGCAGCCCGACGTCGACCACCCCGCCTACCTCCACACCGAGATCTAGTGTGTCCGGGCCTCTCTGACGGAGGAGGAGCGGGACCTCCCGGAGTACGCCGAAGACGACCGCGTGCACAGGGTGGCATACTTCCAACGCGGGCAGGAGGAGCGGCTCGCCTCCACCAACAACACGCCGGTGGTAAGGTGGCACAACAACATCGACTGTCGCTCCCTGTGGTGGGGCGCCCCCGGCCGCACACGCCACTCCATTCTCGAGTACCTCGAAGGTGGCAACGATCCGCCGCTCGAGTACCTGGCACCGGCCCCTCACCCGAGTGGCGGCCTGTGGCTTCCGAGGCGCATGCTGGGTGGGTCCTCCTCCTCCCCCTCTTACCATTCCTCCTCCCACTCCTCTGGGTCGCCTGCGCTCGTCAGCATTAAGGTCGAGCTCGTGGAAACGCCGCTCGGCCGGCGCACCCGCGGTGCCGCCCTCGTCATCAACGAGGGTGGCCGTGCCTCCAACCTCCCGCTTCGTCAAGCCGAAGACGGAGCCGGGGCTCGCCGCATGACATGGGCGCACTCGACGACGAGGCCGCCGTGAAGTGGGCGCGGGAGGATTGGGCCTAGCTGGAGATGGAGCGCCAGCGCCGCGCGCTAGAGGAAGAGTCTTTTTTCCATGAGGCTAATCAAGGAAGAGTCTTTTTTCCATGTATTGTCGGGCTGCTGAAGACATTTTCTCCACCTAATGGGCATATGCACCTTAATATACTAGGACAGGGACAAATGTAATTTGGGCTTATGAGTGTTTCAATTATAATTCTCGAATTAGGCTTTCGCCGTGCTTTATGTATAAAGCAATAATAAAACAACGGCTGAACGATCCAATATGGTGAATAGTCCCTCTTACGTTAGTCCCTCTTACATTTAGACGGGTATTCCGCCTGTGTCCATATTCAGTGAAGAAAGGATCGGAGCAGGTATGACTATTAGTGTCCACCTAACAGGCATATGCACCTTAATATACTAGGATAGGGACAAACATAATTTGGGCTTAAGAGTGTTTTGATTATAATTAGACGGGTCATCCATTGTGTCCGTATTCAATAAACAAAGGATCGGAGCAGGTATGATCATTGGTGTCAACAGACACCAACAGACTAATATGAAACTCGAGTTATTAAGTGGTGCTAAAACATGATGACTTGACTCCCATGTACGATCCGGGACCTGACATTGTCCCTGGATAAAGACTTCGCAACCACTAATTATCAGAGATAGACGAATCATTTTCACAAAAGAGCATATATACCTCGAATCCAATTCAGCGGGTTCCTTCGATATGCATTCTACTACCCGACACAAAGAGTTCACCATATTATGACTGGTTTGCTTGGTGGTGAATTATAAAAAAAATTGCCCAGTTCCATGGACCTTCTTTTTGTAATTTCAAATTATCTGTTTGGTTGCTACAACAGTTTATGCATATTAAGGCATCAAACCGAGGAAAACTCATTAGTGACCAATGTGTGCATGTGGTTGTAAGAACTTCAAGCCGCAATGTCTATGTGCAATGTATCTCTAGTAGTGTGCTTTATTTGCTAACAAATATCAATTTGAATATGCTTAAATTAACCAATGTGTCGATTCCCTGATTTTATATATGATGATAAATGGCTAAACTATAGTCACTAATAGCGGAATTTTTTTCTCATAGGCTTGACTCAACGGATGCCATTACACGCTCAACTATGTTAAATAGATGTCTATCTCTGCTCACATTTGAGGTGATGCACTAAGATAGGACCCAGACCCGATAAGTCCTGAACCCAAATGTTCGGATCTTTAGCATGTCACCCCGATCTTTTTCCATGGCAACTTTAGTTCACGTGAGGTGGCAGTTTTAGATGTTAAGCATTGCAACTTTGTCCCGGTTCGTTATTTTGTCAGAAAATTGCCATGTTTGCCAACCTCGCGTGGATTAAAGTTGCCATTCAAAACGTTCGGATTGCCATGCTTAAAATCCGAACATCCGGGATTTATCATTTCCGCTAAGATAATATGGTTTGTCACATTTGGTAGTAAATTTTTGGTCATGTCTATATCTACTACAATTATATAGTTTAAATCATTTGACGTATCAATTACATCCCACGCAACATAAAACCACGTATTTGGTATGGGGATTTCCTATTTTGTTGTAATTGTTGTACGTTTTTTCTACGACTTTGTCGTAATTAAAGGTTTTTACAGCTCTGTGTAGCTGAACAAGTTGTTCTAGCAGGCTGCTAATGTCGTAAGCAGGATGTGCACTGATGTCGACCGCAGGCTTGCTCGCTAGTAGAGGCTAATCTAGGGAGAGTCTTTTTCCATGTAGTGTTAGGATGCTGAATACATGTTGTCTTTTTCCATGCACCTTAATATACTAGGACAGGGACAAATGTAATTTGGCTTAAGAATGTTTTCATTCAAATTAGACAGGTCATCCGCTTGTGTCCATATTCGATAAAGAAATGATCGGAGCGGAGCAGGTATGATCGTTGGTGTTAGTCGACACTAACAGATTAATATGAATGTTGAGTTAATAAATGGTGCTAAAAGATGACGACTTGACTCCCATGTCCGATCGCTGACCTGGCTTTGTCCCTGGATAAAGACTTGGCAACTACCAATTATCGGATATAGACGAGCGAATCCTTTTCACAAGAGAGCAGGTATACCTCGAGTCCAATTCAGCAGGTTCCGCGATATGCATTCTACAACACGAGTACACGACATAGAGTTCGCCATCTTATGACTGGTTTGCTTGCTGGTGAATTATACAAAATTTGTCCAGTTCCCTATGCCTTATTTTTGGAATTTCAAATTATCTGTCTGGTCACTACAACAGTTTACGCATATTAAGGCGGTAAATCTTGGGACTTTTTTTGCGAATAAGGCCCAAGATCTATATTAAGGGACTTAGAATGCCAAACAAACTCAACCTCCAGCACGAACCAAAGGTACGCCACCCCTTCCGCTCCATTGCTCGAGCCAGACTGACATTTTATTTTCGGTCCAGGTAAGATCTAGCTGGGCCTACGCCGTGACAAAGAAGTCGTCATCTTCTTCGTCATCACATCATAGAAGTGTTGCTTACATTGGAAATCCAATAGTTGAAACACCTCCTTAAAAAAACTATTGCTAGCTCTGCAATGACGGTGAAGGGAACGCTGCTGCAACGAGAAAGGAGCACGGACCACTAGTTAGGCTGGTCACAATGGGCAAGAACATAAGCTAGTAACTTACACACTTCCCTAGACTATGTTACTACCTCCATAGTGGGTAGGAACATCTATATAGTGTCATGCAATGATGTATTTTTTAGGTTATAGACTCATTGTTTCTTGGAGTGTGTGATGTTCCGGTAACTTAGCTAGTTATCACAAGCACATCTCTCTTCGTTAAATATGTGCCACATAATCAAAGTTGTATTGAAGTGTGTGATGTTACTCCTAAGGAACTTAGGAGTAACATCACACACTTCAATACAACTTTGCTTATGTGGCACCCCTTCCGCTCCATTGCTCGAGCCAGACTGACATTTTATTTTCCGTCCATATAAGATCTAGCTGGGCCTACGCCGTGACGAAGAAGTCATCATCTTCTTCGTCATCCCATCATAGAAGTGTTGCTTACATTGGAAATCCAATAGTTGAAACACCTCCTTAAAAAACCTATTGCCAGCTCAGCAATGATGGTGAAGGGAACGCTGCTGCAACGAGAAAGGAGCATGGACCACTAGAAAATAATATGCCGCATAAGGGAGACGTCCAATAGGAGAATAGGAGACCACAACCTCATCGCTGCCGCAAAAAACGGTTAGGGAACATAACCCCAATCCCCAAGGGCCGGCCTTCCTCATTCAACACGTGGCAGGCTGCCCTCTACCATCGAAAGAAGCAGGAAGAAGAGGATCATTACCTTGATGCCAACATCATTGAACATGAAGCGTCTACCAAGATTCAAAGGATCCACACAGACACCGCCTCTGAAATTATAAAGCAATAGCCGAGAGAATCAGCGCTTCGATGGGAGATCTGGAGAAATATTTTTGCTGCCACCATCACCAGCGCTAGAGCCGAAGTCATGCACAAAGGAAACCCTAACTAAGATAGCCATACTACTACCCTCGCAAAAAAAAATACCCGTAATACTAAACCGCTCGTCTGCAGAAAAAAAAAACCTGCTCGGGGAACAACGTCCTGGGGTTCCCCTCCCTAGCGCGGTGGCGGGAGCAGCCAATACAGGTAAGGGAACACCTGTGACGCTAGTGTCCGGGGTGCCTACTCCTTTGGTAAGAACATCTCTAGTGGATCCCCTAAAAAGATATAGTGGAGTAAATTTTCTAGTTTAGTCCACTAAGCCACACCTGGCCGATTTCCAAAGTCCTATAAGGCTGTGCAATTTCTACTCCTCCGTTGAAAATCCCCCCGCGGCGCCTAGATATACTCGGTGCCCCGCGTGGCCTAGTAAAAGTTGTCCCGCCGTTTTCTCCCGCCAACGCGGCTGCATCCTTCCTGCGAGCACTGGCCCACGCATCGCCGTCGCCACCGGTGACCACCCCCATCACCAGAACGGGTAGCCAAGACCTTTCCACCACCCCGCCGGCCACCGCGGCCGTAAGCCAACTCCGCGCCGCTGCCTGCACCGAAAAAATATCAGGGATGAAAAATCTTCACAGGCCACAAGCACCGGCGGCAACCGCAAACAAGGCCGCCGGATTGGCCACCGCCTCTCCAGCGAATGTAGGGCGCCCTCCCGCTGCTCCCGCCAGCGGCAAGCGAGCTAGGAACAGACGGTCGTGGCATCGGCCGGCTGAGGAGGCCGTGAAGAAGAAGAAGAATAAGGCCATTCATGCCCCCTCACTAGTAGAAAACAGGGCTTTGGTTCAGGCCTAGCCAGCCCATTAGTCCCGGTTCTTCATGAACCGGGACCCATGGGGGGCACTAGTCCGGGGCCTCGTGGGCATTGGTCCCGGTTCTAGGCACGAACCGGGACCAATGGGCCGCGCTCCTGGCCCACAGCCATTGCTACCGGTTCGTTCCTAGAACCGGTCCAGAAAGGGGGGATTTAGTTCCGGTTCCTGCCATGAACCGGGACAATTAAGTTGCCTATATATACCCCATCGCCGCAGCAGAGCACTCCACAGTGCTCTATTTTTTGCTGGCCGGCGAGGGGGAGGGCATTGGGTGCTCTAGCTCACCTCCTATGCACATGAGGTGTTCGATGAAATGCCCGAGCCACACTAGTTAAGCTTTCTCCTCTCGAAGCTCGACCTCGGAGCTCCATTTTTCCCGAGATTTGTCAAGGTTTAGCGGTCCGTCACGCCCCGTCCGCGTTTTCACCGCCGTCGATCGCCCGCGCCGATCTCGTCGCCGGCACCACCGTGGTGAGCCTCTTGTTCTTATCTTCTTTCTGATTTTCTTACTTTAGATAGATACTTGTCTTATTTTCTTACTTTAGATAGATACTTGTCTAATTTTCTTACTTTTGACACACATAATTATATATAATGCACGCAGATGAACCGGCAATGGATGTACGGTGACAGACACACCTCCGAGTACATTAAGGGCGTGCATAATTTTCTCGAAGTGGCTGAGGCAAACAAGCGGAATGATTTTATATGTTGTCCATGCCCTAAATGTGGGAATACGAAGTCTTACTCTGACCGGAAAATCCTTCACACCCACCTGCTTTACAAGGGTTTCATGCCACACTATAATGTTTGGATGAGGCACGGAGAAATAGGGGTTATGATGGAAGACGACGAAGAAGAAGAGGATGATGACAACTATGTGCCCCCTGAATACAGTGATGCTGCATTGGGGGGAGCTGCTGAAGATCAAGAGGAACCAGACGATGTGCCCAATGATGATGATCTCCGCCGAGTCATTGTGGATGCAAGGATGCAATGCGAAAGTCAAAAGGAGAAGCTGAAGTTCGATCGCATGTTAGAGGATCACAAAAAAGGGTTGTACCCCAATTGCGAAGATGGCAACACAAAGCTCGGTACCATACTGGAATTGCTGCAGTGGAAAGCAGAGAATCCTGTGCCCGACAATGGATTTGAGAAGCTACTGAAAATATTGAAGAAGAAGCTTCTAAAGGATAACGAATTGCCTGACAGTATGTACGCAGCAAAGAAGGTCGTATGCCCTCTAGGATTGGAGCACTAGTAGAAAACAGGGCTTTCGTTCGTGCCTGGCCAGGCCATTAGTCCCGGTTCGTCCACGAACCGGGACCCATGGGTGCATTCGACCCGGTTCGTGAGACCAGGGGGGCGGCCGGCGCCTCGTGGGCATTGGTCCCGTTTCGTGTGGACCCATTTGTCCCGATTCTAGGCACGAACCGGGACCAATGGGCATCGCTCGTGGCCCACAACCATTGGTCCCGGTTCTTGGCTTGAACCGGGACAGATGAGCTGCCTATATATCACTACAGGAAACTGCTAGTTTGCCGTCAGTGAGCGGCTTTGCCGTCAGCATTTCGTCGGGGTAGACGGCAAAGAAAACTTTGCCGTCATGAGCTTACGGCAAAGTATGACTAACGGCAAATCTGCTCTTTGCCGTCTGTGAGCGCACTGGCTGACGGCAAACCTAGAGAAAGGATGACGGCAAAGAAACCAACACGGCAAACTGGCTCTTCGCCGTCTGTTGTTTCACTGAGTGACGGCAAAGAAACCAACACGTGTCTAGTTTGACGGTAGGTAACGGTGCCCCAGTTTTGCCGTCTCTGTTTGTTATCCACTGACGGCAAAGTTAGTTGCTTTGCCTTCTGCCTGCTGTCCTACTGACGGCGAACTAATAGAGAAAAAACCTGGCACCGAGCCTTGCTTTGCCGTCTCCTTTTGGTCCCACTGACGGCAAAATAATGGAAATTAAGAAAAGAAAATCCCGCACCCGACCGCATCTCCCCGATTGCTCTATCTCGACCGCACGCTAGGTTATCCCCGCCCGTCCCCGGCTCGACCACGCCGCCGCCAGCGCCCGTCCCTGGCTCCACCGCGCCGCCGCCGCCCGTCTCCACCTCCACCGCGCCGCCGCAGCTGGTCCCCGCCTCCACCGCGCCGCCGTCGAGACCCTTGTCCACTGCGCCCCCCACCCGTCCTCCTCCAATGGCGCGACCGCCACCGGGCCGTCCTCCCCTGCCCTAGCGGTACGGCTCCCGTGGGCAGCACCGCCGCCGGCTCCCTCCTACGCATCCGCCGCCGCTGGTCACCACCAAAGGGGGCACCACCTCCCCCTCTGCCCCACCCCACGGTGAGCACCGCTCCCATCTCTGTTCATATTCTTTTAGATGGATAGATGTATGGATTGCAGTATATGTGGATGGATTTATAGATGTATGCAAGGATGGATGCGTAGATGGATGTATGGATGATTGGCTGATGGATGTATCCCTTTCCATTTTCTTCTGCCTAAATTTTTTAGTATAAGGCAGCCTTGTGCTTGTCCATGCTGATTTGCTGATGGATGTATGGAAGATTTGCTGATGGATGTATGGATTATTTGCTGATGGTTGTTCTGTAAGGCAAAATTTCAACTTTTGATTAATGCTCGTAGGAAATTAAATGCTCAGTTTTTTGCAACATGCTTAGATTGGAGAAGACAAGCCAGAGAGTCTAGTCTTGCTACACATATATATAGTTGTCAACTGTGAGATGATGTTGATAATGTTTTTATCAGATTGTTTCACGAGTGCTTATGTTGGTTGTGCCGGTGCTTTTCATGTGCAGGGATTTTCTCTTCACCTCGAGGAGCATTGTCCGTCCCGTTGCCATTGCCATCGTTGTTCGACTACCGCCTCTACGGTCTCGGGGTGAGCTTGACTGTCATCTCCTCCCCCTCCCATATTTGCTTCGTTCCGGTCGTCGTGCCGATGCCACTAGGTTTTATTTTCATGTCAAGTCTCGTAACCTAGGCGTCTCCCGTTCGAAAGGGTGGCATCTATAAATATGCATGTCTTTGCATATTTATAACCGTCGTCTTTTCGAATTGTCCCTGTTATCCATGGACAGCCCGAGTACGTGTAGATTGGGTTTCGTTTCCCGTGCTCTACTTCGGTCCTCGGCAAAATTTCGTCAGCGCCACCTTGTTGTTCTCCGGGTGCACATTCTCTCGGCTTGTTGTCGAGACGTGTATCTGGAGAACAGCGGGGAGGTGCTGCCGAAATTTTGCCGAGGACCGGAGTAGAGCACGGGAAACGAACCCAATCTACACGTACTCGGGTGGGATTAGGACCCATCTTTACCTATTAGAGATAGGATTCAATCCATGAATGCACCGTTTCCCTTTTGTATGGTAAAAAATTAAAACCATGGCGTAAATAATATGACAATGGTAATTAGGTGTGTATCTAGTCTTAATTACATTATACATATCTTGATGAATATGAATTTGGTGCCCCCACTGTTAGTGCAAGTACCAGTATGGATGATCGTGAGTGGATGTACACTGGAAACCCTAGTTAGGCTGGCATGACCACTGAATGGGTGAAGAAGACCAACGAATTTGTGGAGGCAGCATTTGCTAGAGGCCAAAGAAAAAGTTGGTGCCCCTGCTTGAAGTGTCGCAACGGCATAGAACAGTCGAAGAAGACGATGTGTGTGCACCTGCAGAAGCATGGGTTTAAGCGTGGGTATACCCGGTGGACCCTTCATGGCGAGCCTGAACGTAGCAGAGAGGAGGTGGTGCGTTGGCGAACCGACAACAATGGTACAGGGATAGTTGACATCGTAGCTGACTTCAACGATGCACGTGAAGAGGGATCAGAGGAAGAACCGGAGGAGTCTGCGAGGGCCTTCTTAGAAATTCTAAATTCCTCACAACAACCTCTTCACGACCACACAAACCAATGTCAGCTGGATGCCATTGCACAAGCAATGTCTATAAAGACCCAGTTCAACATGAGCAGAGATTGCTTTAATTTGATGGTGACATCTTGGGGTCGCTCTCTCCCCGAAGGTCACAAACTGGCTAAAAGTTGGTATGAAGCGAAGAAAATCCTTCATGCACTTAAGATGCCCTATGAGCAGATACATGCTTGTCCAAACGGATGTGTCTTATTTACGAAAGAGTATGCCGATGACAAGTATTGCGCCAAGTGCAAAGCCTCTAGGTATGTCGAGAGAGACCTCAGTGATGGTACGAAGAAGCAAAGCAAAGTCCCCGCAAATGTTCTTCGATATTTTCCAATCTTGCCAAGAATTCAACGCCTTTACTTGAACGAAGATACAGCCAAACAGATGATATAGCACAAATATGGGATAAGACACGACAAAGATGATCATGGGAGACCGATGCTGATACATCCGTCTTGTGCCCAAGCTTGGAAGAGTTTCGATCGAATACATCATGAGAAAGCAAAAGAGGCAAAGAATGCACGAGTTGCCATCGGACTCGATGGGTTCAATCCGTTTGGTATGGTGTCAAAGACATATAGTTGTTGGCCCGTGTTTGTTGTTCACCTCAACCTCCCCCCCGGCGCCATAATGCAACGCAAGCACATGTTCCTGTCGTTGATAATTCCAGGACCCAAGTATCCAGGGAAGAATATAAGTGTGTACATGCAACCACTGATAGATGAGTTGAAAGAAGCTTGGGTGAACGGGATACGGACATACGACGTTGCTAGCAAAAAGAACTTCACAATGCATGTTTGGTACCAGTACTCACTTCATGACTTACCGGCGTATTCACTTTTCATGGGGTGGTCTGTGCATGGGAGGTTCCCATGCCCAAGGTGCAAGGCAAGCATGAAGTGTCGTTGGTTGCAGCATGGTCGCAAGTATTCTTGCTTCGATTTTCGTAGACAACATTTGCGTCTTGACCATCCATTCAGAAAAGACAAGAAGAACTTCATGAAAGGTGAAGTCGTTGAACACTCGGCACCACCTGAGATGACGGGTGAACAAATTCGTGATCAACTAAATGCTCTCCAGCCTGATCCCAAACGTCCAGGGTATTTCTTGGGATATAATGAAGAACACGCGTGGACTCATAAGCCATGCTTATGGGATCTCCCCTACTTCCACCAGCTCGAGCTTCCACATAATATTGATGTAATGCACACTGAAAAGAATATCGCCGAGGCCATTTTTGGCACATTGTTCAACATTGCTGAGAAGACGAAGGATAATACTAAGGCTAGACTTGATGTAATGAAGCTATGTCATAGACCCGAACAAAACTTGCGACAACCCGAGGGCAAGAAAAACTGGAGGACGCCAAAGGCGAGGTTTGTTCTTACTAGGGAACAAAAGAAGGAGATACTCATGTGGTTCAAAACTTTGTTGTTCCCTGATGGGTATGCAGCGAACCTTATGAGGGCAGTGAATCTTGATAAATTGAAGCTCAACGGGATGAAGAGTCATGATTGGCACATATGGCTTGAGCGTTTAATGCCGATGATGATTCGAGGCTATATCCCTGAGGAGGATTGGGAAGTATTGGCAGAGCTTAGCTATTTCTTCCGTATTGTTTGTGCTAAAGAAGTATCTCCTACTGTGATAGATGAGATGGAAGAACGGGCCCCCGAGTTGCTCTGCAAGCTAGAGAAGATCTTTCCACCAGGATCCTTTAATCCGATGGAACATATGATTTTACACCTCCCTTCCGAGGCAAGAATGGGTGGCCCTGTGCAGAATCGTTGGTGCTATGGACTTGAGAGAATGCAGAAGACTCTTCGAGCTAAATGTAGAAATAAATGTAGAATTGAAGCCTCCATAGCCGAGGCATTCTTGGCGGAGGAGATTACAAACTTCACGACATCACGCTATGCGGCCAATATTCCAAGCTTGCATAATGCAAAGTCTCGATACAATACTGGCGACCCTAAACATGAATCCAAGCTCAGCCTCTTCAAAGGGCAACTCGGACCTGTGGGTGCTTCTGGTTCAAAGAATTTGGATCCGAAAGAGTGGAAAACGCTTACGTTGTATATCCTCACCAACCTTCAAGAAGTGCGGCCGTACATTGAGTAAGTGTTGGTACCTTATGTAACATTTACTCACATGTTTCTCTCTTAACTCCGCTCATTTCTCATTGGGCAGTGAATTCATTGCCCAATTCTCGAATGGAGGGGTCGAACGTGATTCACTCGAAGAGTATGAGCTTCTTGCTGGTGAAGGAGACGGCAATTATGGTTTCATTTCTTGGTTCAGAGAAAAGGTAAGGTATACTTCTTGGAACACTTGAAGTTGGTATTACGTGCGACTAATACACCTATCCTTCCCTCTTAAACTTGTAGGGTACGTCAATATTGGACAAAGAGTTGAAACAAGTTGCTAATGGGTTTGACTATAAGGTCGGTACATTTGATAAATACGACATCAATGGGTATCGCTTCCGCACACATGGGAACGAGGAACGTCGGGACGTTCTAAAATCAAGGAACACGGGAGTGTCGGCTATTTGCAATGGAGTTGAGTATTATGGAAGACTTGATGAAATATACGAACTGCATTACTTTGGGGCAAATCCTCCGAAAGTCGTTGTCTTCAAATGCCATTGGTTTGATCCGGAGAAGGTTAGGCGGAGGGATGATATTGGGCAAGTCGAAATTCGACAAGACAGAAAATTAGAATGTGAAGATGTCTATATTGTGGCTCAACAGGGGCGACACAAGTTTTTTATCTCAAGTACGCATGCCAAAAGAAGTACCTTAAGGGTTGGGATGTCGTGTACGATGTGCCGCCACATGGTAAACATCCTTCCCCCAGTGAAGAGGATTATGAACCTCACATCGACCCTGACACATATGATGGAGAATTCTTCCAAGAAGAACATGGGCCTAGAGGCCGTCTCAACATCCATCCACGCATGGAAGTACACATTGACAGTGAAGAAGAAGAAGTCGAAGAGGAAGAAGAAGAGGTTACGAACGTGGAAGACCTCTCAATGCTTGAACGGTTACGTCTAGGAATTGCCGATGAAGGTGACGATGACGGTCAACATGAGGACAACATCCTTGACGACACGTATGATACTGATGATGAGGCTAGAACTGACCTTGAAGAAGAGACGGATTGTGATCCAGATGATCCCGACTATTTTTAGTCGTAGTGTTGAACTGTAATGTTGATTTTGTACTAGTTGCTTTACCATGACCCAGATGATCTCAAACATGTTGTAATGTTGAATTTGTAATATTTTTGAACTTATGCTTATCTATTTGAAGTATAATGTAGTTTTTGTACTATAATTGCCTGGTAATTCTCATTGCCTATGTTTTTTGAACTTATGCTTATTTGTTTGAACTATAATGTATTTGTACTACAATTGCATTGGTAATTCTCATTGCGACAATTGTTTGAACTTATGCTTATTTATTTAAACTATAATCTTGTATTTGTACTAGTTGCTTTACTTTTTGTCATAGCAGGTGAGTGAAGCATGGTGGGCCCGCAAAGGAAAAAGCCCGGGCTCCCCATAGCGAGATCTTTGCTTAGCACTTTTATCGCCGATCCTCCGCCTTCCTCTCATCCTCAGGCTCATCGAGGGAGAGGAAAAGGACGGGGAAGGGGAAGAGGTGCACGTGGAGCAAATGCTAAGAGAAACCCGGTTCGGCCGGTGGAGGACGAGCCAGTGTCTCACGCCCCCGTGTTTGAGAGGGTGGAGGACGCTCGGCCACAGAGTGAGGGGGCACAGACTCTCCCACCTCCTGCTCGGCCACAGAGTGAGGGGGCACAGACTCTCCCACCTCCTGCTCGGCCACAGAGTGAGGGGGCACAGACTCTCCCACCTCCTGCTCGGCCACAGAGTGAGGGGGCACAGACTCTCCCACCTCCTGCTCGGCCACAGAGTGAGGGGGCACAGACTCTCCCACCTCCTGCTCGGCCACAGAGTGAGGGGGCACAGACTCTCCCACCTCCTGCTCGGCCACAGAGTGAGGGGGCACAGACTCTCCCACCTCCTGCTCGGCCACAGAGTGAGGGGGCACAGACTCTCCCACCTCCTGCTCGGCCACAGAGTGAGGGGGCACAGACTCTCCCACCTCCTGCTCGGCCACAGTCACTCCCCCGTGTCTAAGAGGGTGGAGGAAGAGCGGTTGTCCGTCGGAGGCCTCTGACGAGGAGGTCCCGACTTCTGACAAGGATGCCTCGACCTCTAACGAGGAGCATGCTGGTTTCATCCAAGTTGAGGAGGGTCGGTCCGTGTACCTACGTGGTTCCTCAAGGCTCCCGGAACGAGGGCTTCCTGTGGAGCAGAGGCCATGTATTGCTCCATGTGGAGAAGTGTAACTAACTTTGGCTTCCCATTTTCTACATTCAATGTATGCAACAATTGCTAATAACTTTGGCTTCTCATTATGTAGCGGTTGGAAGAAAGCTGGAGCTAGCAGGGGAAAGTACCGACACGTGAACGGCGTCCTTGGGAGCCTCATTAAGGAGCATTACCCTGGCATGGTTACTTTGCCTGGGGAGGGCAAAGTTCCGGAGCCAGCATGTACCTGGGACCACTACAAAGCCTATGATGATCTTGGTGTAGCCAACAACATCGAGTTTCACAACAAAGCCGAGCGGGTCTTTGCCGAACTTTGGGTAATCATTAAGTTTCCTTCACACACTGCATCTCCACCGTCTTGTAGTAGCAAAACTTCTAGCCGTTGATATATATGCTGCACTCGAGAATTAAATATTCAACCCATGAGAAAACTTAGATTTAGATTTTACTTTATTTTTCTTAACATAATGCTAGCAGACTATAATACTGCAGTAGCAAAACTATCTAGAAAACTTAGATTTAGATTTTACTTTATTTTTCTTAACATAATGCTAGCAGACTATAATACTGCAGTAGCAAAACTATCTAGAAAACTTAGATTTAGATTTTACTTTATTTTTCTTAACAGAATGCTAGCAGACTATAATACTGCAGTAGCAAAACTATCTAGAAAACTTAGATTTAGATTTTACTTTATTTTTCTTAACAGAATGCTAGCAGACTATAATGTTGCAGTAGCAAAACTATCTAGAAAACTTAGATTTAATATTCCTGTAGCCACAAAGGCGAGGAGGCGCCCACCATGGACGGATGGACAGCCTAGTTTATTTATAAATGTGTGTGTATACCACATGAGGCATTCTTTGAGCTCTGCTGATTAACCTGCAGATATCTAACTTGAATAAAAATCTGTGACGTGGATACTTTGCTGTAAATCTTGGTTCGACCTCTAGTTATTAATATATGAATTCCTAGAAAGAGTACATATTCAGTACTGGAGCTCCCTATGTTGGAAAACTAGTGCGTACTGTATTTCTTAATTGTGTTATTTGTATCTAGAGTATATTTCTAGAACCTGGGTGCATACCTGATTTTTGGACCTGTCAATTCAAAGAAATATGTGCATCTGATCATCTGTATTGAATGAAATTTCTGAGCAACAATGTTTAAAGGAGCCCATCTCTGGGCCATAGTGCTTGGGTGAATGGCTGGGCACAATTTTTTTCACAGGATATAATTTCTGCGATTTGTGGCTGTACAGAGTACTTTTGTGTAGTAAAGCTGGGTTGAAAATATGTTGATCGCTTGAAGCTGGGTTGAAAATATTTCTGCGATTTGTGGCTGTACAGAGTGCTTGGGTGAATGGCTGTGTACAGAGTACATAGTGCTTGGAGCTCACTGACGCTGTAACCTGAATCCACATGTTGATCGCTTGACATGTAGTTTTTTCGTCAGTTGACACTATCTTCCTTCAGATGCATATTCTGCACAAATCACATCCATCCTCACATGTACTAGATCATATAGCTAATATGTTAGCAGTACACGTACTAGACTGCACCAAACAAATTCAGTTTCCATAACCAGTACACGTACTACTAGCAGATTTTACTTTATTTAGATTTTATAAGAAACCTCAGACTTAAAGGTTTGAAAATTACTGCACCAAACTAATTTTCTCTATATTTGCAGGATTTCTATAGATGCGAGGATGGAAAGTTGGAGGAGGCACGAGCAGTTGTCAACAAACATTGCCCGAAGCTTGTGCATAATCTGATGCATGAGCGCGCCCTTTAGCCGTCCGCAAATATATGGCAACTCAAGGCTATAAGAGTCTTGATAAGAAAGCCGGTAGGAGACTCCGTCTTGAGAAGGACAAGTACATGGAGGTAAAGCATATTCATGCTTGTTATTTCCTCAACAGGCTGGCACTCAATTTCTTTTTGACATATATGAGATGCAATTGATCAATTAGGTTACTCCGAGATGGTGCGTCGATAAGGGGGAGTGTTGGGAGCAGATCATGGACTATTGGTGTTCCAAAGAGTACAGGGCGAAAAACAAAGATTATAGAAATCGGCGAGCCGGAATGCTGGATCCACCACATCATCAAGGCAACTTGAACGTTATGGAGTTCGGTGAATGTTGGGTATATCTTATGGAGTTCTTCATAAGCTTTTTCTTGTCATACATGTTGCCAATCCTTGTGATGAAATCTTAATCATGTTGCTTTGGTTGCAGGCGTCTCACCATAATGCTCCACTGCCCAACCTTTTCGTCTCGTATGCTTTGGCCCATAAGGCACCGTACAGAACAGCCACGCCTTACGATGAGAATGACACAGCGTCCGCGTACTCCAGCAAGACCGCCTACGATCGGATGGAGAAATTTAAAGGGATGGCAAAAGAGTTGAAAGGGTGTCACATCCTAACTAGTCCATGCATTAGAGTGTTGCATCATGTCTAATTTCAACAAAAACTTGAAATGGGGAAGGCAGAACCCCCAGCACACCCCCTCTGAAATCAACTAGGGTTTACTAAAAATAATTTCAATGAACCTGAAATGCCCTTCTAAAATGTTCACCCTCTTTGTCTTGTGTTGGAACCTCTGGCAAAATTGGTGCACAATTTTCTAGGTCAACAAAAGGTCACTGAATTAAATCATATGTATGTTGCTTTTGGACATTTAAATACTAGTAAATATTTTAAATGTTCAAATAATTCTGGATTTAAGTGAGGGCTGTTAGGATTAATCCCAACAGAGCCCACAATTATTTTCAGGATTTTAGCAAGTGACTAAGTATTTTTAATAAAGCCCTAAAGTTACAGAAAAAATAGAATAAGAAAACAGAAACTAAAGGAAGGGAAACTAACCTGGCCGCAGCCCATCAGCCGGCCCACCTGGCGGCCCAGCGCTGTGCTGGCCCATGCCAACCAGCTGCTTCGTCTCCGCCAGGCAAGCAGAGAGATGACGCCGGCGGGCGCGAGCTCAGCTGCCCGCCGCCTCGCCGCTCCCCTCGTCGAGTTGGCGACGTGGGACGAACTCCCTCTCTCTCCCCGACCTCGCAGACACCTGCACTTCCCCCTGGTTCCTCTCCCTCGCTCTCCCTCCGCCATGGCCGACGCTGCTGCGCCCGCGCCATCGTGAAACTGCGCCCTCCGTCGTCCCCGTGCTGCACCACCGTGTCCATCCTCTCCGCCGTCGTCGACTACGTAGGCCGAGCCCCGAGCGCTCACACGCTCTGCAACACCTTCACCAACCCCGCCTTCGTCAACCACCGCTGGAGATCCCTTTCGACGTCGCCGCCGCATCAACTCGTCCCCGACCGCGCCGTCTGGCTCTACGTGACCGCCGTGAGCTCAGCTACCTCCCCATCCTCTCCGTTTGCCCTCTCGTGCACCGTAGCTACTACACGAAGCTCACCCGCACGCATCGCCGCGGAGCTCGTCGCCGACGTGTCTCCGGCCAACCACCGGCCATGCCACGTTGTCCACCCGTCCTCACCGCACTCGCAGGAGCCCAACGCACCTCACCACGCGCCTCGCCGTGCCCCGTAGTCTCGGGTTCGACCTTGCCCGAACTCTGGTGGCCGCCTAGGTCGTCGTCGGCAACGTTTCCGGCCACCCCGAGCTCAACCACCGCCACCAAACGCTTCGGCTTGCTCCCAGCTACGCGCAGATGCCCTCCGCCGCCCATTTGGTCGCCGGAACGCGTTAATGCACTTCCACCACCGCGTCTGGCCTCGCCGAGGGCTCGCCGGTGAGTTTGACCTGTTGACCTTGACTGGGTGGGCCCAGGTTGACTCCCCTGAGTCAATGACAAGTGGGGCCCCCCTCTGCTAACTAAAACAAATTAGTTTTAACTAAAATTAATTAGTTTAATTAACCGCTGACACGCGGGACCCACTAGTCAGTTTGACCTGGACGACCCCGTTGACCCTGACGTCACTCTGACGTAATGCTGACGCAGTAATTAAATTACTGGAATTATTCTTATACAGGAAATTCCAGAAATAGTTCAAACTTCAAAAATTCATAGAAATTAATCTGTAACTCCAATTGCAAAGATTTATATATGAAATTTGATCAGAAAAATTCAATCTATCCACTGGTACTGGTTTCATGCATGTCAGAACAAGTTAACCTTGCTATTTAAGCAATACAAGATGATGCACTAATGTGGCTATGTTAAATGATCTAACATTTGAACCATTGGTTCAAATAAGCACATTCCTTTTTGTTTAGCTTGCATTAGGCCAATACACATTCATATTGCCATGTCATAGCATGCATCATATTGTTGCATATCGTCATGTGTTGATTGTGTTCCGATGTGTTCTTGTGGTAGGTCCTGCCTCCGAGGATATTCACGAGTATCCAACTGAAGGGCAGTATCCCACTACCACTCCGTCAGGCAAGAAACCCATTGATAATTCTGATACAAACCCATGTTCTCGCTTCCGCTCTCTTTTACTGCATTAAGACAACGCGATTTAAACTGCTGTGTGTTGCGGTAGTTGACCCCACTTCCTTTGCATGACCTGTCATTGCCACAGTAACTAGATGGAACCCACTAGCATGTGTAGGAGATGATTGAGCCATATGTGTGTTTCCTACCATGCTATGCTTTTTATTCTTAGAGTTGTGTCAGGTCTGGCTCATCGGGATGATGAACTGGAGTGAAAGGTTGTGTCGGTAACGAGAGTGAAGTGTTGAATACGATTTGGTAAAGGAATCGATGAGAGCCCATGTAGGAGTACATGGTGGGTTGTTTCATTGAGGCCGTCCCTAAGAACTGAGATCTGTGTGTGTGATTTAAGATTCAGCTACTACCACACATTCGGCCCTGAAATACGACCCCGCTCGACTTACTGACCCCTCTCGTCCTCTGTCCAGGAGTTGCAAGTAGTTTCTGGTGTTTGTAGTTGCTGGGGGCCGCACGCAGCGCTGACCATAGGGGTGGGTTGTGTTGTGGTAGGCACGTGGCACGGTGTACCGATTCGCCCGTTTGGTGTCTCGGGAACCCTGCACACATCGTTTGGGGCCGTTGAGGACACCTGGGCCGGATCTCCTTGCGGATGGAACCCGAATAGGCGATAAACCTGGGACTAGAGACTAGTGTGGTTAGTTAGGTCGTGGTCTACACCCACGTCGGCTTTCGCTTGAAGTCTGCCGAGCACATGACGTGTGCAGACGCTAAGTGGTGGAAACATGTGTGAAGAAGTACACCCCTGCAGGGTATAAAACTATTCGAATAGCCGCGTCCGCAGTAAAGGACTACTTGGTCACCTATGCAGTTCATAGACAAGTAATTGGATACTACTAAAAATCTCAAGATAAGTGTGAGTACCGCGGATGGCCCTCTCGTAGGATGACGAGAGAGGATCCACAGTGGAGTATTGTGTTGGTGATAGTGGACTCGTGTGCGACAAATGATTTACAAGTTGTGTCTATCGTAAGATAGCTTAGCCAAGAGTCAAAGCTGGCTTGCTGCAATAACTCCACTACCTTCTTGAGAATGTGCATGTATAGTAGGATCATGTTGTAAGACTTGCTGAGTACCTCTGTACTCATGTTGCTTTAATTAATGTTTTCAGATGACAACACCGCCCCCTCTGATGGTTCTATGTAGACCTCGACGTCGACGAGTGGCTTATCACCCAGGTGGTGATCCAAGACTTGTGAAGGGCCGATGTAGATAGACAGGCTTTGTCAAGCCTTCTTTCTTTCTAGTGTCTGTACTTAGACTAGTTTGCTTCCGCATGTGCTTGTATGTTTGTATGACTTGAGTGTCGGGTCATGTGACCCCTACCTGTATGGATATGTTATGTATGGCTCCTCGGAGCCTTCTAAATAAAGTACTTGAGTTGTAGAGTTTTGTTGTGATGCCATGTTGTATTTACTCATATCGGGCATATTGTGTGTATGATTGAAATGCTTGGTATGAGTGGGATCCGACTATCTAGTTGTTTATCCTTGGCAGCCTATCATATGGGGAAATGTAGTCTAGTGCTTCTGAGCGATAGTAGTCCGCTACAGCCCGGTTCACCGGAGTCCTGCTAGCCCAGCACTACTGCTCGGAACACTTGACTGGCCGGCATGTGATTCACTTCGTTCCTGTGTCTTTCCCTTCGAGGAAATGTCACGCGGTGTTTTCCGGAGTCCTGCCTAGCCTGCTACAGCCCGGGTTACCGGAGTCCTGTTAGCCCAGTGCTACAGCCCAGATTTATACGTTGATGACCGACATGCTCGACGTGATTCATGTATGCCTGTCCTCATGGGTTAGTGCCGCCTTGGGTTCACGACTAGCCATGTCGGCCCGGGTTCTTTGTCATATGGATGCTAGAGACACTATCATATACGTGAGCCAAAAGGCGCAAACGGTCCCGGGCCAGGTAAGTTGGCACCCGTGGGAATACCGTGCGTGAGGCCGCAAAGTGATATGATGTGTTACATGGTCGATCGGTGTGACTTTGAATCGGGGTCTTGACAAAGGGCCCGAGTATGATATGACAACAGAGCCTCTTGACCACGCGTTGGTCATGATCTCTGGAGAATGCAGGAAACATGGCAAGGAAGCAATTGCAGGAGGCATGTTCCCTAGTTCCTCCCGTATCTCTCTCCCTGAATACAAAGCTCGGTTAGGTATCTCAAAATCTTCTACATGTAAACGCTCGACTCCATCTATGGTTGAGATGGAGGTATTCTATACAAGTCCTTCTATATATGTTTGTTTCTTTCTTAATGTTGGATTGAAGATGCGATTGCCATGCCATATTTTGCAGGCCCGACTGGCGGAGTTGAGGCGAGTGGCGGCGGAGGAGAGGGCGGAGGAGAGGCGACTGGCTGATGAGAGGACGCAGCAAGCGGTGCAGCAGGCGGTGCAGTAGGCGGTGTTGGCACAAACTAGCCAATGCTTTGCAATGTTTGTGGTTAGTTCCTTAATTGCCAAAGACATACATGAACTCTTCTACCACCAGTACTTAATCTTCACTCAAACATAATTTGCAGGCTTATTGTACCCAGAATGGTATGCCCGCTTTGACGATGCCTCGTCAATCAGGCCATGGATCTAATACTAATGGATCTTCACATGCACGAGGCCCAAGCGACAACAACCTTGGTGGTTCTCCGAATGTATGAGATCGAGTATGGTTGGTGGTTCTTTTGTCTGTTTGGCATATTGATGATTTCAAGCACGTTATTTGTTCTTGTGCCAAAACGTGACAGTCACCATTCAATCTTGTATGCTATGGAACTTTGTCCTGGGACTATATGCTATGGAACTTTGTTCATTGTTGCTTATATTTGCTATGGAACTATATGCTGTCCTGTTATGGTTCTGTGCTGTGAGGATCTTTGGTTATGGATCAAGGCAATTACTATATTGTGTATTAAACTGTTTAATTGTGTATTAAAATTTGAGATTATAAAAAAAAGCTTTGCCGTCTAGGGACAGACGGCAAAACTGCCACATGTCGCTAGCCTGTGCTTCTGCTAGAATGTTGCCGTCTGGCCAACAGGACGGTTGACGGCAAAGAGGTGACTATTTGCCGTCTGGGACAGCCCTACCAGACGGCAAAGTATACATCTTTTCCCACTGGGGATCGATCGATAGATGGCAAAGTCCAGCTATTTTGCCCACTGGCCGAAGAACGACAGACGACAAAGTATGAGTTTTTCCCGTCTGCCTGCCGTGACAGTTGACGGCAAAGTTAATAGACTTTGCCATCTGCCTGGATGGCCGGTAGATGGCAAAACACTTGACGCCGTCCGTCAGTCCATCCGTTCCGTCTGCTGCAATATTTTGCCGTCTGGCTTTACCCGCTGACGGTAGAAGGTATAGACTGACGGCAAAGTCTTTGCCGTCAAGAAGGAAAAATAGTAGACGGCAAAGTATTCTTTGCCGATTATTCTTTGCCGTCTGACTTTGCCGTCTACTTCCTGACGGCAAACTCTTTGCCGTCTGGATTTAAGTCTTTGCCGTCTGTTATCCACAGACGGCAAACTAGCAGTTTCCTATAGTGTATACCCCATCACCACAGCAGAGCACTCCACAGTGCTTTATTTTTTCTGGCCGGCGAGGGGAGGGAATTTGGGTGCTCTAGCTCACCTCCTATGCACATGAGGTGTTCGATGAAATGTCTGAGCCACACTAGTTAATATTTCTCCTCTCGAAACTCGACCTCCGAGCTCCATTTTCCCCGAGATTTGTCCAGGTTTAGTGGTCCGTCACGTCCCGTCCCCGTCTTCGCCGCCGTCAATCGCCCGCGCAGATCTCGTCGCCACACCACCGTGGTGAGCCTCTTGTTCTTATCTTCTTTATGAAAGAAAAAAAATTCTTACTTCAGAAAGATACTTGTCCAACGCTGTGTTGGTTGCCAGCTTTTTGCAAACCAAAGCCATATGCCACTCACCGCCCTCCAAACTATCCCCATCACCTGGCCCTTTGCGGTCTGGGGGCTTAACATGGTTGGACCCCTTAAAGGAGGAACCCACAAGAAAAAATACTTGCTGGTCATGGTGGATAAGTTCACCAAATGGATAGAAGCCAAGCCTGTTAAGACGGCCGAATCCGGACCAGTGATAGACTTCATATCCAGGGTCGTACACCGTTACAGCGTCCCCCATAACATCATCACTGATAACGGCACGAACTTTACGGCTGACGAGGTAAAACTCTAGTGCAAAAACATGGGCATCAAGCTCGATTATGCTTCAGTCTATCACCCACAAACTAACGGTCAGGTCGAGCGAGCAAATGGTCTTATCATGAGCGGCATCAAACCCAGATTAGTGCGGTCCCTCAAGGAATCTAACACGCACTGGGTAGAGGAGCTCGACTCCGTACTCTGGGGTTGCGGACCATGCCGAATCGCACTACCGGATACACACCATTCTTCATGGTATACGGTGCAGAGGCGTTTCTGCCCTGCGACATAATTCATGACTCACCTCGAGTGCGCATGTACGAAGAAAGAGATAACGAGCTCGATCGGCAGGACAGTTTGGACGCATTGGAGGAGGAGCGTGACGTGGCAAAAGCCGGTTCCGCATTCTATCGACAGCAGGCTCGAAGATACCAAAGTAGAGAAGTACGGGCCAAAACTTACAATGTTGGCGAGTTAGTTCTACGCCTGCCGGATAAGAAAAATGACAAACTCAAGCCCAAATGGGAGGGTCCCTTCATTGTTGACCAAGTCCTGACTGGTGGAGTGTACCGTCTGCGGGATGCATCGGATAATCGACTCGAGCCGAACCCATGGAACACAGTCCGACTCCCAAGATTCTACGCCTAGCGCCGGACTCTGTGTTCGTCTCCTTCCTCTGTCCATTTTTTATACACTATCTATCTTATATTTCTCTCCTTCTCCCTTTGTTTTCTCTCACAACCTTTAAGGGCCCATTTGTGCCTTGTTTGCACAAAACTGACGCGCTATCCGCGTTCATTATACCTGGGGGCTTCTTTAACACAAGCTTATTCATACGGGCTTCATGCCCAACACATGTGTTATACTTCCACATATACCTTTTATTCACCATTATATGCATCGATATGACTTAAGTTTTGGCCAAGCTGGGTTGCCTGGCTCTTGTATTTATGCCCTACATTCCTGTTAATTCGGCTAGGGCATAAGGGGACCACCTCTGCGATTGTTACTGCCGGGTAAGCCGGATGTGTACCGCAGACTGGGTGAAGCCGAAAGCTAGAGTTCTTAAGGGAATATTCGGTCGGTGAACTAAAGATGATTTCTCACTTGTTTATTTATGCGCCCCCAGATGTTTTTTCTGCGTCTCTTTTCGCAGTCCGGACATGCACTTTAGGGCATGCCTCCCAGGGAAAGGAACCCCTAACGGAACTATTGTCCCTGGAAGATGTTTCTTACTAACCATGTAATATAACATAACTAGTTGGACACTTGTCTAATCAAGCACTAATGACCCCTACGCCTGGTCTCCATGCATGCCCCCGTTCTTACATAACCGAGAGGGTATTCGGATACACTCCGGACCGTCGGGTCCCGAGGTTGAAGCGAAAAGGTCCTCCATGACAAACGATCTACAATCCGGCTAGAAGGCATTATAGATGTCACTTTAAATTACATAGTCAATTTGACTGGTTAAATTCCTCTTCAATACCACCCAATAGGCTGTCTAGTCTACAGTCCTGTTGGGAATACTTTGCGGCCAATTCTACTTGGCCGTATACTAAGCTCACAGGGATCTCCTTCCCATCGGGCCCCACAGGTCCGACCTCGGCCATGTGGTTTGGGTCAGCCATCGTGTACCACGTCTTCACCATGGCCCAGGCTTCCCTGGCACCTTGACGGTAGGCCGATATCTTCCATAATCGGAGAAGCACCGCAGCGCTCCCTTCAGCTTCTCCGCAAGCTCTCCAAGGCCTTCGGGAACGGAGACGGATGGCCACAAGTCCTGGGCGACACCTTGCATCATCCGCCAAACTCGTTCGTGCAGTTGTGAGAGCTCGGGAAGAAGGTCACCCATAGAATCGGGCATTTCCTCTGCAGGACGACCTGTTAGCATATCTACAGACATAACTCTGTTAGCCGACTTCCTCGCCGAACTCTTTTTCAAAGTTCGTTCAAGCACTTACAAAAAATGCCGCGTCGAAGCCGCCGATTCTCCTTACCGGAGTCCGACAGTTGGGCACGAACATCCTTTAGTTCCACGCCCAGCTGGGTGTTGGCATCTAGGAGATCATTGTTCTCCTGCCTCACCCTTGTAAGCACGCTCTCACCGGTCTTTAGCTGGCGTAGGAGGTGTTGCTTATCCGGATTTACTCCGGCGTCATCTGCAATTTTATCATCAGATCTGCATATATGCCACACTTTATATGATACTTATCATTTGAAGCATATATTACCAAAGGGGGTCTCCTTGGGCTCACCTGTTGCGGCTAGTGCGGCCTGCAGTTGGGCTTTGCACTCTTCCAGCTCATGGGACAGTTGGGTATTCTTTTCTGTAAGAACTTGCATAACAAATCATCCTTCAATCAGTTATTCTAACTATTTCAAGTCTCAGGGGCTACTGGTATATATAATCACCAAATTTTCTCGCTCGTATGTCCTTTACATACTGCTCCGTGGCTCTGGCTAGACCATTTTGAGCAGCACGGAGGTACGCATCTCCCGAGTTGAAGGCATCTAATGCCTCTTGGGAGAAATAAGCGTCACGAAGAACGGTCCGGCGACGCGTGTGGTTCAAGGCACTCTCCACCTCGGATTTGGTGGCGGACAGTCTGTTCGCATCCTCTGTCGGAGGAGCATCCGGCGCGCACCTCATATTCACTTTCGCTTCCGGATCCGGCCTTGGACCCTGGCTGGTGGAGGCGCGATTGGCAACCTCTCCAGATATAGTTCGGCGAGCGCTCTTTTTCCTGAACAAAGCACGGGCGTTAGTATGACTCTGAGAATAATATCTTGTAATAAGACGGCGCGCCATACCGCTGCGCCGGTGTCTCAATCCGGACTGCCCGCCCTTTCAGCCTGCCTGGCCTCGCGGCCCCTTGTTGGCTAGTCGCCGCCGGCTCGGTATTCCACCTCGAGGGCCTCCCCTACAAAACACCGTTGGTATACGGTAATCAAAAATACTCAAGGACGGATCCTTTTCGAATTGCTGGGACTTCGGTCTCAGTTACCTGTGAGGCTGGAAGCAGTCCAGGATAATCGGCTGTAATGGCCACCAAGGCGTTGTCATTGCTAAATTGGTAAAATACCCTATCGATCAGCTCCACAGATATGTCCGGATCCTCTTGAGAGGCCGGGTCGAGGGACCGTTCCGGATCCTCAGGTTGTGGAGGAGAGCAGTTTATCTCCCTTACAGCCTTGCGCAGCTCCTGCGTCGAAATCGCAAGAAAAAATACTTAACTATGGGAATATGGAACGGATGGGCAAGAAAAAGTGTCAGCTTACCCAGTTTGGAGGATTGTACATAGAAAATCCGCCCTGTGGATTGACGCGGAGGAATTCCTCCTCTTCTCCCTTGTACAAAGTGGACAAGATCTTTATTAGAGCAGCAACCGATTCCGGCCCCTTACGGCGGCAGCGGGTGGCGTCATCGTCCCCATTGAAATCCCACATGGGGTGGCCTCTATATTGATGCGGCTGCACCCCCCGCATAATGCATATGGCCATGACCTCGATCATGGTCAATCCGGATTGAGCTAGCGACCTTATCCGGCTCATCAGGTAAAGAACGTCCCTGTCGTCTTCCTCATGGGGGCTCCATGGACGCCAGCTCAGGCGCTTCTTCAAAGGAGCATTGTCGAACTTAGGAAGGCCAATCCGAATAGGATCCGGGAGGGGGACGTCTTCTATATAAAACCATTCTAAAGGCCAGTCTTCGGACATCCTCTTTGGGGTTCCGGATAGATATCCTGTCCCGGTGATGCGCCACACTTCGGCTCCGCCCACTTGATATATTGACCCCTTCTGAGAACGGGGCACAAGGCAGAACAACTTCTTCCATAGCGCGAAATGAGCCTCGCAGCCCAAAAACAGCTCGCAAAGGGCTACGAAGCCCACAATATGCAGTACAGAGGCTGGTGTAAGGCTGTGCAACTGGAGGCTGCAGAACTCCAGGAGCCCCCAGAGAAACGGATGAATTGGAAATCAGAGCCCTCTTATCAAATGAGGGACAAGGCATACCCGCTCTCCCTTGGAGGGATTGGGAAGACTCTCCGCTTGCTCTCCGCCATTATAGGTGGCGAGCCCGGCTCGAACCGGGACCATGTATGCTGGCGGAAGAAATCCCTTGGTCTGAAGCGTCACTAGTTTGCTGTGCGGGACGGAACATCTCTCCCAATCTCCAGGCTTGGGGCTGGGAGAGCGAGAGGACGAGCTGCGTCGACCGGCCATGATGGAATGGATCTCTGTCGGATGCGCTCCGATGAATGCTCGCTAAGGGAGGATGGTGTGATTTGGATCGGAATCCTCGTCTCTTTAATAGGCAGCTCATTCACATAGCTATGGGGTAAATGTAAAAATACCCTGGCCCTTCACATTCGCTTGACACATGGAAGGTGGCCATTACTGGGCGTGGAAGCCAAGGAGCGCAGCATTTACAAGAAGCCGGACACTATTTAACAGGTACACGGAATTTGGAGGAGAACCCGCCTTGCAATGCCGAAGACAATCTGCGCGCCAGACTCATCGTCATTGAAGCCTGGTTCGGGGGCTACTAAGGGAGTCCTGGATTAGGGGGTGTCCGGATAGCCGGACTATAACCTTTGGCCAGATTCCTGGACTATTAAGATACAAGATTGAAGATTTCATCCCGTGTCCGGATAGGACTTTCCTTGGCGTGGAAGGCAAGCTTGGCAATACGGATATGAAGATCTCCTCCCATTGTAACCAACTCTGTGTAACCCCAGCCCTCTCCCGTGTCTATATAAACCGGAGAGTTTAGTCCATAGGACGAACAACAATCATACCATAGGCTAGCTTCTAGGGTTTAGCCTCTCTGATCTCGTGGTAGATCTACTCTTGTACTACCCATATCATCAATATTAATCAAGCAGGAGTAGGGTTTTACCTCCATCGAGAGGGCCCGAACCTGGGTAAAAACATTGTGTCCCTTGTCTCCTGTTACCATCCGCCTAGACGCACAGTTCGGGACCCCCTACCCGAGATCCGCCGGTTTTGACACCGACACAACCTCTACTAAAATTATATAAAATTGATGCAACTAACATTATCAAAGTATTTTCTGTTCAAAATCATTAAAAGCAAATAGAATTTTCATAAAGAAATTTTTTTGTTAGAAACTTTAATAGCAAAAAGAACTATCATAAAATAAAATAAATAAGTAATTAGAAACAAAATAAAATAAAATAAAATAAAAAGAAACTTTAATAACAAGTCGGGATGGGACTCCAGATGAAAAAAATAGGACCAAAAAATGAGAGAAGGCCCAAATAAAAAATGAGAGAAAAGAGAGAAGGGGCAATGCTACTATCCTTTTTCCCCACTTGTGCTTCAAATTAGCAACCATGATCTTCATGGTAGAGAGTCTCCTATATTGTCACTTTCATATACTAGTGGGAATTTTTCATTATAGAACATGGCTTGTATATTTCAATGATGGGCTTTCTCAAATTGCCCTAGGTCTTCGTGAGCAAGCAAGTTGGATGCACACCCACTTAGTTTCTTTTTGAGCTTTCATAAACTTATAGCTCTAGTGCATCCGTTGCATGGCAATCCCTACTCACTCACATTGATATATATTAATGGGCATCTCCATAGCCCGTTGATACGCCTAGTTGATGTGAGACTATCTCCTTCTTTTTGTCTTCTCCACAACCACCGTCTATTCCACCTATAGTGCTATATCCATGGCTCATGTTGATGTATTGCATGAAAGTTGAAATTTTTTGAGAACATCGAAGTACGAAACAATTGCTTTAATTGGCTTGTCATCGGGGTTGTGCATGATTTAAATATTTTGTGTGATGAAGATGGAGTACAGCCAGACTATATGATTTTGTAGTGATAAGCTTTCTTTGGCCATGTTATTTTGAGAAGACATAATTGCCTTGTTAGTATGCTTGAAGTATGATTGTTTTCATGTCAATATTAAACTTTTGTTTTGAATCATACGGATCTGAACATTCATGCCACAATAAACAAATTACATGGATAAATATGTTAGGTAGCAATCCACATCAAAAATTATGTTTTTATCATTTACCTACTCGAGGACGAGCAGGAATTATGCTTGGGGATGCTTGATACGTCTCCAACGTATCTATAATTTTTTTATTGTTCCATGTTATTATATTATCTGTTTTGGATGTTTTACATGCACTAATATGCTATTTTATATTATTTTTGGGAAAAACCTATTAACATAGAGCCCAGTGTCAGTTTCTGTTTTTCCTTGTTTTAGAGTTTCGCAGAAAAGGAATAACAAACGGAGTCCAAACGGAATAAAACTTTCGCGATGATTTTTCTTGGACCAGAAGATACCCTGCGGACTTGGAGTGCATGTCAGGGAAGCCACGAGGCAGCCACAAGGACAAAGTGCGCGCCCCCACCCTTGTGGGCCCCTCGTGACTCCACCGACCTATTTCTTCCGCCTATATATTCCCATATATCCCAAAAACATCCGGGGGAGCCACGAAAACACGTTTCCACCACCACAACCTTTTATACCTGTGAGATCCCATCTAGGGTCTTTTTTGGCGTCCTGCCGGAGGGCGATTCGATCATGGAGGGCTTCTACATCCACACCATTTCCCTTACGGTGAAGCGTGAGTAGTTTACTATAGACTTACGGGTCCATAGCTAGTAGCTAGATGGCTTCTTCTCTCTCTTTGATTCTCAATACCATGTTCTCCTAGATGTTCTTGGAGATCTATTCGATGTAATACTTTTTTCCGGCGTGTATGCCGAGATATGATGAATTGTGGATTTATGATCAGCTTATCTATGAATATTATTTGAATCACCTCTGATTCTTATATGCATGATTTGATATCTTTGCAAGTCTCTTCGAACTATCGATTTGGTTTGGCCAACTAGATTGGTTTCTCTTGCAATGGGAGAAGTTCTTAGCTTTGGGTTCTATCTTGCGGTGCCCTTTCCCAGTGACAGTAGGGGCATCAAGACACGTATTATATTGTTGCCATCGAGGATAAAAAGATGGGGTTTACATCATATTGCTTGAGTTTATTCCTCTACATCATGTCATCTTACTTAATGCGTTACTCTGTTCTTCATGAACTTAATACTCTAGATCCAAGCAGGAGTCGGTCGATGTGTGGAGTAATAGTAGCAGATGTAGGCAGGTGTCGGTCTACTTGACAAGGACGTGATGCATATATTCATGATCATTGCCTTAGATATGGTCATAACTTTGCTCGGCAGTAATTTGTTCACCCACCTTAATATTTTCTATCTTGAGAGAAGCCTGTAGTGAAACCTATGGCCCCCGGGTCTATTTTCCATCAAATAATTTTCTATTTCCATCATATATTCTTCTATTTTCCATCATATAATCTTCTAGTTTCCATCATATTAGTTTTCGATCTACTATTTTGCAATCTTTTACTTTCCGTCTATAAACCAAATATATCAAAAATACATACTTTATCATTTATCTATCTCTATCAGATCTCACCTTTGCAAGTAACCGTGAAGGGGTTGACAACCCCTTTATCACATTGGGTGCAAGTTGTTGTTTGTTTGTGCAGGTATTCGGTGACTTGCGCGTTGTCCCCTACTGGATTGATACCTTGGTTCTCAAAACTGAGAGAAATACTTACTCTACATTGTTTCATCACCCTTTCCTCTTCAAGGGAAAAATCAATGCAAGCTCAAGAAGTAGCAGTACTCCTCGGGATCGTTGCTTCCGAAGAACTTGGGCATGCTGAACTTGAGCTTGTCGCGGCGTAGTTTTTCATCATAGTGGCCGTTGTTATGTCGCTCATGGCATGTAGGAGGGTCTTCAATTTCACGCTCCTCTACATGGACTTGCCGATTAGGTCGAGGTATGTGAGCCCAGTTCCGTCTTTCTTGTTGCTCTTCATGGACAGCGACTTCATCTTGTCATTGTTGGCGAAGTGCTTCTTCTTGTTTACGCACTTGACGGTTTCATTTGGTGACAACTCAAGTGGCCTCGCAGTGTGCGCGTTGTGCTTCAAGGGCTTGTTCATCACGACGTCTTTGTTCTTGCCGAATCGCGTCACCATCCTGAGGTGCTTGATGTTGCGGTTGTGGAGGTGGCTCGTGGTCCACGACATCACATTCTTTCACGTGCTCGGCCTCGGTCTTGCAAACCATGGCCATGGAATGGATTTTGGTTGTCATTTCAGTGAGGTGAGCGAGCTCGAGGATGACTTGCATCAGAAGAAGAGTAGGCCAAAAAGTGTCGACTTGAGTGGTGCAGTCTTGACGAAGAAGTGGTGGAGGATGTGCGGCTCACGATCATGTTGCAAAGTTCTTCCATTTGATAGTGATCTTGGCATCAAGATATTCACGATGTCTTACTTCCGATTGTCGTAGGCCGGTGGCGAGTTGCTCAATGTGCTTAAGGCTTCACTTTCTTGATGGAGAGCTTGTTGTGCGACGAAGAAGTGATTTTTGGTGGCGTAGTCGTGTTCTTCATCTTTATCCTCGAAGAGTGGGTTTGCCGAAGGGCTTGGCCTACCCATCATATGCAAGTGGTGGTGAGTAGGAAAAGGAGAGAACAATACCAAAGTTACCTTTTCCGAAGATTGAGGATGAATCGAGTATCACTCAATGGAATGCTATAATAGGAGAACCGGTACTGGGTTTTGTTGTCTCACACCTACAAGTAAAGGCGTATAGATTAGCTTGGTTAGCGTGAGTGGCACAATATTCAAGCAAATGTTAGTCAAGATATCAAAATTGTTGAAAAGATGCACAAATTGCAAGTAAGACAAATAGATCAAACCCAAGGATATCACTAGGAACACACACACACAGGAGATAAATGGGATCCGCACAACCAAGGAGTGAGCTTGAAATGTGTAACGACGGAAAATGCTCTTGTTGTACGGATATTAGAGAGACGCTAGCTCGATTGCTCAAATGGGCTAGATACGCTTGTGCACCAACCCATGAGAGTAATGTGCTGTCCTCGATCCCAAGTATCCTAAGTATGTATGGATCACTATGATATAATGATGCAAAATGGCTCTATGCTATTGCTTACACGCTCTTTGTTTCTCTTATTTTGCTTAATAGCTTTTGTACTATGCCACAATGCTTGACATGTGAGCCGGAATATGAGATGAAAGTATGATATGCATGGAGAGACTTATGGCACAAGTATGATAGCACGATGATTGCACACTAAATGTAGCTATGAAGGATAGGCTTATCACAAAAGGTGCACAGAGAGCATGGCCCGGCAGTTCTCAGCTCGCTAGTCTTGATGGGTAAGTGACGCAAAATGGCTCGAGGCTATCAAAGTAATGGCAAGGTATGAGTACAAGATGTCATCGAGGTTACCATCCTTGCATATGGTTAGTATGAAGATGAAGTGGTCATTGTCGATGTCGAAACCGGGGCGATGAGGAATGGCGGTGAGGTCGAAGTCGAACCGTCCCTGAGTAGCTGAAACACCTTAGGACACGGTGCACCGCAACCCAAAATCTCAAACAACAACGGGATGTAATGCGGAAGGCAAATGGCGATGGGAAAATTAGATCTTTTGCCCCACTTTACTTCCCCATTAGATAATTTGCCTGTGTGCACGGGGTCTCGATGGCCCGTGCGCACGGGGTGTTCTGCCTGCGCAAGAACACGCCCAAATCCGTGGGTAATCTCGGCCAAAATCAATGGTGGGATGGTTGGGGGGAAGGTGGTAAGGGGTAGATCCACTCGTTAAACACGAAATTCCTGGATCAAATCAACAAAATCTCACAAGATCCAACAAATTGCAACAAAAAATTTGGGGCTATTTTTAGTGGGGATTTTCGAATTGGGAAAAAAGCAACAAAATTAGGCTAGAAGATGGGGGGTAGACTCCAAGATGTGAAGCAACCTTCCTCATGATACCAAGATGTTGTAGGGTGGAACCCTAAGTGGAGATCTTTTCACACTGAGAGGGGGAAAAGGGATGAACACAAGAACACAAAGACGAAATTCACTCAAACAAAACCCAGTCACTCATCCACTAGAATAGCATAGTTGAGATCCACAAGAATACAAGAACAATCCAAGGAAACAAGCACAAAGGAAAGGTTCTTCCAACTCCTAAGGAGTTGTGGTCTTGGTGATAGTCTTCTCCAAAAGGAGGTCTTGGTATCCACTTGGGATCTTCTCTAAAGAGGCCTTGATCTCCAAGAGGAGTGGTAGAAGGATCAAAGCTCTATCAATGTCTCACATATACTTTCCTAACCCTAATAAATGACTTAGACACCAAATATATAGCTTGAGGGAGGCAGGGGACGACTTGGGAGGCAAGATAAGAAACCCTCGGCCGAGACCTGGGAGAGTCATGCACACGGGGTACGTGAGGCCCGTGCACACGGGGGTTCCGTTGGCACGATACACGCCCGTGCACACGGGGGTTCCGTTGGCACGATACACGCCCGTGCACACGGGGTGCTATAGCGGTGAGGGCCCGTGCGCACGGGGTCTGGAGGCCGTGTGCACGGGGGTGCGTGTATCGGTTACAGAAGGTTTCTGGGAGGCCCGTGGGCATGGGGTCGGGTAGGCCCCTATGCACGGGGTCGCCTGGGACCTACTGTCTTCGTCTTAATGGACTCCTTCTCCTTCCTTGAGCCCTTGGAGTCCTTCTCCTATGCCCATGGGCTGTTCCTTAGCTGCTAGGTGGCGTTTGTCTTCGTACCTAGTTGTTTTGGTGAGGTAGCATCCAAATTTCATTCATATCCATATCTATCTCAAGTAGGAGTGAGTTCACCTCAGTTTCGATGACGCGTGCTTGAGCTCTTGTCATAGGTCCACGTGGTGCTTGATGAGTTGTAGTGGAGTCCATGAGGATGATGGAAGAATGCTCCACATCAGAAACCCTCCCTTGTGTTGAAGGCCAAGGCTGTACAAGTTGAAGATGCCAGAACAAATATGTTTTCAATGATCACATGGCTCTAGCCTCAAGTTCTTTTTGGGGAAACAAGAGGAACATCAAGCCTAATGAATCCAAGGATAACTCAAGTGGCTTGACGCAAAAGGGTGAATGAGTTATGACGAGTCCAAACTGTATGATGTTTTTTATGGTTATTTTGTGCCTACACAATAGGCTTTGTAGAATCTTACCATGTTCGCACACTACTTTTTGTCGGTTTTCCCCAAGATATGTCTTTTGAAGAAAATACCATACAATGGAAGAAATCCCAGGAAATTATTATGGAATCATGTCAACCAATATGATTATCACATACCATAAAAAACGGAGAAGGTTGGATGTTGCGCAGCTCTTCCAGTTTATCAAAGGTGGTCAGTACGAACCTCCTAGACCATGAATCTTTAACAAGCAGCCCATAGAGCATCTCCAGCCGCGCACCCCAACATCTCCCCCATCCGATGCCATTTTTTAGCGCCAGTGCCGAAAAGAACGGCCCAGTCGCGCCCCCAGGAGCCTAATTTTCGCCGGTTAGGCCCAAAACCGGCGCCGGCAGATCCAGTCCGAACCCAGCGCGCTGGGGGCATCCGGCGGCTCTGGGGGAATCATTTTTGGCGCGGATGAACGACAGGCCCGCCGAGTCAGCGACCCCGCGCATCGTCGTCCTCATCGCCTTGGTTTTCCGCGGGGAATCAATGCCAAGGCTGCCGCCGGTCAGCCTTCCATTGATTCCTCACGGGAGGCACGCTACGGCGATGCGCCCTCTCCCGCCATGCGTACACACGTTTGCCGCCCCCTGGCCGCTATAACAGCCTCCCTCCCTCGCCGGTGGATGCACTCGCCCCGCGGCCCCTCTCTCTCCCCGTCTAGCCACAGCGTGCATGCCCCGTCGATGGAGTGGCGGCCAACGGCTTCGGACGCTGCCACCTGCAACGAGTGGGAAGCCAACCTCCTCCATGAGGCGAACTACCCGGCGCCACCCGACGTGCGCGTGCCAGGGAGGTAGAGGCTCAGCCCGGGGGAGTTCCAGTCCCCCCGCAGCCCGACGTCGACCACCCCGCCTACTTCCACACCGAGATCTAGTGTGTTCGGGCCTCTATGACGGAGGAGGAGCGGGACCTCCCAGAGTACGGCGAAGACGACAGCGTGCACTGGGCGGCATACTTCCAACGCATGTAGGAGGAGCGGCTCCCCCCCCCCAACAACACGCCGGTGGTAAAGGGGCACAAGAACATCGACGGTCGCCGCCTGTGGTGGGGCGCCCCCGGCCGCACACGCCACGTCGTCCTCGAGTACCTCGAAGGTGGCAACGATCCGCCGCTCGAGTACCCGGCGGCCCCGGCAACGCCCCCCCACCAGAGTGGCGGCCTATGGTTGCCGAGGCGCATGCTGGGTGGGTCCTCCTCCTCCCCCTCTTCCCGTTCCTCCTCCCACTCCTCCGGGTCGCCGGTGCTCGTCAGCATTAAGGTCGAGCTCGTGGAAACGCCGCTCGGCCGGTGCACCCGCGGTGCCGCCCTCGTCATCAACGAGGGCGGCCGTGCCTCCTACCTCCCGCTTCGTCAAGCCGAAGACGGAGCCGGGGCTCGCCGCCATGACATGGGCACACTCGACGACGAGGCCGCCGTGAAGTGGGTCTTGTCCTAGATCTAGTTTGTTTAGTGCCCGAAGCGGCTAGGGTTCTACACGCAGCGTGGAGTGGTGGCGGCACCCCGTTGTCTTTGGGTCTGTACTGACGGTGCGCGGGGCTAGGCGGGCGCCGGTGGTGCCGGCCACAAGCATGACAGGGAAGGTCCAGATCGGGGCTCGGGTGGATCAGAGCATGTGCTTCGGCTAGGAGAGGTCGGGCTTGGCCCGGGATGTGCTCGCGAGTGGTGCTCGTGCTGCCCCTCATGGGTACAGTGCTCGGTGGTGGTGGTGATGGTGATGATGATATCATTGCATCGGTGCCCTGGTGATCAAGAGCATGGTGTCGTGTCAGCTCGCTTGGCCATGGGCTCAGGGCTAGATCTTTGGTGCCCGTCAGCAGTCTTGGAGTCGTGTCCCACCCCCCCCGCCCCCGAGCTAGTCCACCGGGCATTGGCTGGGGTCGCAGGTGTGGTTGTTTCCTATGATGGAGGTGCCTACCCAGACTCGGGGATGATGTCGGGCTAGGACTAGATGGATAGTGTCGCCGCTCTTCCTACTGTGGATGTGTGCATTCCTATATGAGTAGCATACGCCGTACGGTATCTCACGACAGGGATGCTGGGGCGGCGGCCCCGGTTGGCGGTGCACATTATTGCTCTTCGGCGGACATCATTGCGGTGGTGGTGGCTCTCTTCCCGGGTTGTGTGGGCAATCGGAGGTGTTGTGGCGGGTAGCTCGGACGTGCTCTCTCTCTCTCTCTCTATCTCTCTCTTAGGGGCGGCGTCCTGATCTGGATCTAGGGATCTGACATCATCGCTCTCCTCTTGGCGGCCTCATGGTAGCATGGGTGAGTAGCCATGAGAAAGATCGGTGCGTTGGCGCGGACAACGGTTCTTGCGCTCTTCTTGAAGACATCGTTCTGATTCTTCTCTTTGTGTTAGGGATTCTACACCTTCGTCCGGTGTGGACTCGGCAGCGGCCACACTCGGCGCTGTTCTTCCTCTTGGGGTTTGTCGTGGAGCTTAGGTGTGCTAGATGGTAGCGTGGGGTTGTCTAGTTCATCCGGTGCTCGTTGCTGGTAGCGTAATTGCGTGCGTTCTGCGTGTGTTAGATATCTCAAGATCAACGTTGTAAGAGGGCTATCTCACCATCTTATATCGTTCAATCGTGTACTTCTTCGAGTGTTACTTTATTTATAAAGCAGGGCGAAAGTCTGTTTGAAGATACGTGTTGTCCTTCTAACGGCATACGCACCTTAATATACTAGGCTAGAGACAAATGTAATTTGGGGTTAAGAGTGTTTCAATTATAATTAGACGGGTCATCAACTTGTGTCCATATTCAATAAAGAAAGGATCGGAGCAGGTATGATCATTGGCGTCAACCGACACCACCAGAATAATATGGAAGTCGAATTATAAAGTGGTGCTCAAACATGGCAACTTGACTCCCATGTACGATCGATGACCTGACATTTTCCCTGGATAAATACTCCGCAACCACTAATTATCAGAGATAGACGAATCATTTTCGCAAAAGAGCAGATATACCTCGAATCCAATTATGCATTCTGCTACCCGACACAAAGGGTTCGCCATCTTATTATCAGAGAGAGAGAGAGAGAGAGAAGGTGGTCAGTATGAACCGACCAGGAATCTTTGACAAGTGGCCCTTACCGCATGCATTACTTGGCCGGACCATATATGATCAGGGGTTATCTTTGTCTGTACACCAGAAATGTGTAGGAAGTGTTTGAGTAATTTGTATCATGCTTTTTCCTACTGTACTTGGTAATGGGATTTCTATTTTGATCCTATCTGTTGTAAGTTTTCTCTGTGACTTTGTCCTTTGCGCTAATTAAACATTTTTACAACTCTGTGTAGCCGAACAAGTTGTAGTAGTGAGCCGTCAATGTCATACACCCGTCAGTGGCGACGTGCATTGACGTCGACCATAGGCTTGCTCGCAACATGAGGCTAATCAAGGAAGAGTCTTTTTTCCATGTATTGTCGGGCTGCTGAAGACATTTTCTCCACCTAATGGGCATATTCACCTTAATATACTAGGACAGGGACAAATGTAATTTGGGCTTAAGAATGTTTCAATTATAATTCTCGAATCAGGCTTTCGCCCCGCTTTATATATAAAGCAATAATAAAACAACGGCTGAACGATCCTAGATGGTGAATAGTCCCTCTTACGTTAGTCCCTCTTATATTTAGACGGGTATTCCGCTTGTGTGTTCCATATTCAGTGAAGAAAGGATCGGAGCAGGTATGATTATTGGTGTCCACCTAAGAGGCATATGCACCTTAATATACTAGGATAGGGACAAACGTAATTTGGGCTTAAGAGTGTTTTGATTATAATTAGACGGGTCATCCATTGTGTCTGTATTCAATAAACAAAGGATCGGAGCAGGTATGATCATTGGTGTCAACAGACACCAACAGACTAATATGAAACTCGAGTTATTAAGTGGTGCTAAAACATGATGACTTGACTCCCATGTACGATCCGGGACCTGACATTGTCCCTGGATAAAGACTTCGCAACCACTAATTATCAGAGATAGACGGATCATTTTCACAAAAGAGCATATATACCTCGAATCGAATTCAACGGGTTCCTTCGATATGCATTCTACTACCCGACACAAAGAGTTCACCATCTTATGACTGGTTTGCTTGGTGGTGAATTATAAAAAAAAATTGCCCAGTTCCATGGACCTTCTTTTTGTAATTTCAAATTATCTGTTTGGTTGCTACAACAGTTCATGCATATTAAGGCATCAAACCGAGGAAAACTCATTAGTGACCAATGTGTGCATGTGGTTGTAAGAACTTCAAGCCGCAATGTCTATGTGCAATGTATCTCTAGTAGTGTGCTTTATTTGCTAACAAATATCAATTTGAATATGCTTAAATTAACCAATGTGTTGATTCCCTGATTTTATATATGATGATAAATGGCTAAACTATAGTCACTAATAGCGGAATTTTTTTCTCATAGGCTTGACACGAAGGACGCCATTACACGCCCAACTATGTTAAATAGATGTCTATCTCTGCTCACATTTGAGGTGATGCACTAAGATAGGACCCAGACCCCGATAAGTCCTGAACCCAAATGTTTGAATCTTTAGCATGTCACCCCGAACTTTTTCCATGGCAACATTAGTTCACGTGAGGTGGCAATTTTAGATGTTAAGCATTGCAACTTTGTCCCGGTTCGTTATTTTGTCAGAAAATTGCCATGTTTGCCAACCTCGCGTGGATTAAAGTTGCCATGCAAAACGTTCGGATTGCCATGCTTAAAATCCAAACATCCGGGATTTATCATTTCCGCTAAGATAATATGGTTTGTCACATTTGGTAGTAAATTTTTGGTCATGTCTATATCTACTACAATTATATAGTTTAAATCATTTGACGTATCAATTACATCCCACGCAACATAAAACCACGTACTTGGCACTACTAGAAAAATGGCTATAGATGAGATTGACACTAATGGCACACCAGACAAGCGGTGCGCCATTAGAGTTGAACTACTAATGGCGCACCACCTTCTGATACGCCATTAGAGTTGAAACTACTAATGGCGCACCTGGCCCAGGGTGCGCCATTAGTATCAATTTTTTTCTGAACTAGTGCGCCTATCCAAACATACTAATGGCGCATCCAGACACAGTGCGCCATTACTAGTTGTAACTAGTAATGGCGCACCTGTCGAAGAGTGCGCCATTAATGTTGTTTTTTTTTATTATATTTTTTATTCTTTTTTTGCAAAACTACTAATGGCGCACTCTTCCACCGTGCGCCATTACTAGTTTAAACTAGTAATGACGCACTGTGGGGCAGTGCGCCATTAGTATTTTTTTTGCAAAACAACTAATGGCGCACCACCAGATGGTGCGCCATTAGTAACCTGGATTACTAATGGTGCATTTAGAGTTGGTGCGCCATTAGTAATCCCTTCCTATCCCCTCTCTCTCCCTCGCCCTCGCCCTCGATCCCCTTCCCCTCTCCTCTCCTGACACCGCCCTCTCCTCTCCCGACGCCGCCGCCCCGTCGTCCTCGTCTCCTCGGCGCCGCTCTCCCCGTCGCCCCACCTCGTTGGACGCCATCGCCCCGCCGCCCTCGTCGCCGGTGGCCCGGACGCCGCCCCGTCCACACCACCGTCGCCGGAGCACCACCACCACCCGGACCTCGTCGCCTCCCGGACCTCGTCGCACCACCACCACCCAGACCTCGTCGCCCCGTCCACAGCACCACCCCCGTGAGCTCCCCCTCCTCCCCTCCCCCCCCCCCCCCCCCCCCCCCCCCCCCCCCCCCCCTCTCCCCCTCTCCCCCCCGTGGATTACCAGAAGTTTATTAGTACGTGGTAAAACTTGTTCTTTGGATATAATTAGTGCTCCATTCGTATGGTAGGATAGCATACGGTTAAGGAGAAGACCAAGTGATTTTGAGATGGCAACAGATTTATGTTTGCGAACCCGTGCGTTTAAGGTGTCTTCGTGATAGGAACTTTCTGCAATAAATGGACCATGTCTCAGGACAAATGCTGAATTAGCTAGTGTCACATCTACATCATTCTAACATGATATTTGACAACCAAGTTTAGCACAGCACAAGCTTCTACTCCCTCTGTTTCTAAATATAACTCTTGATGTCATATAGTTCTAATTTAAACACTTACAATCTTTCTACTGCTGCTTGATCAACTGGAGTACTCTGGTACTTGATCAGTAGCTGTTTTGGTGTAGCAAGTGCAGCAGCTGTAGTACTCCATTTCTAAATACTCCTTGTTTTGAATGCTTCTGGTAAATCTGAATGTTTGCTTCAAGTAGATAGGCTTTGCTTTGAATGCTTCTGATAATCTGAATGTTGCTGCTGGATAAGAAATATACAAGTTTGGAACTTCTCTCTCTTGTGAGCTTTGCTGTCAAACTAAATGTTGCTGAATAAGAAACGAACTAAAAGTTTGGGACTTCTCTTATGAAGCACAAGCTGCTCCATCTTTTGCTTTGGATCAGATGGAATAACATGATCACGATGTTTCTTTTTAATCAGTAAACCTAGGTGTTCGTGACCTGTGGCCTTAAGATAGATAGAAATATATGTTGCTATTTTCTGTTGATTCTTTCTGGCCAGTTCATTCATGATTTAGGGCTTGATGTATGGAGGCTTGTCTACTTGCTGCTAATACAACATAATATTTGATATGAGTAGGGTGAACAACCTTTAGGTCCCGGGAATCTACTCAAGGCTGCAGACACTTCTTGTCTCACTTCTTTTATCATCGGTATAATAATCATATTAAGGAGTTTCTATAAGTTCATTGTTCTTATAAGCATTAGGACTTTTTTAATGGAAATTTACAGTATGTTTGAGGGTGAACATTAAGCAATGTTTGTTGTCAAACAAATTAAGAATCTTTTTAATTTATGTATTTATTATTTTTTTTATTTTACTGATCAAGATGGTGTATTTGAGCTCGGGAGCAGAGACTCCGCGTCCTGAACTCCTGATTTGTCCCTCTATGCATGTTGTGCATATACTATTTTCCTATTTAGTTTAGTTGCCTATTTGGTATGCTTGTCATGTCACTTGTAGTACAAGCTTAGTTAGGAGTACTCCATCTAGTAGTAATTAATTTGTGTGGCTGTGGAAGTCACTTGCTTTGGCATAGTAATGTTTTTATTCCAGTATTATTTTGTGGTAGTGTGGGTAGCAAGGTGCATGCTACTTGTGATCTTCTGAAATGTCGACCCATTGGGGACTTCATTACGCGGGGATAATGATTTTGCAGGTACCCTGAGAGGCCCTTGAGTTTGCCGGAATGTCGATTAACTTCCGTTCCGGCAAATTCGGGTACTCCATATGTCCTATTTTCAGCAAAGGTCATGCTGAAATTTTCCGTGAATTTTAGCATGACTTTGCTAAAAATAGGACATATGGGGTACTTGCGACTAATGCATGGGCCGGGGTATCTTAGTACTTAGTTAAGTAGGATCAACTGCCCCGCCATTCTTGCTGCATTAAACCATAGGTGGCAATAGAGCCAAGTGATTAGTGCCAAGTGATTAGGCCCAACCTAGGGTCCCTCGGCATCGATAAACCCTAAATGATGAAAACTTAACTTGGCTGCCCCGGATGCCTCGGTGTCGATGAGAACCTAAATGATGTACGCTTAGGCTTTTAGGGTGCCTCGACATCGACAAACCCTAAATGATGAAAGCTTAGGCTTTTAGGGTGCCTCGGTGTCGACAAACCCTAAATGATGAGACCATGATCTTGTTCCTTGACAATAACCAACTTTTTGACCAAACTTTTTTCCTATTTAGAGCGAAACATGGCCCACAACGATGAGGCCGGTGGTTCGGGCGGCAAGCAATTCTGGGAGCTGTCCCAGGATATGTCGTCATCATCATCGGACGACGAAAGGTCTCCCGGCGGAGTGCGACTGGTGCCACGACGATCGAGGTCTGTGCGACATGCCTCACCTGGACGATGATCGGCGCTTCAGCATTAAGCTCGAGGAGACCTTCGAAGTTGAAACGGTACACAACGACGACAAGTGTTATTTTCATAATTAAGCATGAACTTCAACTATTTCAACGTGTAATTTTCATCTTTTACAATTTGAGTATAGCTTATCCCATGCCATGCAAGATGCTATGTCTTGGAGAGGATGGATTTTGAAGACCATGAAATTTCTGAAACAAAGAAAATTCACCTAAGGACTCATCACGATGTGGACTTTGAAGTAAATCTATATAATTCTGAGAGCGTAACCCATTTTGGTTGCAAAAATTGGGAAGCATTTTGCAAGATGTATGGTTTTGATGAGGGTATGCTTATCATCATGGATCTTGGTAATCCTGACATCAACCAAGACAATATGGACATTTGGGTCCTTGTTGATACGCCTCCAGTTCTACCGCTATGTGAGTTTCTCAAACATAGTTATTAGCTAATTTATATTGTTTATTTCAAAATAGTTGACAGCTTATTTCCATTGACAGCTTATTTTTATTGTTCAAAGAATGTGCGGGAGATGGTAGACAAAACCCACTACACCGATGGCTCCGAATTAACAACTTACAAGGAGAAAAAACATCTGTTCGGATTTTGTACTGACATTGAAAATTACATTATCCACAAACAAATTCCTCAACATTATGGTAAATACGTCCCACTAGTGCATGTGTTCAACTACGGTAACTACCATGGAGATACCCTGGTAAGATTTTTACTATTACGACATCTATGCATCTTTTGCATACTTCTAAAACTAGCACATCATTGCTAACTATGAAGTTATTACTATGTTTTTCAACAGATAATCCCAGAGAATTGTGTGCCTCATATGATGTATCTGAAAGGTAGTGTTAATGTTTTGAACATACAGCCAGGTCATCCTACGAATCTCAACTGTCCATATGAGATTTCTAAAAGAAGTGGAGACATGAAAATCAAAGGATGGAAAAAATGTATGGACAGTCGTAAGGAGCTTCTTGGAAGCAAAAGGAAGCGAAGCGCAAGAATTGAAGATAGGATGTTCTCCATTCTCCATGATGGAGAGTCAGGGTCTATATTGTTTTATGCTATTTTAGCTTAAATAGGGTATTTAGGTCCTGCCTAATACTGATGATCATGTGCTGATGAACAATTAAGTAGGGTTGGTTCGAAGACTATCAAGATGATGATCGTATGACTTGTTATGAATAACGAGTAGAAGGTGTATGATGATGATTAGTAGGACTTGTTAGGATTAGTATTACTTTCGACAAACTCGATACTCGCGGTCTTGAGACTTGTAATGTTTCATCTTTGTTCGGTCTTTTCAATTCGGAGACTAATATGATGAATTGTATTCGGAGACTAATATGATGAATTGTATTCAGAGACTAATCTTCTATTTTGTCCAATTATACATTTTGTAACCTGTGCAAAAAATAGAAAATAAAAAAATAAAAAAAACCTAATATTCATACTAATGGCGCATCACATCACAGTGCGCCATTAGTATGCCAAAGGATACTAATGGCGCATCATTAAACAGTGCGCCATTAGTATGCCGAAATTACTAATGGCGCATCTTGTTGTTGTGCGCCATTAGTATGCCAAAGCACCTGGGTATACATGGCCCCTGGGAGGCATACTAATGGCGCACTATTGTATATACTAATGGCGCATCCAAGGTGCGCCATTATTATACCAGATACTAATGGCGCACCGGTGGTGCGCCACTACTAAAATATACTAATGGCGCACTACTAATGCGCCATTAATGGCCAAATTAGGTGCGCCATTAGTAGGCCTTTTCCTAGTAGTGTGGTATGGGGATTTCTATTTTGTTGTAATTGTTGTACATTTTTTCTACGACTTTGTCGTAATTAAAGGTTTTTACAGCTCTGTGTAGCTGAACAAGTTGTTCTAGCAGGCTGCTAACGTCGTCAGCAGGATGTGCACTGATGTCGACCGCATGCTTGCTCGCTAGTAGAGGCTAATCGAGGAAGAGTCTTTTTCCATGTAGTGTTAGGCTGCTGAATACATGTTGTGTTTTTCCATGCACCTTAATATACTAGGACAGCGACAAATGTAATTTGGCTTAAGAATGTTTTGATTCAAATTAGACAGGTCATCCGCTTGTGTCCATATTCGATAAAGAAATGATCGGAGCGGAGCAGGTATGATCGTTGGTGTTAGTCGACACTAACAGATTAATATGAATCTTGGGTTAATAAATGGTGCTAAAAGATGACGACTTGACTCCCATGTCCGGTCGCTGACCTGGCTTTGTCCCTGGATAAAGACTTGGCAACTACCAATTATCGGATATAGACGAGCGAATCCTTTTCACAAGAGAGCAGGTATACCTCGAGTCCAATTCAGCAGGTTCCGCGATATGCATTCTACTACACGAGTACACGACATAGAGTTCGCCATCTTATGACTGGTTTGCTTGCTGGTGAATTATACAAAATTTGTCCAGTTCCCTAGGCCTTATTTTTGGAATTTCAAATTATCTGTCTGGTTGCTACAACAGTTTATGCATATTAAGGCGGTAAATCTTGGGACTTTTTTTGACGAATAAGGCCCAAGATCTATATTAAAGGACTTAGAATGCCAAACAAACTCAACCTCCAGCATGAACCAAAGGTATGCCACCCCTTCTGCTCCATTGCTCGAGCCAGACTGACATTTTGTTTTCCGTCCATATAAGATCTAGCTGGGCCTACGCCGTGACGAAGAAGTCATCATCTTCTTCGTCATCCCATCATAGAAGTGTTGCTTACATTGGAAATCCAATAGTTGAAACACCTCCTTAAAAAACCTATTGCCAGCTCTGCAATGACGGTGAAGGGAACGCTGCTGCAACGAGAAAGGAGCACGGACCACTAGAAAATAATATGCCGCATAAGGGAGACGTCCAATAGGAGAATAGGAGACCACAACCTCATCGCTGCCGCAAAAAACGGTTTGGGAACATAACCCCAGTCCCCATTCAACACGCGGCAGGCTGCCCTCTACGATCGAAAGAAGCAGGAAGAAGAGGATCATTACCTTGATGCCAACATCATTGAACATGAAGCGGCTACCAAGATTCAAAGGATCCGCACAGACACCGCCTCTGAAATTATAAAGCAATAGCCGAGAGAATCAGTGCTTCGATGGGAGATCTGGAGAAATATTTTTGCTGCCACCATCACCAGCGCTAGAGCCGAAGTCATGCACAAAGGAAACCCTAACTAAGATACCCATACTACTACCCTCGCCAAAAAAATACCCGTAATACTAAATCGCTCGTCTGCAGCAAAAAAAAACCTGCTCGGGGAACAACGTCCTGGGGTTCCCCTACCTAGCGCGGTGGCGGGAGCAGCCAATACAGGTAAGGGAACACCTGTGACGCTAGTGTCCGGGGTGCCTACTCCTTTGGTAAGAACATCTCTAGTGGATCCCCTAAAAAGCTATAGTGGAGTATATTTTCTAGTTTAGTCCACTAAGCCACACCTGGCCGATCTCCAAAGTCCTATAAGGCTGTGCAATTTCTACTCCTCCGTTGAAAATCGCCCCCGCGGCGCCTAAATATACTTGGTGCCCCGCGTGGCCTTGTAAAAGTTGTCCCGCCGTTTTCTCCCGCCAACGCGGCTGCATCCTTCCTGCGAGCACTGGCCCACGCATCGCCGTCGCCACCGGTGGCCACCCCCATCACCAGAATGGGTAGCCAAGACCTTTCCGCCACCCCGCCAGCCACCGCGGCCGTAAGCCAACTCCCCGCCGCCGCCCGCATCAAAAAAATATGGGGGATGAAAAATCTTCACTGGCCACAAGCACCGGCGGCAACCGCGAACAAGGCCGCCGGATTGGCCACCGCCTCTCCAGCGAATGTAGGGCACCCTCCCGCTGCTCCCGCCAGCGGCAAGCGAGCTAGGAATAGACGGTCGTGGCATCCGCCGGCCGAGGAGGCCATGAAGAAGGAGAAGAAGAAGAAGAAGAAGAAGAAGAAGAAGAAGAAGAAGAAGAAGAAGGCCATTCATGCCCCCTCACTAGTAGAAAACAGGGCTTTGGTTCGGGCCTAGCCAGCCCATTAGCCCCGGTTCTTCACGAACCGGGACCCATGGGGGCCACTAGTCCCGGTTCGTGAGCCCAGGGGGTCGGCCGGGGCCTCGTGGGCATTGGTCTCGGTTTGTCTGGATCCATTTGTCCCGGTTCTAGGCACGAACCGGGACCAACGGGCCGCGCTCCTGGCCATAGCCCTTGGTACCGGTTCATTTCTAGAACCGGTACAGAAAGGGGGGATTTAGTTCCGGTTCCTGCCACGAACCAGGACAAATAAGTTGCCTATATATACCCCATCGCCGCAGCAGAGCACTCCACAGTGCTCCATTTTTTGCTGGCCGGCGAGGGGGAGGGCATTGGGTGCTCTAGCTCACCTCCTATGCACATGAGGTGTTCGATGAAATGCCCGAGCCACACTAGTTAAGCTTTCTCCTCTCGAAGCTCGACCTTGGAGCTCCATTTTTCCCGAGATTTGTCAAGGTTTAGCGGTCCGTCACGCCCCGTTCGCGTTTTCACCGCCGTCGATCGCCCGCGCCGATCTCGTCGCCGGCACCACCTTGGTGAGCCTCTTATTCTTATCTTCTTTCTGATTTTCTTACTTTAGATAGATACTTGTCTGATTTTCTTACTTTAGATAGATACTTGTCTAATTTTCTTACTTTTGACACACATAATTATATATAATGCACGCAGATGAACCGACAATGGATGTACGGTGACAGACAGACCTCCGATTACATTAAGGGCGCGCATAATTTTCTCAAAGTGGCTGAGGCAAACAAGCAGAATGGTTTTATGTGTTGTCCATGCCCTAAATGTGGGAATACGAAGTCTTACTCTGACCGGAAAATCCTTCACACCCACCTGCTTTACAAGGGTTTCATGCCACACTATAATGTTTGGACGAGGCACGGAGCAATAGGGGTAATGATGGAAGACGATGAAGAAGAAGAGGACGATGACAACTATGTGCCCCCTGAATATGGTGATGCTGCAATGGGGGGAGTTGCTGAAGATCAAGAGGAACCAGACGATGTGCCCGATGATGATGCAACGGGGGAAGCTGCTAAAGATGAAGAGGAACCAGATGATGTGCCCAATGATGATGATCTCTGCCGGTTCATTGTGGATGCAAGGACGCAATGCGAAAGTCAAAAGGAGAAGCTGAAGTTCGATTGGATGTTAGAGGATCACAAAAAAGGCTTGTACCCCAATTGCGAAGATGGCAACACAAAGCTCGGTACCGTACTGGAATTGCTGCAGTGGAAGGCAGAGAATCCTGTACCTGACAAAGGATTTGAGAAGCTACTGAAAATATTGAAGAAGAAGCTTCCAAAAGATAACGAATTGCCCAACAGTATGTACGCAGCAAAGAAGGTCGTGTGCCCTCTAGGATTGGAGCACTAGTAGAAAACATGGCTTTCGTTCGGGCCTAGCCAGGCCATTAGTCCCGGTTCGTCCACGAACCGGGACCCATGGGGGCATTCTGAAGGAAATATGCCCTAGAGGCAATAATAAAGTTATTATTTATTTCCTTATATCATGATAAATGTTTATTATTCATGCTAGAATTGTATTAACCGGAAACATAATACATGTGTGAATACATAGACAAACAGAGTGTCACTAGTATGCCTCTACTTGACTAGCTCATTAATCAAAGATGGTTATGTTTCCTAACCATAGACAAAGAGTTGTTATTTGATTAATGGGATCACATCATTAGATGAATGATCTGATTGACTTGACCCATTCCGTTAGGTTAGCACTTGATCGTTTAGTTTGTTGCTATTGCTTTCTTCATGACTTATACATGTTCCTATGACTATGAGATTATGCAACACCCGTCTGCCGGAGGAACACTTTGTGTGCTACCAAACGTCACAACGTAACTGGGTGATTATAAAGCAGCTCTACAGGTGTCTCCAAAGGTACATGTTGGGTTGGCGTATTTCGAGATTAGGATTTGTCACTCCGATTCACTAGTGCAGAACCGGACAATAGCACCAGTTCGTAAGGCCCTTTAGTGCCGGTTTAGGAACCGACACTAAAGTTTCGGCACCAAAGCCCCACCCCCCCCTTTAGTACCGGTTCAGCACAAACCGGTGCTAAAGGGGATCCACGTGGCACGAGCAAGCTCCGGGGGCCGGGAGCCCTTTAGTACCGGTTGGTAACACCAACCGGTACTAAATGGTTGTGGGGTTTTTGGTTTTATGATTTCTTTTTCATTTAATTTTGTGTTTTCCATTTTAATTCTTTTTCGTTTTCTGGTATTTTACGGTACTACACATTGTACACGTTATGCATATATATATATATATATGTATAAATAGAATTTCTAGTAGAACCAATCATATATATATTATCAATGTCTCACAAACCACCATATTAATTTACACATACACACAATAGCTATATACAATTTCTCCTACATATGCATGTTGCCTTCGTAGCTAGTGGCATTAGCCTAATTGGTGCCTTCGGAGCACGATGACAATTGGAAGTGGTTCATGAGGGCGGTAGTGGGTAATAGTATTCTCCCTTCGGATTTATGACCTGGTCGAGCAAAAATCCCGCTATTTCCTCTTGAAGTGCTTCTACGCGCTCCGTTGGTAGGAGCTTGTCCCGCACCTCTTTGAACTGTTAAGAAGGATATCAATATGCATGTGTATTAGTTGTGTGACTAGATATCGATAATGGTGTAAAAATTGTGAATAGTGTTCTAACAAGCGTACCCATTCCTGTCTTTGAGATCTGCTCCTTTCGGACGCCATCATGCGAATGTTCTCGCAAACGCAGAATGCACACAGATCAGTCCCCTGCGCCTGCTTCAGGGCCTTTATTACGAGAATGGAATTTAATTTGATCAGATAATAATTAATCAAGCATGATAATTAAAGAGATGGCAGCTAGCTAGCTAGTACTACTTAATTACTTACCTTGGATCGAAACCATTTCAGCTTTGGTTTCCATTCGCCTTCCGTGACGCTGATGAACCTTGCCCAAGCCCTGCCCGCCGACAAAGAAAATGAATAAAGGGGTTATTAAATAGTTCATATCATGAAATGACGAACTAAATAGGTCGAGATATATAGTTAATAATGATTGAAATTACCTGTTGACTATCCCAAACAAGATGTTATAGTCACTATTTGCTTTGAGTAGTGAGTCAAGTATTTCAACTGTTCCGGCGTCAACTTTAATGATACACAAGATCCAGTGAAATCTGCATGCACACACATTTGCATGTCTTAATTAAGCGGGCATATGTAAGCAAAAACATGTAGCTAGCTAGTAGGCAAAAACAGAGAATTTGTAGTACAAGAAAGTGTGACTCACTGGAAGTTGTAAGGAAGTAGTATATCTTCATTGTATTTGAGGCGCTTCAAGAACTCTAGCATGCTGTCCTCTACCTGCTTTTCATAATACTTGTTCATTTTCCATGTGTATTCATTAACGGTGTTTGGGTCAATGAACCCAATGCCATAGCGTCCACCTTTTCTCATTTCATACATCTTCATCCTGCATAATACCACAGAAAAGAATATAGTGAGGATAATTACAGGTAATGATTGATCAAAAGGATCACTACAGCTAGCTTGAGACTTAAATTACAGAAAGAAATCACTTACAGACAATAGCAACTGACGATAGATTTGTCGAGTGCGTCTTGATTGTATAACTGAAACAGTTCAGAATACTCAACGGCCACAGCTTTCTCATGGTAGTAATCATCCTTCTTGACATCCACCATGAGGGACTCTCGATTGGATCTCTTGGTAATGTCCATGTACCATTGATGCAATTCATACATTCTCGTTGGAAGCTTGTTGACATCTTCTGGCTCGACCAAAGGTTGGCCCCGGACATATTTCCGTTTTATTTCCTCCTCTGTATCCCAGGCATGTTCTCGATCTCGAGGAGTTGTCCAACAGTGATCTTGAGTTCTTCAGCCTGCATTGGCCACAATAGTATTGGGCGCGCATACTGTCACGTGTTGTTGGCGGCACAACAAGCGGGGGGATCGATTGCGCCGCCTGTTTTCCCAGCTGGGCAACGGTTTTCCCGCATTTTTTGACAGATGCTTGTTGTTTGCTCGAGCTCGAGCTCGCCTCCTTCTGTAGACGTCGTCGATGTAACTTCCTGATGTGGCGCTCATAGTCTGTGTCAACAGGCTTAGGAGCTGGTGGTTGAGCCATACGAATGAAGTGGTCAACTACTACCACAGGCACTTTCTCCCTTGCCGGCGATGGCGGTTTCGGTCCAAAATGGGCGTCGAGTTCTGCCTGCACTGTGGCATTGGTTTGCTCCTCGGTCCTGTCGTAAGCCCTCACAGGAAGAGGAGTACTAAGGTTTGGACCATAATTATATCGCTTGCCTCTGCCTGTACTTCCTGTACTATGACCTCGACTCGTACCGCTACGCACCATAGCTGCGGGGTGTCTCTTCTGCGATTGCTGAGGCGGCGGAGATGGCTGACGGGGCTGAGTTGGACGAGGAGGAGTGGCCTGAAGCTGTGCCAGACTTGAAGTGGCCTGAGGTTGTGCCGGACTTGGAGGAGGAGTGGACGTCTGACGCTGTGTCGGACTTGGAGGAGGAGTGGCCTGACACTTTGCCGGACTTGGAGGAGGAGGAGTGGCCTCACGCGTTGGTGGACTTGGAGGAGCGGGAGTCTGCTGACTCGGTGGCGGACTTCGACGAGGAGTCGGGTGACGTGGTGTCGGTGGCCTTCGAAAGATGATGCAATCCTTTCTCCATAGGATGACACGATGTATGGCCTCTCCCAATGTGTGCTCATCGTCACCTCCAGGAATGTCAAGCTGTAGCTCCGAATATGGGTCCACCACCTCATCAACCAAGACACGAGCATAGCCCACTGGAATCGGGTTGCAATGGAAGGTTGCCTCGGGGGAATTTGAAAAAGCAACGGCGTCCGCCACCTTCATGGATATGTTCTTCATTTTGAAGTGTAGCTCACAGTTAGTGTTCTCCGTGATGTCATCCATGGGGTATCTATCCAGCACTACTGCGTCGCCCGAGGTGGAACCCATGCTGCTTCTCGGCATGGATGGGGCGGTGGTATCCAATGCTGGATCATCCGCTAGCTGCTGCAGATGCTGAGACCCCCTTTGCTGGCTAAGTGAGTCGATCTGCTCCTGCTGCGGCTGCAATTTAGCTGCCAATTCCGCTTGACTTGCTTCTAGGCCTTGAAGGCGTTCATAGTCCCGCTTCCTCTACTCCTCCTCCATCTTCCTCTTCTTCTCCTCCACAATCTTCTTTCTCGCACGGGTTCTGTAGTCGGCGTTCCAGTCCGAAAACCCCTCATACCACGGAAGAGCGCCCTTGCCTCGTGTTCTTCCCGGGTGTTCAGGATTTCCCAAGGCACGCGTAAGCTCGTCGTTCTCTCTGTTGGGCTGGAACACCCCCGATCGAGCCTCTTCTATTGCAACAAGTAGCGCATCGTCGGCTCCGTTCAGACATGCCTTCGTCGAAACATTGCCTGTCTTCGGGTCCAACTCCCCCCCATGCGCATAGAACCAAGTCCTGCACCTGGGGGGCCAGCTCTTAGTAACCGGAGTGACACCTGCATCCTCCATCTCTTTCTCAGACTTATCCCACTCTGGCATTGCCACCGCGTAGCCACCTGGCCCCAGCTTATGGAACTTATCCTTTTTTCGGCATTCTTCTTGTTTATTCTCGACCGTTCCTTAGCTAATTCTGAATCCTTGAATTTCACGAAATCGTCCCAATGAGCACTTTGATTCTCTAGTATCCCCTCGAATACTGGAGTCTTCCTTCCTTCCTTGACGTACTTCTCCCACGTCATTCTCTTGTGGTTCTTGAATGCAACCGCCATCTTCCTAAAAGCAGCGTCCTTGACTTTCCGCACATCTGCTTCTGTGAAATTATCTGGTAGGGTGAAATGTTCCATGAGAGTATCCCAAAGCAGATTTTTTTGATTCTCGTTGAGAAAAGTAACATTTGGACGTGGATTTGCTGGCTTTCTCCATTCTTGAAGGGAGATCGGGAGTTGGTCCTTCACAAGAACTCCGCACTGACGAACGAACTTGTCCGCAATCTTCTTAGGCGCTAATGGTTCGCCATTAGGTTTGAATGCCTCGATATTGTACTTTACGCCCTCCTTCAACTTTTTGTTCGGGCCTCGTTTCGTCCTTTTGCCTGAAGATTTGCTCGATCCGGATGGCTGAAAGAAGAAAGATCGATTCGTTAATATATCTTCGACTCATTTAAAACATGCGATGATCACCAGATTCCTGCTTATATAAATATATATACCTCGCCGGTGTTTGTTGTTTCAGGATCAACATGTTCTTCGTCGTAGTTCATGACTTCATCTTCTCGGTCGTCGCGATCGAATATCATATCACCCTCTCCGGTGTTGTTTAGAAATTCGGAGCCGTCAAAATCTTCTTCATTCTGATCATCATCTGGCCCGCGTATGATATCGAGTATGGTCTGTTCACTCTCTCTGTCGGTATTGTCCGCCATATCTTTTATTTAACTATGCCAAAAGAAATATAAAATTTTTTAGTATAATCTCGAATAATAGATATAATCTCGAATACATCGTCTCGAATAATAGATATAATCTCGAATACATCGTCTCGAATAATAGATTTAATCTCGAATACGTCGTCTCGAATAATAGATATAATCTCGAATACATCTTCTCAAATAATATATATAATCTCGAATAAATCATCTCGAATATTATATATCGAATACATCACTAGCTAGCTAGCTAATAAAGATCGAATACTAGAGAGTAATCTAGGCGGTGGACAACCAAAGTGAAGGAACCATCACTGGATCATAGCTCGGGTGATCTCCCCAAAGAACCTGCCAGGTATTGGAGAACCTGACGTCCATAGCAGCCATGTAGCGATGGACATGCTCGTCCTCCTCCCTGACACGGCGACGTACCACCTCCGGCGGGGCCGGCTCCCTCCGCACCGAAAGTGGCCCACGCGAATGCCACCAAAGGAGATGAGGGTCGACGACGGGACCCGGGGCCGGGTTCCTCACCAAGCGTCGCGCCCCTGAAGGTAGCACCTCCCAGTGCCAGCCCGGCGGAGCCCAGTCCCGGACATGGGTCCTCTGAAGCAGGACGTCGTCGCGAACGGGTCGACGGCGAGGATGCGGGCCGGGCATCGTCGACAACAAATACTATATGCAAATGTAACACTAATTATGCTATCATTGCATATGTCAAAATTCTATATGCTATTTCATACTAATTAAGCATCTAACACTAAAAACAGAAAAAACAACTTCTATACATCCATTAAAAACAGAAAAACAACATTATGTAAAAAAATTCCATACTAATTAAACACTAATTTTATCCGGGCTCACTAAAAACACTAAGCATCTAACACTAAGCATTGCATAGGTCAAAATTCTATATGCTATTCCATACTAATTAAACACTAAGCATCTAACACTAAAAACAGAAAAACAACTTCTATGTGCGTGTGTGTGTGTTCATCATGCATGCTTGTGTGTGTGTATATGGGCTCGGGGGGGGCGCCCATGGTGGCCACCGGGGCTGAGGGAGAGGGGTTAGAGGGGGAGATCTTACAGCGGGGCGACGACGACGGCGAGGCGACGGCCCGGGGCGTGACGGGGCGGCGACGCGGGGACGGCGCGATGGGGACGTACGGGGACGAGCCCAGGGCGGCGACGGAGACGAGGGCGGCAATGGCGACGGGGGCGGCGACGGGGATAGGGGCGGCGACGAGGATGGGGGCGGCGACGGCAACGGCGCGCGACGGGGGCAGCGTAGGACGGGGGCGGCGTCGATCGATCAGGAAGAAACAGAGGGGGAGAATGAAATTTTTCGAAGTGTTGTATATATAGAAGGCACCTTTAGTACCGGTTGGAGCCACCAACCGGTACTAAAGGCCTGTTTTGGCTAGCCCAAGCGGCGGGAAGCGACCCCCTTTAGTACCGGGTGGTGGCTCCAACCGGTTCTAAGGGCCCCCCCTTTTGTACCGGTTGGTGCCACGAACCGGTACTAAAGGGGGTGCGCTGCCAGGCGAGGGGCGCAGAAGTTTAGTCCCACCTCGCTAGCTGAAGGGCTCTCACACCTGCTTATAAGCCCTGCCGCAGCTGCTGTCTTGAGCTCCTCTCTAAAGCAGGCCTTCTGGGCCTACCTCTGCTACTCTGCCCTGTGGGGCCTATTGGGCTTGCAGGCCTACATCCTGGCACAACAACAGGTTGGGTTTCTAGTCGTACGTAGGCCACTGTGGCCCGGTAGGTGGGCTTTTTTCATTTAGTTTTTTCTTTTCTGCTTTATTTATTTTGTTTTATTTTTTTAGTTGTTTTTTGCTGTATTTAGAGTTTCTTTGTGAATATTTTTGATAGTTTTTAGAAAATTTCAGTTAGTGCCGGTTGTTTTTATATTTGAATAGTTTAAATTTTGAATTATTTGAAATTTGTGTGAATCACTAGTTTGTGAATAACTTAACTTTAAAAATACATTTTTCAGTGATTCTTTTTTCTTATGTTTAATATTAGTGTGTTTTATCATTATATTCACTTTGGTAATGCTTAAGTTATTTAAAAAAGGAAATGCCTTTGTAACGGATGAGTTTTCGTCCGAAACCCTGATACTTCGAAACAGATTGTCCATTTTGTACACGAAGTGCATCCAGTTTTTGCGGTAACCCTCTCTACTTTTTTGCACATGCTATGTGGGTGAAATTATGATATCATGCCAACTTTCATCCTTTTCTGAGTTCATTTGAAATGCTTTTCAATTTCAGGGTCATTTAGCTGAAAAAATTAGTAAATGCATGAAAGAATTTGCTTGCACATAAAATTTCTTCGCATTTCAAATGCCAAAACACATAACTAGCTACCCAAAACACATAATGATACCAAGCCTCACTATCGATGGCATATTTTCTAATCTTTCTAATCTTCAAGCGCATTTTCTCCATCTTGATCTTGTGATCATCGACGACATCGGCAACATGCAACTCCAATTCCATCTTCTCCCCCTCAACTCTTTTCAATTTTTCTTTCAAGTACTCCTTTTCTCTTTCAACTAAATTTAACCTCTCGGCAATAGGGTCGTTGGAATTTCCGGTTCACATACCTCCTAGAAAAAATTTCTATGTCAACTTGATGGGCATAATTTGTCATAAACATGAAATGCAACTAGTTTTAAAAGAGAATATACATACCACATCCGAATCATAACAAGGACTAGGGCCGACGGGGACGGATATCAAAACCATGGCACTATATGTATAACAAACAACGTACGGGTAAGATAATTATACGAGTAACTATATATCCAAATCACACAAACATCAATTTTTATATAAAATTTCATGAACAAGGGGCTCACCACAAGGTGGTGCCGGCGACGGGACGGTGCGGGCGATTGACGGTGGCTACGATGGAGATTTAGAAGGCACTAAGTAAACCACACCTACATACGCAAACTAAGTGTTATTTTTGACCTCAAATTGCATATAAATCAAATACTAGCACATATATATATCCTCCCAAATTACTAAACTCACAAATTAATCACTATATAAACCAATGCAAGAGCTAATCTAGCAATGGGAGATGAAAGGACAAAGTTGCTAACCTTTGTGATCATTTGAATGGATGAGGGCCTTCAAATCTTGACAAAGTTTGGCAAATTTTGTGATGAACTCGAGAGGAAGAAGGGAAGAACAGAGGAGAGGGAGAGGGAAAGGGGGAAGAACCAGTGCTGGTGGACGAACGGTTTATATAGGACGACCTTTAGTACTGGTTCGTGGCACGAACCGGTACTAAAGGAGCTGGAGGGGCCCCAGTCTGACAACATCCTTCCACCACTCTCATTAGTACCGGTTCATGGCATAAACCGGTGCTAAAGGTTCGCCATGAACTGGTACTAATGAAAGCGGCCAGGCTAGCCGTTGGAACCGGCACTAATGTATACATTAGTGCCGGCCCAAATACAAACGGGAACTAATGTGCTTCACGTTTGACCCTTTTTCTACTAGTGATTGTCGGAGAGGTATCTCTGAGCCCTCTCGGTAATGCACATCACATAAGCCTTGCAAGCATTGCAACTAATGAGTTAGTTGCGAGATGATGTATTACGGAACGAGTAACGAGACTTGCCGGTAACGAGATTGAACTAGGTATTGGATACCGATGATCGAATCTCGGGCAAGTAACATACCGATGACAAAGGGAACAACGTATGTTGTTATGCGGTCTGACCGATAAAGATCTTCGTAGAATATGTAGGAGCCAATATGGGCATCCAGGTCCCACTATTGGTTATTGACTGGAGACGTGTCTCGGTCATGTCTACATTGTTCTCGAACCGTAGGGTCCGCACGCTTAAGGTTTCGATGGCAGTTATATTATGAGTTTATGAGTTTTGATGTACCGAAGGAGTTCGGAGTCCCGGATGAGATCGGGGACATGACGAGGAGTCTCGAAATGGTCGAGACGTAAAAATCGATATATTGGATGAATATATTCGGACATCGGAAAGGTTCCGAGTGATTCGGGTATTTTTCGGAGTACCGGAGAGTTACGGGAATTCGCCGGGGAGTATATGGGCCTTATTGGGCCATACGGGAATAGAGGAGAGAGTCCAAAAGGAAGGAGGCCTGCGCCCCCCCTCTGGTCCGAATTGGACAAGGGGCGCAGCCCCCTTTTCCTTCTTCCTCTCCCCCTCTTTCCCCTTCTCCTACTCCAACAAGGAAGGAGAGAGTCCTACTCCCGGTGGGAGTAGGACTCCCCTTGGCGCGCCCCCTCCTAGGCCGGCCGCCCCCTCCCCCTAGCTCCTTTATATACGGGGGCAGGGGGCACCCCATGACACACAAGTTGATCTTCGTGATCGTTCCTTAGCCGTGTGCGGTGCCCCCCTCCACCATATTCCACCTCGGTCATATTGTAGCGGTGCTTAGGCGAAGCCCTGCGACGGTTGAACATCAAGATCGTCACCACGCCGTCGTGCTGATGAAACTCCTCCCCGAAGCTTTGCTAGATCGGAGCCCGGGGAGCGTCATCGAGCTGAGCGTGTGCCAAGAACTCGGAGGTGCCGAAGTAACGGTGCTTGGATCGGTTGGACCGGGGAGACGTACGACTACTTCCTCTACGTTGCGTCAACGCTTCCGCTTCGGTCTACGAGGGTACGTAGACAACACTCTCCCTTCTCGTTGCTATGCATCACCATGATCTTGCGTGTGCGTAGGAAAATTTTCAAAATTACTACGTTCCCCAACACATTCGACCCGGTTCGTGAGCCCAGGGGGCCGGCCGAGGCCTCGTGGGCATTTGTCCTTGTTTCGTGTGGACCTATTTGTCCCGGTTCTAGGCACGAACCGGGACCAACGTGAAGGAAATATGCCCTAGAGGCAATAATAAAGTTATTATTTATTTCCTTATATCATTATAAATGTTTATTATTCATGCTAGAATTGTATTAACCAGAAACATAATACATGTGTGCATACATAGACAAACAGAGTGTCACTAGTATGCCTCTACTTGACTAGCTCATTAATCAAAGATGGTTATGTTTCCTAACCATGAACAAAGAGTTGTTATTTGATTAACGGGATCACATCATTAGATGAATGATCTGATTGACATGACCCATTCCATTAGCTTAGCACCCGATCGTCTAGTATGTTGCTATTGCTTTCTTCATGACTTATACATGTTCCTATGACTATGAGATTATGCAACTCCCGTTTGCCGGAGGAACACTTTGTGTGCTACCAAACATCACAACGTAAGTGGGTAATTATAAAGGAGCTCTACAGGTGTCTCCAAAGGTACATGTTGGGTTGGCGTATTTCGAGATTAGGATTTGTCACTCCGATTGTCGGAGAGGTATCTCTGGGCCCTCTCGGTAATGCACATCACATAAGCCTTGCAAGCATTGCAACTAATGAGTTAGTCGCGAGATGATGTATACCAGAACGAGTAAAGAGACTTGTCGGTAACGAGATTGAACTAGGTATTGAGATACCGACGATCGAATCTCGGACAAGTAACATACCGATGACAAAGGGAACAACGTATGTTGTTATGCGGTCTGACCGATAAAGATCTTCGTAGAATATGTAGGAGCCAATATGGGCATCCAGGTCCCTCTAGTGGTTATTGACCGGAGACGTGTCTCGGTCATGTCTACATTGTTCTCGAACCGTAGGGTCCGCACGCTTAACGTTACGATGACAGTTTCATTATGAGTTTATGCATTTTGATGTACCGAAGTTTGTTCCGAGTCCCGGATGTGATCATGGACATGACGAGGAGTCTCGAAATGGTCGAGACATAAAGATTGATATATTGGACGACTATATTCGGACACCGGAAGTGTTCCGGAGAAGTTTCGGATAAAACCGGAGTACTGGGGGGTTACCGGAACCCCCCCGGGAGTTAATGGGCCTTATGGGCCTAGAGTGGAGAAGAGGAGGGGCGGCCAGGGCTGGCCGCGCCCCCCTCCCCCACTGGTCCGAATTAGATAAGGAGGGGGGCGGCGCCCCCCTTTCCTTCCTCCCCTCTCTCCCTTCCTGCCCCCCTCTCCTACTTGGACAAGGAAAAGGAGGGAGTCCTACTCCCGGTAGGAGTAGGACTCCTCCCTGGCGCGCCCCTCCTGGCCGGCCGCCCCTCCCCCTTGATCCTTTATATACGGGGGCAGGGGGGCACCTCTAGACACACAAGTTGATCCTCGTGATCGTTCCTTAGCCGTGTGCGGTGCCCCCCTCCACCATATTCCACCTCGGTCATATTGTAGTGGTGCTTAGGCGAAGCCCTGCGACAGTAGAACATCAAGATCGTCACCATGCCGTCATGCTGACGAAATTCCTCCCCGACGCTTTGCTGGATCGGAGCCCGGGGATCGTCATCGAGCTGAACGTGTGCCAAGAACTCGGAGACGCCGGAGTAACGATGCTTGGATCAGTCGGATCGTGAAGACGTACGACTCCATCAACCGCGTTGATATAATGCTTCTGCTTTCGGTCTACGAGGGTACGTAGACAACACTCTCCCCTCTCGTTGCTATGCATCACCATGATCTTGCGTGTGTGTAGGAAATTTTTTGAAATTACTACGTTCCCCAACAGTGGCATCCGAGCCTAGGTTTTATGTGTTGATGTTATATGCACGAGTAGATCACAAGTGATTTGTGGGTGATATAAGTCATACTGCTTACCAGCATGTCATACTTTGGTTCGGCGGTATTGTTGGATGAAGCGGCCCGGACCGACATTACGCGTACGCTTAAGCGAGACTGGTTCTACCGACGTGCTTTGCACATAGGTGGCTGGCGGGTGTCAGTTTCTCCAACTTTAGTTGAACCGAGTGTGGCTACGCCCGATCCTTGTGAAGGTTAAAACAGCACCAACTTGACAAACTATCATTGTGGTTTTGATGCGTAGGTAAGATTGGTTCTTGCTAAGCCCGTAGCAGCCACGTAAAATTTGCAACAACAAAGTAGAGGACGTCTAACATGTTTTTGCAGGGCATGTTGTGATGTGATATGGTCAAGACATGATGCTAAATTTTATTGTATGAGATGATCATGTTTTGTAACCGAGTTATCGGCAACTGGCAGGAGCCATATGGTTGTCACTTTATTGTATGCAATGCAATCGCCCTGTAATGCTTTACTTTATCACTAAGCGGTAGCGATAGTCATAGAAGCATAAGATTGGCGAGACGATAACGATGCTGCGATGGTGATCAAGGTGTAGCGCCGGTGACGATTGTGATCATGAAGGTGCTTCGAGGATGGAGATCACAAGCACAAGATGATGATGGCCATATCATATCACTTATATTGATTGCATGTGATCTTTATCTTTTATGCATCTTATCTTGCTTTGATTGACGGTAGCATTTTAAGATGATCTCTCACTAATTATCAAGAAGTGTTCTCCCTGAGTATGCACCGTTGCGAAAGTTCTTCGTGCTAGGACACCACGTGATCATCGGGTGTGATAGGCTCTACGTTCAAATACAACGGGTGCAAAACAGTTGCACACGCGGAATACTCAGGTTATACTTGACGAGCATCGCATATACATATATGGCCTCGGAACCGTTGGGGAACATAGTAATTTCAAAAAATTTCCTACGCACACGCAAGATCATGATGATGCATAGCAACGAGAGGGAGAGTGTTGTCTATGTACCCTAGTAGACCGAAGCGGAAGCGTTGACGCAATGTAGAGGAAGTAGTCGTACGTCTTCCTTGTCCAACCGATCCAAGCACCGTTACTCCGGCACCTCCGAGTTCTTGGCACACGTTCAGCTCGATGACGCTCCCCGGGCTCCGATCCAGCAAAGCTTTGGGGAGGAGTTCCGTCAGCACGACAGCGTGGTGACGATCTTGATGTTCAACCGTCGCAGGGCTTCACCTAAGCACCGCTACAATATGACCGAGGTGGAATATGGTGGAGGGGGGCACCGCACACGGCTAAGGAACGATCATGAAGATCAACTTGTGTTTTCTAGGGTGCCCCCTACCCCCGTATATAAAGGAGCCAAGGGGAGGGGGCGGCCGGCCAAGGAGGGCGCGCCAAGGGGGAGTCCTACTCCCACCGGGAGTAGGACTCCCTTCTTTCCTAGTTGGAGAAGGAGAAGGGGGAAAGAGGAGGAAGAGGGAAAGGAAAGGGGGCGCCGCCCCCCCTCTCCTTGTCCTATTCGGACTAGGGAGGGGAGGGGCATGCGGCCACCTCTTGCCTCCTTTCCTCTTCTCCCTTAAGGCCCATGTAGGCCCACTAACCCCTAGGGGGGTTCCGGTAACTCCCCGGTACTCCGGTAAAATCCCGATTTCACCCGGAACGATTCCGATATCCAAATATAGGCTTCCAATATATCGATCTTTATGTCTCGACCATTTCGAGACTCCTCGTCATGTCCATGATCACATCCGGGACTCCGAACAACCTTCGGTACATCAAAATACATAAACTCATAATGAAACTGTCATCGTAACGTTAAGCGTACGGACCCTACGGTTCGAGAACAATGTAGACATGACCGAGACACGTCTCCGGTCAATAACCAATAGCGGAACCTGGATGCTCATATTGGTTCCTACATATTCTACGAAGATCTTTATCAGTCAGACCGCATAACAACATACGTTGTTCCCTTTGTCATCGGTATGTTACTTGCCTGAGATTCGATCGTTGGTATCTCAATACCTAGTTCAACCTCGTTACCGGCAAGTCTCTTTACTCGTTCCGTAATACATCATCTCGCAACTAACTCATTAGTTGCAATGCTTGCAAGGCTTATGTGATGTGCATTACCGAGAGGGCCCAGAGATACCTCTCCGACAATCGGAGTGACAAATCCTAATCTCGAAATACGCCAACCCAACATGTACCATTGGAGACACCTGTAGAGCTCCTTTATAATCACCCAGTTACGTTGTGACGTTTGGTAGCACACAAAGTGTTCCTCCGACAAATGGGAGTTGCATAATCTCATAGTCATAGGAACATGTATAAGTCATGAAGAAAGCAATAGCAACATACTAAACGATCATGTGCTAAGCTAACGGAATGAGTCATGTCAATCACATCATTCTCCTAATGATGTGATCCCGTTAATAAAATGACAACTCATGTCCATGGTTAGGAAACATAACCATCTTTGATTAACGAGCTAGTCAAGTAGAGGCAAACTAGTGACACTCTGTTTTGTCTATCTATTCACACATGTATTATGTTTCCGGTTAATACAATTCTAGCATGAATAATAAACATTCATCATGATATAAGGAAATAAATAATAACTTTATTATTGCCTCTAGGGCATATTTCCTTCCGTCTCCCACTTGCACTAGAGTCAATGTCGGTGTACTAGAGTAGGGGTATCCTAGTATCCCGAACTTGTGCACGGGCAGTCGCAGCACCCCGCGGCAAGGCTTGCCGGGTGACCGCCAAGGTCCTCCGTGGTTCCTTTGGAGCCATTCAAGAACAAAGTATCCAAGTCAAGACCCCGGCAAGAGGAGCTTGCCGGGAAGGCCAACCAAGGCACCTTAAGACCCCGGCAAGAGGAGCTTGCCGGGAAGGCCGCCCAAGGCGTCTCAAGGAACTTGCCGCGACGCGCCACGCGTCCCGGCAAGGCCCGGTGAGCGACAAGCTCCCGGACGCGACAAGACAACGACCGCGGCAAGGCGCTTGCCGCGGCAAGCTAACACTCCGTGCCCGCGCTCCAGCACATCCACCAACGTGTCGCTCTGGGACCCTTCCAGGCGTACGTGGCGGGAGGCTGTGCAGCCAGGGGTGCGCGGTGGCAAGCGGCGCTGACAAGATCGCCATCGTGGCGAGCGGTGGCGTCCCTGACGGTCCCTTTTACACTGTTTAGGCGACGCAGACGGGCATTTAAGGCCCTTGTCCCCTGCCGTCAAGGTTAGGTATGATACACTATAGCAGGTAGCTGTACCTACTGCAGCACCTTTCCATTTCTACCCTTTACCTCCGTTGCCACCTGTTGGTGACCCCTTGAGCATATAAAAGGAGACCCGTGTGCAACGTAGAGGGGGGTTCGAACACTCACGCTCGGTCTCGTTAGCTGCTGAAGTGTACTGTAGCACTTCGCGCTCCCGAGCAAGAAATCAATACAAACCACAAAGCAGGAGTAGGGTTTTACGCATCCGTGCGGCCCGAACCTGGGTAAATCGCTCGCGTGTATCGCCTCGATTTGCTCTTTGCGCGATCTCCGCCCCCGCCGAACCGAAAGGGACTCGGTCCGCCGGTCCCATAGGTGTTCGTGGATCAGTACCCCGACATCTTTGGCGCGCCAGCTAGGGGGCGTCGAGGTTGTGTGAACCAGATCCAACGTACACGCGAGCTAGATCTTCATCATCTTCACTATTAGAAAATCCCTTTCATGCCTTGCCAATACAACTATTATTTTTCTTAGCCGAGGAGCCTTTGGAAGTACCGTTGTTGGATCGGTTTGAGCCATTATAGGATCGGATAAAGATTCACTCTTTGCCAATGCCTGCTTCCTTGGTTTCCTACTTTTTGCATCGAAAGTGACTTTTTGCTCAGTATCGAGAACCACTTCTTCTCCTTTTCGAGGCGTAGATCGCCTGTCATCTGATTTGCTTCGTCAAAGCGGATAGCATTATGGAATTGATTATATTCATAGAAAAAGCACCCCTATTTAATAAGTCCTCGGAAATGATCTCATCCAGTACTTCTCTCAGCCTATTTGCCAAGACTTTGGAGCATAGCTTGTAAATGACATTGCACAAAGATATCGGCCTATACTGTGATATTTCTTGGGGGTTCTACTGTCAGCAAGTGCACTATTATTTACTTCACTGCATACTTAAAGAATTGTTGGTAGCAAAGAACAGCACCTGATAGAAAGGATGCTAACCAAGCCTCTTCTGTTTAAGCAAGGCTAAGCCAGAATAAGGGGTACAGTAGGCTGGTGACCCTGACGATAGCACTAAGACTGCCTC